>NW_026534330.1:13186273-13464076 GCF_026225885.1 Hylaeus anthracinus | reverse complement strand
CATAATTCTACGTCGTAAATGCATAAAATCCACAATCTACTAATTACATTTCTCGATACTATATCGATACACACACTATACTTCGTAACGTATCCACCCATCTGTAAAGATCAAAATTCCACTTACAAGCAACCATTGGAACATACGAACAATTTCATGATACTACACGGTCTGTCCAAAAAGAAACCCGTATTTTCCAGAAAGCTTCCAACAGATGAGTCTTCTGAAGCACATATCTGCTTGTAACAGGAATTCATACCCAATACATAACCCAATACTTTTCGTAGTGTTTATTTTTCTAACTCCAATAAATTCACGAGTCCTATCCACATATATTCTTTTATCTTGACAATTAATATTTCTAGTTTCTCGCTGAAAAGTCTTGACACCCCCACAATCTATGTCCAGTATCTTCCAGAAAGCTTCCAACAGATGAGTTTTCTGAAGCACATACACGGTCTGTCTAAAAAGAAACCGAACTTTTGCTATAAAAAGAAAAAAGAACAAGTAAAGTTTTTACACACACGTTTATTCACTCAAAATAATCCCCCTCTGCGTCAATATAGCGTGTAGACCGCGTAAATAACATTTCGAAGGATCTTTGCAGCTCCTGTTTTGGTAGCCCGTTTAGTACGGCGGTTACAGCGGCCTGAATCTCCGCAATATTACTATAATGTGTCCCTTTCATTGGAATTTTCAATTTTGGGAAAAGAAAATAATCGCAGGGAGACAGATCGGGCGAGTAAGGTGGATGATCGAAGGTAACAATGCCTTTTTTAGCCAAAAATTGACGCTCAATTGCGGCTTTGTGTGCAGGTGCATTGTCGTGCAGCAACATCCAACTTTGTCTTCAATGGACTCTCGATCGTTTTTAAATCGAGTCAACTACTCGTAAACTCGTGTACGGCTTAGGCATTCATCTCCATACACTTGTTTTGATAACGTAAGCGGTCGGTAAAAGTCTTTTTCAATTTAACACAGAACTTAATATTAGCGCTCCATTGCGGTATTCTAACAAGCATCACAAACTTCCGTTATATTTCAAGTCACACAACGGAATGTGGACGATCGATTCAAATGATACTATGCACGGTCAACAATTAACGTTCAACCTTTCGTCTTTTATTATCTATAACTAGATGGTGCGATTAGAAAAAATTTTAGAGCAAAAGTTCGGTTTCTTTTTAGACAGACCGTGTATTTCTGGAAAGTGAAAGTGTAACTCTGCCACAATCTATAAATTTCCCTTATTTAAAACTCGGTTCGTTCATTTTGCCAACTCGTATCGCATCGGAAGGAATAAAATTGGAGAAGATACACGTATGGGCGATATTGGCCTGCGGGCCATGGGCATGTGCATCACTGGCACGAAGGGTAGCGCAACGAAAATGGCACCGCATGAATATATTACCTGCGCGGCCTGTAACGAATTTATATCGACGATATATTGCGTCTACGCGTCATGCGATCGTAGGAGTCGAATTTATCGAGATTGATTCGTTTCCTCTTCTCTATTTCTATCCCCGTTTCGTCCAGTTGCGTAATAACTCGTCAAATTGCGGGATTATTCCTTCGATCGGCTCGAATATTGGGCAGGAAAAGGTGAAGGGAAACCATGAATGGGAAATACGGATGATCGGGAGCTTCCAGGATCGCGTTCGGTCCTTCTTTGTTTACCCGTTTCGTTTGATTAGCCTCGAGACTCCGTCGAGACGGTTTCCATTCCTGTCTTGAAAGTTTGATCGGTTTGCTAAGGAGCTAAATTCTGAGGTCCTTTCGAGACCTTCGATGAACACTTGGATTTAATCGAACGTCTGGCAGAATATATAGGGAATTCTCTATCTTTACTTAAGGGGTTAGTCGGAGCCAGGAAGAGGAAAAACGACATTTCTTTGTGATTTTTTTTTTTTAATTATTAAATAATAATTTCCATAAGTAACAATTAAGTATATTATAAAGCATGTTTTAAAGAACTAAAAAACATTTTTTGTTTTAAGAAACGTTTAATTTATATCGTCATAACAGCCGATGACGTAGACGATGATTTAAAAACGTAGGTTTGCGGCGAGCAAGATTTCTCTACACTAATTTACCTGAAAACAAAAACAAAGGTAGATTTCGAAAATAGATTAGTCTAGCGGGTCTCTGAACCAAGGATTTTGGAAAAAATTAATTTAAAACAAGATGGCGTACATTTGAAGTTGATTTTCAATTTTTTTACGAAAATTAAGCGATTCAATACAGGATAACAAAAAAATATACAAGAAAATAAAAAATCCTTCGATCATGGACCCGTTAGTTTAATATATTTTCTAAATCTACCTTTAGTTTTGTTTTCAGGTGCACCAGTTTGAGGAAATCTTGCTCACCACAAACCAAGTAGCCACCCACGCCATCGGCTGTTACGACGAAATGAATTAACCTTTTTTTAAAACAAAAATTCTTTTATAGTTCTTTAAGACATACTTTGTAATATATTTACATTTCATTAATAAAAGCTATTATTTAATAACTTAAAAAAAAACACACAAGAAACACTGTCCGTTTCCATTTTCCTGACTGCGACTAACCCCTTAACCCTTTGCGCTCGAGTGGCGTCTCTAGGGCGACATATGTAATTTAAAAGTGACTTTTTCAACGTACAATTTTCATTTTACTTATATCAGAATACAGCTACTTATAAATTTTAATAATTATTCATTGAGTCACGAATATTCGTAGATGTTTCTTTTCTAAGTAGAGTTTTTTGGTTTTACAGAAATTTATTATAAAAATGGACTGGATTTAATTCTATAGAACAATGCCTCGAGCACAAAGGGTTAATTGTTATCCGATAATTTGTGAATTAGACATTAGAAATTCGAGCCTAGAAAGGGTCCTCTTCTTACATGCTGATCTTGCTAATAGAGGACTGAGTAGTAAGAATGTGACAGGTGTAGAAATTAATTATGTGCCTTTACATTTGATCACTTATGACTAGACTGTGGATTATGCAAAATAAAATCTTGGCAAACGTACCTACAAAAATTGATCCAAAATAGGAATTTATTTTACACTGCAAATATTATAATATGAACTTATCTCTCAATATTTTCTATATTCTTGCATACTGTGCGCATTTTGTAGTTTCTTGCACATTCAAATTTCCTATAAATGCATAAAAATCGGCAGTATACTTATGACTCTAGCTTAAATAGAAATATTTATTCTCCATTTTGTTACGTGTGCTCTTTTAAAATGTATGCCTGAGGAAAGATCAAACGTTGCACAGTTGTTCTTCACAAACAAGTGGTCAGGTTAGAAAGACACAGAATTAATTTCTACACCTAATATATTATGAACAGATTATAATTTTTCCCAAATTTTTTCTTATTTCAGGTTGACCTCGACGACGTAATGGACAACTTTTTCAACATCCTTTACCAGAAGATGTTCACGGTGCTCAACAGCCAATACGACTTCAATGCAAAGTATTTGGAGTGCGTCGGGGACCATATGAAAGAGATGAGACCCTTTGGTGACGTTCCTCAGAAGCTGGGGGTGCAGATTAAGAGATCCTTCGTCGCAACCAGGGCCTTCAGCCAAGCCTTGACTGTCGCTGCGGACGTCCTGAAGAGTATGCAATCGGTGAGTCATTTACTCAACGAAATTAAAAAGAGCTTGTATTATACACAATACCTTTTAAAATTAAAACAACTACCATATCAAAGCGAGACAATATATTTGTACGTTAGAATCAACTTATACATCGACATATACATAAAGATTGCTTTGGTTTGTGTGCATTCGATTGGAGCAAAAAAGAAATTTATTTATAATTCTTCCCTCAAGAAGTTAACGAAATTAATTTGGTTACTACATCTTCTCCGCTACTTCATTTACAGCGAAATTATTTAATGTGTATAATTTGTCCATTTGAATCAAATAATTTATTGTAAAAATAGTTTTTTGATAGATTCATCGTTTCATGATATATTTAATATATATTTTATATATTATATATATATTTTATATTTTAATATATTTAATTATATGGTTCAATTGGCTGAGGAAACGAAAACGTTTCTTTAATCCAATATTTCTCAAAGATCGACAATCTTTGGACACCCTGAAACAATCTTTTTAATATACAGAGTGTTTCTTTTTCATTAAAATGGTTAAATATATCACGAAAGGATGAATCTATCAAAAAACTGTTTTTACAATAAATTATTTGATTAAAATGGACAAATTATACACATCAAATAATTTCCCCGTAAATGAAGTGGAGAAGTAGTGGAGAAGATGTAGTAAACAAATTAATTTTGTTAACTTCTTGAGGGACGAATTTTAAATAAATTACTTTTTTTGCTTCAAACGAATGCACACAAACCAAAGCAATCTTTATGTATATGTCGATGTATAAGTTGATTCTAACGTACAAATATACTGTCTCGCTTTGATATGGTAGTTGTTTTAATTTTATAACGTATTCTGTATAATACAGGCTCTTTTATTGTATTAGGGAGACCAGAAAGTAATGTCGTTTCTTTTACATTAAATTCTAACAAATTTTTATTTTTAATCAATTATTTTCGCACTCTTTACTAACAACCTTTTGCTATCTAGTGTGTAAATTTTCAAACTCAGATCGATAAAAATCAATTGGTACACAATGACCTGATAAATGATAAACAACTGTTGACATCTGCTGAAACGACATTACTTTCTGGTCCTCCTAATAATTTAAACGAAACACCCTGTATATTAAATCTGTTCCCATACAAAGAATGTTAATCCTTTGCACTCGAGACCTTTTTTCTGGTATCCACCAGCAATTCGAGATGCTTTCTTAGCATTCTATTGCCATGAATTCTAAGCTATCTAGATTTCAGAATAAGGTCACCTTTACCTCACCGACAATCATTTTATTGACACTTCGAGCTCCAAAGAAATTAAACCTAAAGAAACTTTAGGTATTGTAGATTTGCTGCGTAAAACCTAATGGTGACTGAGAGTCACCTCTCGATTGCAAAGGGTTAATATTTACAAATTTTCTATTCAATTTAAATTAAGTTACACATTAACTCCACATATTCTTTAAACTTATTTAAATATTAGGGGGGCCAGAAAGTAATGTCGTTTCTGCAGATGTCAATACTTGTTTATCATTTATCAGGTCATTGTGTACCAATTGACTCTTATCTATCTGAGTTTGAAAATTTGCACACTAGATAGGAAAAGGTTGTTGGTAAAGAGTGCGAACATAATTGATTAAAAATAAAAACTTGTTATGAATTTATTTGTTAGAATTTAATGTAAAAGATACGACTCTCCCTAATACAATAAAGTCTCCCTAATACAATAAAACAAAAGAACCTCACAAATATTGGGATGTATGGAAAGTTCATGCGTATTTTGAAGAAAAATTCAAAGGCATATTTGAATATTGATGCATATTTATTGAATTATATATGTACCATTTTGTTCCACAACCTTTGCACCTTTTAACACGTTCATCGCCGTGTCACCCACATATGGGTGACAGTGGTTTTCACTGAAGAGCAAACAAAATTAATTTTGAATGTTCAGTAACAAAGAAAATAAATTTGAATGAAGTCCTTAAACTTTAACGAAGTTATAAAAATAAGTACCACAATAAATGTTTGATTATGTAGCTTCTAATAGTCTAGAAACAAAACTTAATCACAGTAGAAATTTTCAAGAGTATCAATCTGGCAGTCAACGTGTTAAGGAGTGTATACATGTTCTTTGTTTTCAACCATTCCGACATATTCATACCTGTACCACCTACTAAAAATCGGCATGGACTTTCCAGACAGCCCAATACTTTCATCACAAGCCCACCGTCCATAGGTACAGCCTCGGTAAAGATCTCACTCGCACCTGTTGGTACGTTTCCTCTCCCCAAAGTTGGTTCCTAATTCGCTAGGACTCCCAATCTGTGTCCAATTCGCTACAACGCAACCTACGCCCATGGCTCCAATGGAGCTCGAAGAGTGGAAGTAGAGTAGACGGCAGTACAATTCATAAATCGTTTTGTTTTGGCAGCTGAAACCGTCCGTGGACTGTGCAGCTGCACTTACCAGGATGACAGTCTGTCCTTCCTGCAGCGGGATAACTGGTAACGTGCTGGCGTGCGCCGACATGTGTACCAACGTGATAAAGGGTTGCTTGGCCCAGCATGCGGCTCTGGACGCTGAATGGAATCACTTCGTCGGTGAGTAATTTTCTGTCCATTGTTCTTCTTGTAATTACGGTCTGGAGCGACACGGTATGATCGCTAGCGTCGATACACGCTCTTCGTTTTATTTATTGCGTGAGAAAAACCCCGTTAGGTTTTAAAATGGACCCCATAGAATTGATAGAAGAGTTCCTTGAAACTCAGTATTCCTTAAAGCCTGGATAATTCGATCAAAACCTTCGACAGGTAATTTTGCTTGATGGAGATGGATAGAGCTCTGAATTCTGAGGGAAAAAGTGTTAAGGTACATGTATCCTAAACCTAGTATTTTCCAAGATACGGCGAGTCGTCGATAAGTGTCGCGAAGTCGATGCAGCACGACACTTATCGATCAGAAGTAGGGAATATTTAATTAAAAGATTTTCGAGTATCTAAAACCTTCTTTATTCCAGAGTGCCTAGATAAGTTCCAAAAATCGTATCCCATATCTCTAAAAGGCAGCAATAAAGTCCTCCAGTCCCCTTCATCAATATTTATATGGTATATTGGACACACTGTACCGAGTAAAAATGCTTTAGTAAACATAGGTCGAAAAGTCAATCGTTTCTGAGATACACAATGTCAAAAATGTTTAGTAAGCTACTATTTTTAAATTCTCTACGTGTGCTTTCGTGTGCTTTGCATATTGATAATTGATAATTGTAATTGATAATTGTGATGGTCGAATTTGGTACACCACGGGACTATGAAATACAATCACTCCCTCTGTGTCTATGGAGGTCTGAATCAAATGATAGGCTTGATGTTTCCACACAAATTTTTCATTATAATTATATACACGAATAACCTTTACACATGTATATACTTAATATCAAACGTATCATTTGACTTATAACTTACTATCATTTGAAAATAGTCATGGGGGGTACGAATACTTATGGGATTGGCTGTATATGTAGGATTTGGGATAATCGAGGGTGGCGAATAAATTAGACACGTGGGAAACTTGTAAGTATAATATAATTAATAATATAAAATTGTACCCCAAAAATCGTACCTTTCATATCTCCAAAAGGCAGCAATAAAGTCCTCCAGTCCCCTTTATGGACGCCACAAGCCCTCTGCACCATTATCACTTCCCCTGAAGCTAAATCCCCTATTCCCTTTGCGCTGACCATTAATTTCTCAACAATTGTTTTTCAATTGCAGAGGCTGTAGACAAGGTGGCGGATAGACTGTTGGGTCCCTTCAACATCGAGATGCTGGTGCGACCCATCAACCTGAAGATATCTGAGGCGATAATGAACTTCCAGGAGAACAGCCACGATGTGTCCCAGAGGGTGTTCACCGGTTGTGGTAGGCCTGTCCTGGGTAGACGTAGACGCAGGGACAATAGGGAGCTGAAGCTCGAGTCGTTGAACTTTGATCAGGAGACGCCGACGGAGGACCGTGCCTCGACTGCTGCAATTCTAGACAACCTCGTGAAAGAGATACGACAGAGGGTCAGGGATTCCCGTCAGTTTTGGATCTATCTGCCCTATAAGCTCTGCAACGACGGCCTGGTGGTGCCACCCAGTAACACGAAGGAGTGTTGGAACGGCACTCATGTGGACAAGTGAGTACAAGGTTCCTTTCTTAGTAGCTGAACTTAATGATTGTTCACGGTTAATGCAAATTGTTGCTTGTTTGCAGGTACATATACCCTGTATCACCTAGTGGGGAGACTCAGATACTGAATCCTGAGGTACGGAGCACGGGGCCAAGGCCAACTATCGTGAAGGATCAGATTTATGCGCTGACGACCATCACGAACAGACTGAAATCCGCGTTTAATGGACAGGACGTTGATTGGATAGACACAGGTACGTTAGTTGAGAAGAACGTATAGTATAGAGCAGAGTATTGCTTCAGTGCGTAGCGAGCAGGCGAACTGTTGACGCCACTAGTCGTGGAGTCTAAATTTATCACAAAGCGTTTAAATAATTCATTTTAAAAAGACTGAACCTTCATTTTAAAAATTAGGAGAGGGCCTTATTTACACTTAGTAAAACCTCTTTCAAAAATAAGTAGTTGAAGAAAATACTGTAAACACAGAACCATTTGTTCTCCAGTGAAATCTACTTGATTAACATTTTGTGATTAGTCCAGACTGCGGATCTTTATGGAAAATAAAATCTTCGCGAATGTGCCTACAAGAATTGAACCTAAATAGGAATTTCTTTTATTCTGCAAATATTATAACATTAACTTTACTTTCAATCTTTTTTATATTCTTGCATATTGTTTGAATTTTATAGGTTCTTGTACATTCAAATTTCTTATAAACGCATAAAGATCCGCAGTCTAGTGATTACATACAATGGGTTATCATATTAGGGGGACCAGAAAATAATGTCGTTTCTGCAGATGTCAATACTTGTTTATCATTTATCAGGACATTGTGTACCAATTGATTTTTATCGGTTTGAGTTTGAAAATTTGCACACTAGATAGCACAAGGTTGTTGGTAAAGAGTGCAAACATAATTGATTAAAAGTAAAAACTTGTTATGAATTTATATGTTAGAATTTAATGTAAAAGAAACGACATTACTTTCCGGTCCCCCTAATAATCATTTACTTTAACTTAATTAAATCAATATAACCCCCGGGTGTTAGTTTTGCTAGGGTTAAGATTCTATGCAGAAAGTTTACATAGAAATGTATTTTCCGACTGAACGCTCCCGATTAAAGTAAACACTGATCCAGCGAACGCGCGCCGCACGGTATTTAGTTAAAACGTATAGTATAGACAATAGGATAGTGGCCCCAATCGTGTAATCAGTAACAATGTATACTTGGTTCGTGCACGGGAATAGCTAATCGAAACCGGATAATGAGTTGATTAAATGGAAACGCCAGTTTGCAGAACAAACTCAATGCATCTTTCACGTCTACCGTAATTGCGAGCATTTATCGCATGAGCAATTAACGATCAGCCGTTTCCGATCCTCCGACAAAAGCTAATTTGTTTTGTACGAATACTTCATGTTTCTGTCTGGTAGAAGTGGATGTACAGCTCCCATCTGGCGCTGTTTACACGAAATTCCTTCGCCGGTTGCGTTTTGTAGAAAATAAAAGAACGGTCTAGGTAGACATCTGTCGCAGACGTTCCACCATTATCATTCGCCTCGGTGTATTCCAATTTCAAAAGAGAGCTATTTATGACGCTAATAATGTAACGTGGCAACGTGACACGGATACTAAATTATCAGACTGATGTAGCGAGATCTTTATCTTATCTCGCGGAGGAAATGTCGCAAGAGTATTCCTAGTTCTGTTTGAGTTCTCTTGAGCAACGTCTTGAATGGATATGGTCTCATTTTGCAAGAAAGAGAAAAGGGGAAAAATATGGATGTAAAATTATATAAATAGGAATTGGAGGAAAGACATACATGACATAAAATTTATATACAATGGCGAAAATAGAATTTGAGATTGCATACTGGTCACATTTAGGTGGAACCTGCTATGTTTAGAAGAAACTAGGAGTATCACTAAGAAATAGAATAGATAACGTAAGAATGGGGAGAATTCCTGTTTGTTCTTGGCAACAATGTAGCACAACCTTCCAAATCCTTCCTACTTTAAACATCCATCCAATGATATATTATACTTAATCGGTGTAAAAATGAAGCTACCTAATAATAAATATTACTACCAAGTTTTCCCTGTACCGAACCTGATAAGCTTTATTTTTAAGAGCCCGACTATTAGACATTTCAGCCACGTTTTGAGGCCATTGTCCCACATTCAACTACTTTAGCATTGTCTTTCATCGTCTTAATCGAATCAACGTCTTCTGAATTGCAGAGGAGACGGACTGGACCGGTTCAGGAAGTGGATCTGGCGGTAGTACGGACGAGGAGAGTCCGCTAACCGACGATGAGGATGGTTTCAAGGAAGGTTCAGGCTACGAGCCAAAGTCCTCGCCGACGGAGACGCCGAAGCAGTCACGGCCAGATGTTAACCGGGAGGTTGTACCTCCACGGGTCGACAACGTCCCGAACACTGTCAGCAACAACAACAACAACAACAAGAGCAACGGGACGTCCACCGTGGACAGCGGCGCGAGCAGACAGAAGATGTCCCTGTCGCAAGCTCTGACGACGTATCTAGTTCCCATCGTGGTTATGTGGTTCGGTGGCTGCCTCACCGAGTGGCTGTGATCATGTGGTTTCTCAGAACAACTTGCTACGATGTAAATAATTCCTTCCGACCGTTCGCGTCCTCGACGTGGTCGCATGGAGGATTCCCCGTTGGCGACCAGTTGAGAAGACATTGATCACGGTTCGACGACGCGTGTTTCTCCCAAAGGGTAACCGGATACGCGTTCCTGAAGACGTTCCACGGAGAACGCTCTGTTGGCCAGAGCCATTCGTCGGCCACAGGCCAACGTGAATCGACCTTAACCGCCCAGGGACTGTACAGTCTGTCCTGGGGTGGCGAGAAGACTGGGACTCTCATCGCTAGCCAATCGGGGAACCGATTTTCGAGAACGTTTCACGACTGACGAGCGTGCCTTCAGGACGAGTGGCATGGTCGGCTAGAATTGTTAGGATTCGAGACGTTCCCAGCTTCCCTGGGTCACTGCTTACCACGTCAGAATTGGGTGCAATTTGCCAGAGTATGTCGAATATTGAGTGGCTTAATTTGGTAGTCTTGGAGTTGTACAGGTAATTTAAGTTGAGGACCACCATAAGTTTATACAAGTAGACTGCTTCAGTAATATACTGCGTAGCTCCAAGATGTGTTTCTTTGGTAATTTATATCTCCAATATTATCGAGTTATGCTCAATATTTTACATACAATCACAGGGACCTGTGACCTACTATCGTGTGTATTTAGGTTAAACTTGGAAGGAGACTTCATTGTACACATTTTATTCTACCTATCAAAAGCAGATTTATTTCTTGATCATCGATACATCCATGAATATTTGTTACTGTAATTATTTGGAATTGAGAATTGTGCCAGGTTCTTTCTCTCTAAATTGTGCCATAACCCTAATAAGACCAAGAGTCTTTATTTAGACTACGCTATGATCTTGAAGAAGTTAAGAATCATCACGAATGAACATCATGGCACAAATTCTATAACATTTCTTTCCATAAATGCTTGGTTATTTACAAAAGTATGAGTATGGTTATGACTAACCCAGCTTCTTGGAAATTAAATTCGTCAATGGACTTCAAAGTAAAACTGGACAAGAGTTCAATTATTCTCAACCATACTAATATTTTACAAGAGTTTTTCCTATGATGATGACATTATACTCGATTGCTTAGCAGTCAAAGCTATCCTCAAGAACATTTTTTTCAACATTGAATGAAATCGATCAATTCTATTGTAACTAACGCGTGTGTAGGGTATCCATTGCTCGAGTTCTCTTTAGGTGTTGGGAAATGACTAGGGTATTTGCAGTGGCGTAGGTGAAGCGAGTACTAGACGAGGGTCTCGAGGGCATCGAATATACGTAAAGACAGAACAGAGTATACAAGAGGCACAAGGACTGATTATCGAGCGTCGTATTTCCTTTCCAGCTGCTTCCCTAAACACTGAACGTTTGTAAGATTTATGGCTAGAAGGGAAAAGGTTCGATCGACCAGTCGCGACTCGTAACTCACAAGTTGCGACTGGTCAAAAGAGCGGAGAAGAAAGAATTTAGTAGGACGTAGTAGGGATCCCGATTACACGGGATAACGAGTAAAATTACGTTTATTTTTTACTTGTACAAAAAACTTAACGATATTCCTTATTTTTATTCGTAGAACCGTCTTGTCGATCGGTGGCGTTTAGCACATCGACTGCCACGACAATCGTTCACGACAGGGGTGGACAGAATTTTTATTTAAATATAAATTTAAAGATGAAACGATTTTAAATAAAAATTCAACTTTGGATTGCAAAACGACATTATATCTCATATTGATGGAATGAAAGCTCAATTCAGTCAAATAAAATTCTGTCTACCTCTGGCTCACGAATGATATTTAAATTGTAATCTTTTGCGCTTCGAGATCTTTTTTTAATACGAGCGACTTCAAGGAAATTTTACGGTGCCTTCTGGAAATTAAAATCGTTCGTTTCCTCGTGGAAATTTGTAAACGCTTGTAAGGTAAATTTTATTTATTGATTATGTTTATTTGGTTTGCATTGACATAAATGAAACTTGACCTGAGTTGTGATACGTAATACTACCACGTAGCGGTGCCAGTAAAGTGCAAAGGGTTAGGGTCGTAAGGAGCCACGTTAATCGTACACGAATGATGTCTCGGTTTTTAATTCGTAGGAATTCTAATTGATATGAAATTATGGAAAATCTTGGGATGCACATCGGGGGAAATTTGTATAAAATCGTTTGGGCTGTCAACGTGTTAAGGAAGTTTGTGAAAGATTGATCGTACAATGAGATGTAAATAAGAGGAGTGGGCGTGCGATAGAAGATATATGAAATTTATTGACCAATGTATGAATAATTACATCCTTGCTTTAACGTGTGTAGACACCGTCTCATAATTATCTTTTCATTCGCACGGCAGTAGAAGTTTAACTTTAGTATTTTCCTAAATTATCACCTGCCTGTGTTGCACTAAACGTTTGTTACATTCATCCAGAAACACAAGACGTATACCTTCATCGTTCGCCACTCTACTGCGTCGTTCCAGTGACAGTGTGTCAAAGCGCGGCGCCGGAACGTGGTCGAAAATGGGCTCCTGTGATAAAATATTAAAAAAAAAAAAAAAAAAACACTAAAAAAAGGAAAAAATCGTGAAAAAAGAATAGGCGCCTTCACACCCGGGGCGACGTCGAGCCTAAACGCGGGCGAAACAGAGACATTCTACAAATCTAGTGAAATATTCAAATAAATATTGCGAATAATTAATTATTTGTAATTATATTATTATATATATATTATTATTATTATTATAAAGTGAAATTAATATAAAAATTGTACGTTGCGTTCGAGATATGCTGCCGTAGACGTAAAAGGGGGATCAGAGATGGGCAAAATTCGTACTTAGATCAAAAATTGGAATAACAAATAAAAAGTACGTAATTTTTTATTCGTAATTTATTGATTGAGAAATGGAATTTTAATTGCGAGAAGCCTGTTTTTCATTTAACGGACTTACATGTATAGATTGTTCATAAGCGTCATTGTCATTCATTATTCGAGTAAAATTTTGACCATCTCTGTGCGAAACTCGTTGTCTTTGGTAAATCTTTGTTGAACGAGAACAGCACTTTTAATGGGTTGAACGCTCTGATGACGTCAGGTGTGCTTGCAGGATTGGCGAACAATAGATTCCACTCTGAACGTAAAAGACGTCCGTCAAGGCGTTCAACCAGTTAAGGGGTCTTCTCGCTTCAGCGCTTCAAGAAATGGGTCATATTTGCAAATTTTTTTTTTTAGAAATACTATATGTGTACGTCAGACCTTCCACAAATTTGGCACTTAATTTTGTTAATAACTTAATAAGATTTTGGCATCTGTATAACTAGAAAAATCGATGTACAGTGACAGTGGGCGGATCTAAACTTATCGGGGCCTGAATTATGTACTTTGAGAGGGGCCCAAATGTTATTATTATGAAAATATATTTATCCTCCTACTATTCTCTATACGAGACACTCGGACATTTGGACACTCAACGATAACTTTACAAGTGTTAACTTTTGTATTGAATTAGAAAAATATTAAGAAGACTATCTACACAAAGAACGTCAATTTTCGGGAACAGAAATTATTGCTACTCTTCGACGTTTCTGAAGGTAAAATGTCTCTTACTTTTATCTTTACAATTTTAGTTAGGTTCGGTATTATCCTTTCTACTAGCACCACCAAAGGAGGAAACGATAAATCAGCTGCTGACCTGCACAGGTGATGATGCGCAAGGAATATGCGCTGTCGACTGGTACATGAATATAATATACATACTTGCTCAACCAAAATAAGTATTGAAAAATTCAATTAGTCCTATTTTTTGGCGCCTCTGAAGCGAAAAGACCCCTGAAAGAGTAACACGTGAGGAATATGGCGATAGGGAACAGGGTTTTATAAACTGCGAAAGCATTTAAACGCGTCAGAAAGAAACACTGTGTCTTAACAGCCTCGTGAAATCGACGGAATTTATTGCTGAACGCTATAACGCGAGTTTTCATTAATGTTGATCGTCCTTTGGGCCACAAGAGTTGACGAAATTGTAACGTTGTTACACAATTGATTCTTGACTCTGTCGGTACGACTGTTGGCAATGATCAATAGCTGTAAACAGAGATGGGCATCTGGAGGAAAGTCTCAAATAAATGAAAGATTAACAACAGTTTGAGTTAGAAGAAAGACATACAGTGGGTGTAAAAAGTATTTGTACGCCGGTCAATTTTCAAAAAGAACTATGTAAAATTGTAATTTATTAACTTACTTTTTATAAACAATGACATTCTACATATTTTTCGGAAATCTTTAGAATAGAGTACCCAAAAAATAGGTATTTATGTAAATTGCGAAATTAACAGGAAAAAAAACAATTATTCGATAGAAATATTGAAGCAATAAGTAATGGCACAACTGTTTAATTTTTAAAACTTCATTAAGAAAAAAAGAAATTTACATTAATTTATAACTATATAATACTTCCTTCGTGGAATTTCCTTTTGATGTTATAATCATTGCAACTCTTTTAAGCATTAAATTAACTAAATTATTAGTTATTCGAAGTGGGATCTTCTTCCATTCCTCTATTCGAGCAAAAAAGGTTCTTACTCTAAAAAAAGTTTTTTTTAATTAACAAGAAAAAAACAATTAATCGATAGAAATGTTGAAGCAATAAGTATTCGGAAAATTGTTTAAAAGTACTTTATTGGAAATTTGATGTTTTCTAATTCGTACGGAGCAATAAACTAATGTGTTTACGTTACAAACTCTACTGTAAATGGTTCGTCATAAGAATCGTACAAATACTTTTGTACAAATTGCTTCTATACTTTTACCCACTTTTTGCATTTTTTTTTGTTAATTTCACAAATTATATTAATTAATACATGTTACTTGAAGTATGTCTATCTTAGAGATTTCTGAGAATACGTAAAATATCAGTGATTATAAAAAGAAGTTAAGAAACTACAATTTCACACAAAAAGTTTTTTGTTAATTGATCGGTGTACGAATACATTCTACGCCCACTGTATAACTATTTTTATTGAGCCAATTTCTATCTAATCATTATTTATTATTTATTATTCCTGACTATGAAACATTAAAGAGCATAAATGCCCATCTGTGAAAATGATTGTATTTATCAAGCCTGCTTTGAGACAAGATCGTTTGATAGATTATATAATATTTCTTTTTTATAATTAATAATAGACTAGTTCCCTGTAAGTAATCAATCGAATCCACTTGTGGCGCGTTATTTTTCGTTTAATCCTCGTAACGAGTGGATTTAAAAAGAGCAGGTGAAATATAAACGATAGAAGAAGTGCGCAGAAGCTTGAAGAAAAGGATTAACAAAGTGCCCCAGCGCGAAGAAGACTAGGAATAAAAGTTTATATACACATATATGTAAAATTACGCAGAAGTTACTAACATTAACATTAACTGCGAGAGTGTTGTGTGTTTAATTGAAAGTTGATCATTTTTTTTCATTTACATTTACATTTTACAATCCTCTAAGCCCGATCCACTTACAACTGTAGCAAGAATCTATTATGTCCTTCTGAGAACAAATGGAGAATTCAATTTAACCCGCTATCGCATTGAAATCATTTCATCTTTTTAAAAACAAATTATTTCTGGCTATTTATAGTATTCATTGATTAAGTGATACAAAAGTTAGACAATAAGAAATGGTTAGCTTGTTTCAAACTAGACACCGCGTATATTGTGATAAGATATCGTTTGCTTAAAGTCCATCTACCAGAGAACTAGCAAAGAGAATACAGTAACACATACAATAGAGGATATAACTTTGTTCAGGTTCGTGCAACAGAGACAGGTACTTACCAGGCATACCAGCCTTCATGAACCATGCACTGTCTTCTGTTGAATGGAAAAGCTCGCTTACCTTTCTCCACGCTCGACAAACAGCTGGGACAAAGGCAGCCGCCCCGTTGCAAGCTTTTGTTCGTCGCAGTCTGTGCTCGATCTTAAACAACAGCGAGTACCTCTACGCCTTCAGCCCTTTGGGGTTGACGATATGGATGTTCTCATCATGTTTATCATTCCAGCTATTCCGATATATAGTTCAACTTCGTGAATACAATAAATCAAAAGTCAGAGTATGATCAATTTGTTAGGATGAAACTTCATCGAGTTCAGGTCTGCATTACTTCCACCGTTCTAACTTCCGAGTTCCACATTTTGGTATCAGGAGAACATGATATGCGAGGAGGGAGCACGAATAAAATCTGACACGTTTGTTTGTTTGATTGTTTATTAAAGTTACTATATAATAACAAGTTATTTCACTACTGCTTACTTATAACTAGTACATCTTTTCACTTATGGGTATGTATTTGCACGCATTTCTTTTATTTTTATGTACGGATGCCCCTAGTATACGGCAACCGATAGTAGTCTGCTTGTTGGTTCGATGATCATCTCGTAGGCGCAGGGGTGCCCTGTTATGGAATAGTCTTTACTAATCTTTTTGTTATTTCTATTGTCATCACAAAATTGTCCCGTGCTCGATTTCACAACAATTATGTTGGATAAAATAATACTTAAAAAACTATTTGCGACTGTAATCGTATCAATTCCTATATTTTTTTTTTGTTAAAAATCATAATCAAATAATAATTTAAGAATTATATTTTAGACAATATATATCATTATTAATACCTTCTGTATTTGAGATTTGGTTTAACTATTACAATTGGGAAAGAACCACCTTAAATGAGATTTTGCAGGATCGTTCCGTTCTACCAAAAAATGACACGTGTAAAGTCATAAGTAGCAACTCGACTTAATTTTCGAAAAAATGGAGTTTTTTAGGTAAAGACGTCTAGAACATTGAGAGTATTTTCAAGGCAGCTTAGTGGTGAATAATAAAAGCAATATTAGATGTTTTTACCGAAAGCACGTGGTTCGAGAGCATTGTCCATACTTCGTGTCTTAAGATTATACTTAATCAATTACATACAATACTTACAATTATATCTACAAACATGATGGCAATTACAAAAATTCGACTTATGATTTAATTACTGAATCCGACGCTATCATTATTTTACAACTGTTAAACAATTCTAGGATTTTTATGCATAGCTTTTCAGCACTCCCCACTCCTTCGCGAGGAGAACAATTAAATTATAATTTGTACATTGTGAAATATTCCACTCTATAATTTAAATTAAACTTTCTACTCAACGAGTCGCGGATAAATAGTTTATCTGTCACTCGTTATTTGAAATGTTTATCTCGATAAGAATTCTGCCCATCAGTGGTAGTGGATTCTGCTTATCAGTCAAGATACGAGTCCCATCATCGAGTCGCTGCCGAGCTCTTTCGCTTCCTCTTCGCGACTAGGGTCGTCCTTTTAGTGGTTCTTGCGACGACCAGCAACTGACTTTGGTTACTCTTCGGAAGAGAAAGGATCCTAGCAGCGGCTGTCACGCTGCGTGTGACAATTTTCGGGGACGACAGCTCTCCAAATATACAACTGATTGACGGAAAGTTGTGCGTCATTCTTGGACGACGTTGGCGACGACAGACTCTCAGTTCCTTTCCAGAATCCGACCATTTCCACGAGTAGTAAAAGTCTACGATGTCCTTCTGTGAAATTTAACAATAGAAAGGTACAATAAAGAAAAAGACAGAACAATAAGAGCAACATGAAAGGCTAAAATGAAATTGTGAATAAACTTGAAGCATTGCAAGAGGTTCGCAATGATGGTTGTGTAATGATCAATTTGAATTGGTAGAGTGAAATGTAAATTATAAAAGAAGAATAAAAGGAATTGCGGTTAATGGTGTTTAAGATTTTAGTAATATACCGATTTACTATTTGATAGGCTATTGAAGGAATTAGAGAAAGAAAAATATATGAAAAATAATTGTAATTTAGAAACGTACCATGTCCCTCCGAGGCAGTAGATCTCTCTGTATATTCGCAAAATTCTTTCCATGCCTGACAATCCCCTGAATGAAGAGTTCCTGAAGCACAAAGTACCATTACATATTAATGCACTGTAGAAATACATAAATCATATTATTGTATAAAATTTGAAATAGATAGGTCTGATACTTGAAATACCTGACACTTTTTGGTTTTAATTGACAAAGAAACTAAGCTCTCTAGACCTAAATCACCCCTTGCAAGAAGCCATCTTGGCAACTAACATTATTGAGACATGAGAAAAGCGCCTTAAATTATTATTATTATTACCATTAATGTATAAGATTCGAAGTAAAGGGGGTCTAATATTTTCTAGCTTTAATTAACAAAGAAGCTAACAGTGCTCTCTAGACCTAGATCACCCCTTGCAAGAAACCATATTGGCAACTAACATTATGGAAACATGAGAAAGGTTCCTCAAATCTGTTTTACAAATTTTACAGATTCCAGAAAGCGTTTAGATTTATTTTATCTGGAGAAATTTAAGTGTGAAACACACCGTTTCGTCGCTGGTCCATCTTGAGAACAGCCTGCGAGGTAATTCTTTCGTGAGGAGGGTCTTCAGGGCGACTTCCGGCATATATTCGGAGTCGTGGAGAATATCTGTGATATATTGTTCCGCGTAACCCGTGCAGGAATTCTCCATGGCCTCCCGATTGGGTATACCGAGATTCTCTTGAACGAACGTCAGAACGGAGCGAGCCATGAAGACGTAGAACGGAATCCATTGGTTCACCTCGTCGCTAGGACTCCAAATTTTCTCCTCTGGGAAATCTCTGTAGTCGGTGTCCAGATTGATCGACTCTCGACACTCTGGGATCTCGGCGGCGGCCTCCAGGTAGCCCTGAAAATCGAACAAAGGAAATTAGTAGCTACTCAAGATTAGCCTTCTGTTCCCTTTGCAATAATGTTCGCGAAGAATTTAATGTCGGGTGGTTCCCAATTTAAAGAATCATTTTACTGTAACTCCCGATATTTATTTATTTAGATTGGACTAATTGTAATACGAATCAGAGAAAAGTAAAGTAAAAGTTCTTCGCGAGCATAGTTGCAAAGAGAGGAGTTAAAATTTATATCGAAATTAGAAAGCAGAGAAAGTGGAAGAAACTTTTTCCATGCTTCTATTTATTCACATTAAAATCTTCATTTACAGAATATTTTTATAAATTATATTACTTGTAAAATTCACTTACGAACCACGATCTTTATGAACATTTTACTGCCTCTGCAGTCTTCCTCGAAAAATGAAAATTACAATGGGTGCAGAATGTAATTCGTACACTGATCAATTTCCTAAAAAACTGTGTAAAATTGTAATTTATTAACTTATTTTTTATAAACAATGGCATTCTACATATTCTCGGAAATCTCTAGAATAGATAGATTACAAAAAAAATAGCTATTTATGTAAGTTGCGAAATTAACAAGAAAAAAATAATTAATCGATAGAAATGTTGAAGCAATAAGTATTCGCACGACTGTTTAATTTTTAAAACTTGATTAAAAAAAAAAGAAATTTACATTGATTTATACGTTATGTACTTATATTATATATACTTATTATTACTATTATTGTACAAGATTTGAAGTAAAGGGGTCTAATATTTTCTAACTTAGTATTATATAGTATTGTCTAGTTTTAAATATACTTCCTTCGTGAGATTTCTTTTTGATATTATAATTATTGTAACTTTTCCAAGCATTAAATTAACTAAATTATTAGTTATTCGAAGTGGAATCTTCCTTAAAAGTATTAGGTTATCCCAAAAGTTTCTTCCATTTCATTAATAAGTAATACATACACAATATTTTATGTCTAATGCTACATTATTGAATTGTGTACAATTCATTTTGCTCCATTACTGTTACAACATCAACATCTAAGAAATTAGATTGTCTATTTATATAAACACAAACTCTACTAAAAATGGTTCGTCATAAGAATCGTACAAAAACTTATTGCTTCTATATTTTTACCCACTTTTCGCATCTTTTTGGTAATTTCACAAATTATATTAACTAGTAAATGTTGTTTGGACTATATCTATCTTAGAGACTTCCGAGAATATGTAGAATATCATTGATTATAAAAAAAGAAGTTAAGAAACTACAATTTCACACAAAAGTTTTTTGGGAAATTCATCGAATGTACGAATACATTCTACATCCATTGTAATTTTCATTTTTCGAGGAAGACTGCAGAGGCAGTAAAATGTTCATAAAGATCGCGGTTCGTAAGTGAATTTTACAAGTAATATAATTTATAAAAACATTCTGTAAATGAAGATTTTAATGTGAATAAATAGAAGCATGGAAAAAGTTTCTTCCACTTCCTCTGCTTTCTAATTTCGATATAAATTTTAACTCCTCCCTTTGCAACTATGCTCGCGAAGAATATTACTTTCCTCTGATTCGTATTACAATTAGTCCAATCGAGATAGAACTTGTTTAGTTATTTGAGAAATATATTTAATTTCCATTATTCATGGACGATAACAAAGAAACAAACAAAGAATCACGAGAAGATGTTCGAATTGATATTATTCATAAATTCTTCAATCAAATTTGAAACGTTCCTCTATACGTTCCACCCTATAATTAACCGAGATTCCAGCATTAAAACTCGATTAAGACAGCCACGTGAAGAAGAAGTAGGTCTGGGTTACATACCTCGTCCGTGTTTTCGGTTTTGCAAGTCATGGGGCAGTCCAGCCTCTTCTTTTCCATAACTTTATGAACACCCATTGAATTGCCAAGTTTCCGTTTGCTTCTCGAAGGTAACGATTCCGAGTTGGAGACGTTAATGATGAAGGTAATCTTCGGGTCCGCTTTAATAGGATCTGCGACAACCACCCCCTCAAGAGGAGGGTTTGTCACAGTTCACCCCCACCCCCCACGCTCCCCTTCCACTCTACCTGTAAGAAAGGAC
The DNA here is from genome assembly GCF_026225885.1 of Hylaeus anthracinus. Lineage (NCBI taxonomy): Eukaryota > Metazoa > Arthropoda > Insecta > Hymenoptera > Colletidae > Hylaeus > Hylaeus anthracinus. Next base: position 13,442,805 of record NW_026534330.1, on the reverse strand, counting down.
CTATGGCCAGAAAGGTCCACCACTTGTAAATAACATCCCAAAACTGCTTCCTAAGAATCTCCCTTACCCCTGTTTATTACCCCTATTGCTCCAATTCTCCCACTAGTTAGACCTAATTGAATTTAACAAATTGGCTATTCATAACGGAATCGAATGATTACTATTCCGATCATCCTTCGCAACTGCCAGATTAAGGGGGGAGTCTGGTCCAGCTAATGTATTTTTCTAATGCATATAATTTCCAGATATAATTAAATTTTGTTACTGAAACTTTTTTTACATATACATAAAGGGACGTCCAAGGAAGAAAATTTGACAGTGTAGATTTAATTTGAATGTATACATACATATACAGAGTGTCTCATTATAATCTTTCCACGCGATTATCTCGCAAAGTATTCGTCATTCGAAAAAAATGTTTAAACGAAACATGCTCTATCTGAAGGGTGACATTCAATGCTGTACACTGTTTTTTTCTTGGAGGAGGTGCCTCCGAGATTTGAAGGTCACCTTTGCTTTTTTAAATGGAAACGTAGTTTTTGTTCACGCTAAACATGTTATGTTGACCTTGAAAAGCCATTCAAGGTCATTTCCATGGCTTAAAGTTTTCTTCTTCTGGTGGCCAGTGTAATGTCTTCTAAAAGGATTTGCAACTCATTACGAAGAAAATTATTGTCTTGTTCTCCAGTTAGTGTACCATTAAAAAAATATGGATCCACTTAATAGCCACCAATAATGCCACACCAAACATTTAGAGACCATTGACGCTGATGTTCAATTGCTCGATGCCAGTGAGGGTTTTCATCACACCAATAGTAGAAATTGTGACGATTCATTTCTCCCGTGTTTTTGAAAGTTGCTTCATTCGAAAATAGCACATAGGAGAAAAATAAAGGATCGCGCATTATCCTACGCTGAGACCATTGACAAAATCTCAATCTGGCACCATAATCAGGATCACATAATGCTTGATGTAAAGAAATGTGATACGGGTGAAAATGATGTCGTCGAAGGATTCTTGACACCGTACATTATGATACGCTGGACGTCCAGTGAAGAGGAAAACTTTAAGCCATGGAAATGACCTTGAATGACATTTCAAGGTCAACATAATATAGATCAATGAATTCGTTTAGAGTCGTTGTTTCCATTTAAAAAAACGAAGGTGACCTTCAATTCTCGGAGGCGCCTCCATCTAGAAAAAAACAGTGTACCATTGAATGTCCCCCTTCAGCTAGAGCATGTTTCGTTTAAACATTTTTTTCGAATGATGAATATTTTGCGAGATAATCGCGTGAAAAGATTATAATGCGACACCCTGTATACATAGATATAGTAATCGCAAGGAAAGGATTCGGTGAAAACGGTGGGATACGTGAAGCCCTGGGAAAACATCTGATAGATAAAATCAGAAAATTTGTTTCTTTAGTAGATACGTAAAATGCGTATGAACCTCAATTTGCAAAAAAAAATTGTTAATTGCAAAAACGGCGCCAAAAAACATGAAAATGAACGATACATGACGGCCGTTATTTTGCAATAACTTTATGCTATAATAATAATTCATTGAGAGTCGAGGTTCATTAGCATATAAACTTAATTACCTTCAATTTAAGCGTTGAATCAAGCGAATCGGATAAAAATTCGATGAGCTATGCATCCCACCGTTTTGACCGAATCCTTTCCCTGCGACTACTATATCTATCGTATGTATACATTCAAATTAAATCTACACTGTCAAATTTTCTTCTTTGAACGTCCCTTTATATGTAAAAAAAGTTTAAATAACAAAAATTAATTATATCTGGAAATTATATGCATTAGAAAAATACATTAGCTGGAACTACATTTGTAATCTGCTGTCGTACATCGGTGGGCTTGTAATCTTTTATAGATAATCGTTTCCGATTATTCGTTAATCATGGTTACTGATTAATCGACAACAGACATGGGATTACATCTTGTTTAAATGCTTGATAATGGGAACATAGTACAGATTTAATTTGATAGTGGATGTACACATTTCTTAGAAGTAATAAAAACATTCGTTTTTGTGATATACGGTGGGAAGTAAATATTGTAGTAGTTTGTTTATGTTATGATACCTCTGTAGGTCAATAATTATAGATTTTACAAATGAGCACTTCCTTTTTGATATTTATGATCTACAAGTCAGTAGAAGTGGTAAGTTTATTTTCATAATAGGAGCACGCATTTGTTTTTTGTAGTATTACCTTCGTAAGCCAATAAAGATTGTATGTTCTTTTTAGTAATAGCATATTCATCACAATTATCTCAGGTAATATTTATATTAATATTCTGTAGCCTCATATTAATATAAATCAATAGTGTATGTTATTTTTGGTAACGATAGTACGCTTTCCTATAAGCTAATATTTATACAATTAATATTACTGAAACAATACACACTAACATATACATATAATATTTTAGAAAATAAATATATTCGTCATAAACAATATTCTAGAAAGCAAATACAAATACGACTATAGAAAAAATGTAATTCTATTTATACCCACGAAAAGAATCTAAACTTTCCAATAATCTTTCCAAAAGACACGCTTAACAGCAAAAAATTATAAATATTACTACAGTGGGTGTAGAATTTGTGTAATTGTAGTGTCTTAACATGTTTTTTTATAATCAATGATATTTTACGTATTCTCGGAAATCTCTAAGATAGATATAGTCCAAGCAACATTTACTAGTTAATATAATTTGTGAAATTACCAAAAAGATGCGAAAAGTGGGTAAAAGTATAGAAGCAATAAGTTTTTGTACGATTCTTATGACGAACCATTTTTAGTAGAGTTTGTAACGTAAACACATTAATTTATTGCTCCGTACGGATTAGAAAACCTCAAATTTCCAGGAAAGTACTTTTAAAGAAGGCTCTAATAGAAGAATGGAAGAAGATCTCACTTCTTATTAACTTCTAACTAATAATTTAGTTAATTTAATGCTTATCCCGCGAAGGAAGTATTATATACTTAGAAATTAATGGAAATTTCTTTTTTTCTTAATGATGTTTTAAAAATTAAACAGTTGTGCGAATACTTATTGCTTCAATATTTCTATCGATTAATTATTTTTTTCTTGTTAATTTCGCAACAGTACATAAATAGCTATTTTTTTGAATTCTATCTATTCTACAGATTTCCGAAAATATGCAGAACATCATTGTTTATAAAAAGTAAGTTAATAAATTACAATTTTACATAGTTTTTTTTAGAAATTGATCGGTGTTCGAATACTTTCTACACCCACTGTATACTCTTCCTCAAATAATTATGCTCGCATTGGATGAGTAATCATTAGACTGCCGATTTTTATGCATTTATAGGAAATTTGAATGTGCAAGAACCTACAAAATGCAAACAATATGCAATAATATAAAAAGGATTGAAAGTAAAGTTCATGTTATAATATTTGCAGAATAAAATAAATTCCTAGTTAGGTTCAATTTTTGCATAAAGATCCGCAGTCTAGTAATCACAATCATTTCCCCACGTCAGGAGGTTTAAGGGGATCTTGCAATTGTTTCTTAGCAAAACACTCACCCTCTTTGGGAGGAGGACGCCAGATAATACCAGAATCCTGCAGCGAGAAGGCTCTAGGGAGATGAAGTCACGTACTTCAGAATGTAATCAAATGTTTTATCGACGTTAGAACGATCTGAATAACGTGCACAAATCTCTGATCCCTCTCTCCTCGATGAAGAGATGTAACTATGTATCTTTCCTTTTTCCTCTTCGTCGTAATTTTTGGTTATTTAACATAGTTTCACAAATGAATTATTGTCGAGCCGCACGAGCCCCAAGAAGAAAACTGAAGTGAACAACGGAGAGCTCTGGCGAGAGGCACCGTGTCAATTCGTGAGATAAGATAAGCTCCAGAGGATACGCAACGACGGGGGATTTTCAGAAATTTCCTTACGGAACATGTTATCGATTCGTTATGGTTATTTAATCGTTTTCGGTCGCTAGATGATTATGCTAATTTTTCCTCTTCTTTGGAGCAATTTCTACTGATTTGTATTTTATGGGATACACTGTAGATGCTCGATGACGATTCAATCCTATTTGTCTATTTTTTTGTTTTGTTTTGTTTATAATACTACTACAGAAACTTGGAAGAATTTCGAATTTTAGTAATGTCGAGAAGAAAATAATAATTTAATTTCTTACTCTCTTGAAATTGATTAATTGAAGTCAATATCATGCAATCGGTACACGAAGCACAGTTTGTAGTATCTAATATTCTTATTTGTATAGATAGCATATATAAAAGTATTAACAAAAAATTGGCGATTGGACGATGGTGAATTCTTCACAATGATTGAATATTTTCGTCAGTTTTTTTTTCTCTACCTTTTATTTTGAAGAATACTCCACTCCTTAATGTAAAAAGGAAATAATAATTCTCACTTGAAATTTACATCATATTGTTCAGGAAGTAACCTTTTAATTGCTATTATTCCAATATGTGATGTATGAAGCCGACGGTTTTAATATCTACTGTTTACATTTATACAGATACTGGTACTTCAAAAAGTACAAAAAGAAAAATGTATATGCATATTGGCGAGAACATGTTTCAACTAGAGGTTTACACATACGTATGTATTAAAATTAGGGGGCAAGAATTGATAACTTAGAACATCTAATTGCTTAAAGACTAGACAATCGGAAATAAAGCCAAAGAGGTTTTAGTTTTTCTTAGAGAAGTTCCTCTGCGTTGTTTCTTTCTCTTACTTATTTTCATAGATCGTTTACCCTGGAAGGTCTCTGAGCCTCTCCATGATTCACGTTATTTGTACAAAGATTGTTCTCAGTGCAGAAGTCTATAAACTCGCCGCGTCACCGTATGAAAATAATACTGTAAGCTGAAGAATAAGTAACGCTCGCTATTACGTGAAAATAGCTACTGATACGTGCACAGAAATCCCTGTTTAAACAGCTCCAATCATTCTTACATCACTGCTTAGGATACGAGTGCGTTGAGAATGAATCAAATGATCATAAACGAATTCAAATTTCTTTATGAATCTCAAGAATGAGATTAAACCTCTGTCCTACAGTTTTCAACATCACCTTCAGATACAGAATTACATTTTTGTATTCAAAGCCTTCCTCGAGGCAGAGATGAACAAAACTTTGTATCATGTAACAATTTATAAAATAAAAATCATTGTATAATAAATTAAACAGTTGCACAAAACAGTTCAATTTTCATTACATAAAAATTCAGATTTTAATTCCAATGCAAAGAGTAACTTGCAGTTACTGTTTACTTATCATTAATCATTTTTGTCTAGATAAGAATTTTGCACATCTCAGCGTCGAAGCTTAATTAAATGTATGCTCTCGAAAGGCTAATAATTGTATAAATTATATACAGTCTTCCCAACTGATTACAGAGACAATAAAAATGCTCTTACTCAAGTATGCAAAGTTCAAGGCTCGGGTTCAAGCTGTGATCGAGGCAAATAAAGATTTTCTGAACGTGCACAGTCTTGCATAGATTATTTTTCTATTTCCTGGGCACCCTTTCATTAGGATATCCCGGAAGCTAATCGTGTACCTGAAAGACCTGCGACAATAATATAGGTCAGCTATTGTTGCACAGGTAAGGGAAGGCCGTTTGGCAAGAGCATAAAGCGGGCACGGTAGTTGGACACGTGTATGCGTTATAAATACAAGTTTATCGTGGCAAATCGTCTACGTACACGCGTATACAACAATCCTGACGCGGTGCAAACTTACAATTGAATTAGAGCGTGAAACTGATTCTTACAAACAATTCTACCGTGTGTACGATTAACGTGAAAACGAAGTTGCTGTTAGCTACTATTTTACAAGTATCGTCGGTACAAAATTAAATACATAATTAAAAAAATTTCATCGATTTCAAAGAAGTACAAGTGATCATACTAGGGTGGCCCACAAGTTTCTTCTGATATTATTTTTGTATAATTTTCTTAACTAAATTAATTCATTTTATTCGTATGAATGTATTTACGATACTTTCAATATAAAATTGTATTAAATTAAATCATGTTGCAAATTCATTCTAATCTTTTAAACAGAAGCGAAAATAAAAAAAAATTGCACATAATATATTCATATATTTAGTACATAATAAATCATAATACATAATTACTAATGTATAATATACATTATATTAATCTTTTTGATACAATGGTCTTCGCATCGTACGATAATCTCCATTTCTCTGGTTACATTAATGTTTGAATTTAATGTGAATCAAAACACATGGCCCACCCTTTCGTCTTTCGTTCAAAGTCGTATTTAGTTTATAGATCAAAGGTAGGAAGCATTTTGTTCACATAAACGAGAACGAATAGAAACAATTAAATGGGAAATTGTATAATAGATTACAAAGTAATCGGCATTTGATACGGGCTGCGGCGTAGATAATCAAACAGACTAAATTATGTAAATTTTATAGATACAATCTGTGTACCTATAGTTTCTTCTTTTCGCGTCCACAGAGATGAGAAAAATTCTTGTCTGGATCAAAATGTCCAATAAAAAATGCAAAATAAATTATGCAATCCGTTATCCATTAAATAAAAATTACAATTTCAATTTGACATTTCACAATGAACTAAAAAATTTCACTGTTCAGTTGAATAAACAATATAAATTAATATAAATTTATTCAAATCGAATTTTGTCCTCCTCTGTACGCGCAATAAACATAAATTATACATTAAAAGAAATGTACGCTATTATGGTTCTCTTTAGCCCATCGTCCATGCAATTTTTCCCGTTAAAAATGAAATCATTACGATGATTATTGCACAGCCATCAAGTAATAAATAGAGCTCGTAATAATTTCGAATGCACGAGAGTTTCATTTGATTTTTTAAATCTTTTTATTGTGCAAGATAGTCTGTGTCTGGCTCGATGCGAAGAGTACCTGTCTTTCACCAAAAAAAAGGTGAGAATAAATGAAGAATATATGTCTTATTCTTTCGACAAATCATTGTATTATTTGTCAAAAGCGCGTTAACGTCGAATATCATTTCATTAAATGTTTACACCGAGTGAAACGAATAGAATTCGCAATCCATTGAACTGGACTTTGAAGAATAGTAAAAGATAAAGCTAGAGTGCTAATGTTGATCGTTATTCAACAAATGCAAACCGTGTCTCGAGATCGGTACACGACCGTTCGCGTGTACCAATGCACGATATATAATACAGTTTAAGAGAAAATCGAATGTCGAGAATTCCTCCAAAGTTTATGATCACGAGTACACCCGTTGGTCTGTACAAACTAGAGCGTCACCTTCCGTGTAGACAGGGGTACTATCACAAACCATTTTTAAAAGTAATCGTTAGTAGAAATGCTTACACACAGACAAAGGAAACTTACTGTGTACTGTCATCCTGATGTTGCTATTTATTCTATTGTGAAACACTCCACGGTGATGCGATGCAAAGCGTGGGATAACTCAAAAGTCTCTAAATTAAATTGATTAGATTCCTAAGTGCAAAGTGAAAGTTTTCAAGTATGTAATTGGCAGTAACGATCTATCGATATAGTTCGCTTCAGTTATAAATCTTATTTCTACTTTGAAAGGATTACGACACCGTAACGACCTGAGGAATGAAATAGCTTTAGAGAATTTATTTCAAGGGCAGATATGTAACTTCATGAAACATTTTGTAACAAAATTACAGGCCCGTCCTAGAAATAAATTATGAAAAGCTACCTCAGTGGGTAATCTGGTCGTAACCATTCAAATTTCGTTTCACTGGAATGTTCAGGTTGTGACGGTATCCCTGTCCAACGTATTGGATTGACATATCGCTAGAGAGAAAGGGAATTTGTATATCTGTACAATGTTAGAGTTCAATCTCGTCTGCGCCACGTGAATTTCGCTCTTTGACTTGACGCTTCCGTGGCTACCGGGGGCGGATGCGAATAAGGGCAAGCAGGTTTAGTGCAGAAAGGATGATACTTGCACTGTTGCGCGGGATGAGAGAATACGCATCCCAACTTTGTGCATGATAAGCCGAATTTGCATTTAGGATGTCTGTAAGCGCACTTGCTTCCGAATTTACACGCTGGGAATGCACTGTAATGAAAAGAAAATAATTAAATGACCGCCTATACATGGTAAGCCAATTTAAGGAGACTGTCTATTTCAAAGATTAAAAGATATTCGTTTACTTTACTAGGCAGGCCCCTTAAAGCTATCGAAAAAAAGAAATAACCTGCACATAACGAGAGGGTGAAGATATGCGCACTTATTTCCCAACGTACAGTTGGGCCAGTATCTACATTTTTCTTTCGACTTGTCTATAACTGTCACTGCATTTTCGGTTAATGACTTCTTTTCTAAACCTGAAAGAGCAAGAAAAAAGGTTAGAAGGAATTTTCTTTTAATGGACATTTAATAAACGATTTACAATTAGGTTACTCACGTTTGGTTAATATTGGAGTCGTTGGTAAGGTGCTGGATTTCAAAACTGCAGGACTGGGCGAGTGAGATCTATTATACACTATAGGACTTAATTTTCTTCTCTTTCTCGGTACTTCCTCAGTAATCTTCTCGACATTCTCGGTGTTACAATTTTCGTTATTCTCTTCAGCTCTTTCTTTTCCACTCGCGTCCTCCTCATCTTCCACTTCGGTTACTTGAAAAACAGATGTTTCTGACTCATTCTGAGTATATACGTCATTTTGTGGTGTTAAAAGCACAAGTTCATCGTCTTCATTTACCTTCAAATACGATTCAGACGTTAACTCAATGAATTGGTAAAGAAAGTCAAGAAATGTGCATCGGAATGAGTTTAATAGAAAAGTATTAAGAGCTATTGTTCTTGTTAACTACCTCCATTTCTAATCGTTCCTCGTCGTCGGACGCAGTTTTCTCCTTTGCGAGATTATTGTTGTATCCGTTCAAAGTGACCAGAAACTTCTGGTTGTCGTCGCTCCTTTGGAACAAAGACATTACAACCCCCATGTGTTCTTCTGTAACTGACTGATGTATGTCTGTAAACCACATAATATTGAATGTCTTATGGAAACATTTTTATTTCAACTTTAATTATTTGAATTGTTATATATATATGTATAATTCTATTGTTTTATTTTTTATGAAATCTATGTATCAGTCTTTACAAGTATCCCTCTAAATTTGGTCCCTTTTCATAACTCGTACAAGTACTTTAGAATAATATGTGATATTACGCTATTAAATAATATATGATATAAGCTATTAAAATGAAATGAGGGATCGTGAAAACATTATTTTGCGAATTTGTACCTCCAACCAGTGTTCTTTTAAAGTATATATAATGTGAATGAATCTTGCATGGCCATGTGGTTTTTTAAAATGTATACAATTGTAAACAAAACGTATCGGTTTATGTAGTATTTATTAACAAATTTCAAAAAAATACACCACGATCAACAAAATTAAATCAACATTGTAATCTATATAAAAACCTAGGTATTATATATGTCTGCCTGTGTCTTGAAAACGTACTTACAAGACTTCGATTTAGTCTCGGACACATCCGTGTTTAATTCAACTTGAATCTTCTCCATGACCAATCTCTTGTTGGAATTAAGGTGTACCGATAAATTTTGGCCTACGTCTCGAACGGGACCAGGCTTAAGGCGTTTCAATGTTTGCTTCTTATCCTAAGGAAATAGGCGTTTAATGAAAATAAAAGATACATTTTCTATCAAACTTTTAAGTAATCAAATCACATTATGCATACCAATAAACATGGTTCTGGATTTTTTTGTGTGACGACAGATTGATTAGCTTCTGCAACGGCTCTCAATAACAGCGATTGTGTAGCACGTTTCTGTGCGGGTTGTAACGGCTTCAAAGGTCTCGGCGTTACAATTACTTTACTGGGTATCTTGGTGTCTTCAATATCTTCCGTATCGCTGGATTCCTTGCTAGTTTTCTCCAACGATTTTAATCGTTTTCTTTCAGTCTTCATTGGTATAGATTTATTTACAGCTATTATGCGGGATTTGATAGGCCCAGAGTTCCCCGCGGACTGCTCAACCTCGTCTAATTCTTCTTCCGCACCTAGATTAAGGTAGTCCTCGTCCTCGCTACTCTGGGAACGCCTAATCGTCGAATTGAAACCACCTTTAACGCTTACCGGCTTAAAATTATTTCTGAATGGTTCCAATCTATTCTTTATATTTTTATTGTTACTTAAAATATCGCGATCTTGATCTAGAAGTTTGCTCTTGAAGTCTGCCGGTTCTTTACTTCCTAATTGTTTCTGCACCTTATTGAAACTCGCGATACCTAAACGATCTTTAATCGTACCCGTTGTTTTCTCTATTAGTTTCGACTTTAAATTTGTAGTCACTTTCTCCCTTAACTCTATACTTTTAGGTACTTTCTCGACTTTAGAATTACACAGTCGAATCTTGATATCGCTAGCTTTGTCCGAGTCATTGTGTTTTAATTCGATTTCACGACTCCTCTTCGCACGATCGTCTGCATCGAAGTTCCTTCCTCTTTGGAAGTTATTGTTGCGGTTGGTATCGAATCGATGCTTCTCAACGCGCTTCTCATTCTGTCTGTACCGACTTTCGTTATCTATTTTCTCCCTGTGAATTTCGAATTTCTTTCTGGGAGACGCTATACCGAGGCGATTTTTAACGGACACAACAGAAGTAACTTTTGGTTTGTTGATACAGGACTTCAATTTCTTTGTGTTGTCCTCTGTTGTAGTTTCAGCATCCTCTTCGACCTTTGATCGCTTTGTTTCAATTAGTTTCTTCTCTAAAGTATCGCGATAATTAATGGACATATCTAACGGCCTTTTTAAATTCCTGGATGATGCATCATCCACCTTTGACTCGATATCAGGATCTCCAGACTTGATACTAGAGGTTTCAATGATGCTTATTACTTTATGCGTGTTTCCATTCTGATTATCATTTGATTGTATCTTCTTTACCACAGGCTGTGGAAGAATGGTACTGTTTACTCCGGCATCCACTTTCTCTTCGTGACTCACACTCTTCACAGGCTTATCTATAGCTTTATTTTGAAGTGTATCCAACTTCTGACTAGATACGGATGGTTTTGCGCTTTGTTTGTTGACTGACTTGTCATCCTTTATTGTTTTATTGGAAGACTTATCTGTGGCTGGGGTGACGAGCTGATCTTCCAAGAAAGAGGTTGTCGATGATTTTTTCTTTTTCCTTTCTTCCTCCTGCTTAACAACAACTGTAGGCACAAATTCTCTTAATGATTTCTTTTTTGCTACGGTAACCTTCTGCAACTTCTTCAACACTTGGTCATGTAACCAATCGACAAATGGCGTTGTACAGCTCTCCAAAAAGAGGTTCAGATCATCATGCATTTGTTGACGAGACTTTTTATTTACAACCATTACTAAAATATAATCTGGCAACTCTTCATCGTATCGTACTCCTAATTCTAGCAGTTTAGCACGAATGGCGCTCTGAAAGAGAATAATAACAAGCGTGATTAGAGATTGGACAAAATAAAATGGAGTAAACCTGAATAAGATGTTACAATTGATTGTACAGATATAGTGATTTTATTAAGTTTCAAGAGGACTGTAAACTAACATCCTCATTGAAAGTGAAATACAAGTCCTTTGCAATGCATTCTGTGGACCACAATGCATTGATATTGCTTTTTGGAGCAGGCAAAACCTTAAAGTTCAGGTGCACAAAAGAAGCCTTTCGAATTAGAAATGTTGTCCAACATTGTTGACACATTGAAGTTTCTTTGAAATCACTATAATCATACCATCGACTGTACCTTTTTAATCTGAAATAAAATAGCTTGCAGGAGTATTATAAATGTTGTCTGAAACCGACAAGGAACGATTGCAAGAACGTTAAAACAAAAGTTATTGATAATCCTACGATATAATAAATTCGAAGCTATTAAACAAGACTAGATGTTCAGAAAAATTTAGGATGGCCAGTTAGAAGTGCGAATCTTCTACTTACTCGCAACTGATTTGTAACTTCTACACCGCGTATGTCCATGACTGACGATCACATTTAACAAGTTGATCGCGCGGAAGAAGTAAACGGTTGTCGAGTCAAGAAATTGACGATATTATCACGAATATTAAAGAATAAAAACATCCTCTGCCACGAAGGATCAGAATGCCTCCTTCGCACTGAATAGGCATTTCATATAGATAGGAAACCACGCAAATACTTTATGCTCTTCATACTGAAAACAAGCACACGAAGGTTTTTATCTCGACTGTCCACTATCCACGAACATAGGGAACACATAGGAATATAGGGATCGGGCACGGACACAAGAATATAGAGACTGGGCATAGACTGGCCATTCCTTTCAAGGAGTTACAACATTTTTGGGACACCCTGTATAGTCCTATACCAGTATCTATCCCTGCAGGGTGTCCCAAAAATGTTGTAACACCTTGAAAGGGTGGTTCGGGAGGTGATTTGAAACAACTTTTTCCTTAGCAAAAATGTTGTCCGAGGCTTCGTTAAGGAGATATTAACAGAAAAGCCCGACCAATCAGAGCGCGTAGCCTTCGCTACCCCGCTCGCTTCAACGGTATACGCGCGCTCTGATTGGTCGGGTTTTTTTGTTAATATCTCCTTAACAAAGCCTCAGACAACATTTTCGCTAAGGAAAATGTTGTTTCAAATCACCTCCCGAACCACCCTTTTCAAGGACCCCCAAAATTTTTGGGACACCCTGTATACTAAGGACGTGGTGCGGTATGAAACCAAGGGGGGGAGACACGTCGGCCATCTTACGTTGCCAATTTACAGCGGGAAGTTTAAATAAGACTATAGTTAAAAGTATAGTTATATGTGTAGAAATAAATTTTTAGAATTTAAACACTTTGAATATCTAAACAAAACAAAACAAAACAAAATAATAAAATATTTAATTGTTGTCTTATCCACTTACCTGTGGAATGTTATATTTTTATAATTACCAACTGCTGCACGTTCGTTTTCAGAATGAAAATGGGAATATTTAACGGGACACGTATGCATTTTCAAAAAATAACTGCTTTTTCACGAATACAGTAACTTTTGCTTGTGATTACTCTGGAAACTGCTTCTAACAATAAATGAATAAGGTTCTTGGCGGAAATCGGGGATGCGCGTTTAGCCACAGATTATAGTCTCTATACAGATGTCTAGCAGTCTTACGAATTCGTAATGGCAACCTAATATGGCGAACATGGCTTCACTCCGGGTTCTGATATATCTGGACCCTATATTTCTAGTCTAAGATGGTCATTTTTGTAAATAAATTATCGTATCAGAAAGTTTTGAACAATATTATTGTGTTCTATCCTGAATTTGAAAGTGAATATACTATTCTAACGTAATGCTTTTACCTGATACAGACGATTAAAAGAACAACACATCTTTTATAATTACCGATCATAGATGTCTCCAATTCTTATTATATTTTATCTGTAAACGAACGTAATTTATTCTCTATAAAGGCGTGTGTATTTATATGTATGTATTTGACATTAATCGTAAAAATTTGTTTAAAACTTAACAAAGGCCGTGTGATATCATACATGACATTAATATAAAATATTATATACGCATTATATAATCTACATACTTGTATATAGGTATTTTTAGTTCAATACTCACATATATTTATATATGTATACATACGTATATCATGTATAAATTCTTTTTTTTTTGTTTGGACTCCATTGAAATAAATAGTCGGTTCAAAAAAGCGATAAAACTGCTTTGTGTAAAAACGAATATTTTCTTACATTCGTACAAGGGTAAGTATTCAATTTACATATTGATTAGAACATAACAACATATTGAAAACTCATAGATAAAACCATACTGTATTACGAGATTACCTTTATAATTGGAAAAAAACTATTTTCTATACTATCTGTCACATTTGCTAAATTGGTGCTATTCAGTTATATTTTAGTCTTACACGCTACTTCATACAAGGTTTGCTAGATTTGCTACCTAACTTAACAGACACTCATTTCGATAACAATATAGACATCGAACCACAATAGGGATAGTCTTATATTTTTTGTTTGTTTCAGGTCACGTGATTATTATCCGTGACGTGAACCGCATCAGCGAATTAACTCGACCAAATCGTACTTTTTCTGCAATAAATGTATTTCTTGACTTTTTTTTCTTTTACTTCACTTAAAACTAAGAGTAGCAATAGTAGTTTTATAGCAGCAGCAGCAGCAGCAATAATGATAATATTTATAATATCTATCGTTAACATATTTCGATAAAATTATATTAATAATTATAGTTATAATCGTCATGATCATCATCATTTATATACATATATATTACGCACACACGCGTACACGTATGATCAACGCAAATTACAGCTTTCAAAAACTCTGCACGATCGTAAGTATACGCGTATATTACACGCAATGAACTTTTTTTTTTTCATAAGAAATCTTATAGGTATGTATCGTTCCGGCTCACGCAATCTGTTGCTCTATTTTCAGAATTGAGATTGATCTAAAATTATAATTTTGAATATGGAAGTGATCATCAGCACCGCGACGCATAATTTCCACGACAAATTGATAGTATTGTTTTTAACAACTTCGTCATTCTCATTTCTAAATTCATTGATTCGGTGGGGCGTATTACTCGTGATACAATTAAACATTTTTCATCGCAAAATGTTTTATTTTCGAGGCGAATGAAACTATTAAAAAGTGATACTGAAAACTTTTTGTTCTTCAAATTAACTTAACAATTGTGTTTATATGACTTATACTATAATACTAAGTGTAAGTAGACAAAAACGTGTAGTTTTTAGAAGAGAATCACCAAATAGCTTTCACAGATATTGCTTGATATGTTTAATAAAAAAAACGTTTTTTTTTAGCAACTTTAAATCACACCAAGATAAACTACACGGAATCAAAACGTTTGGAAACTCGTGCATCGCGGCTCGAGACTCTCACCTCTGAGTAGAATTTAAGAATATATGAAAATACTAATATACAAATGTCGTGGGCGTATTGGAAACACCAAATTACAAATTATCCAACTACTGAGTTGTTTTTAAAAAGGGGATTTTCTCCTCGAAAACGCACTAGCCTTTTGAGATAAAACCAGCCGTGACACTTCACGACAAATATTGTAATGTTGTTATGTTGTTAAACAAATCTATTGTTTTTCAAACAAATGCGATCACTGTACAAGTTTTTTTTTTTTAAAATTCATTAGTATATCTCGGGCGATACTACGATCAACAAGGTTTGCGTTGTGAAATAAGTTCAGAAGGAGTTGAACAACTGCAACGTAAGTTTTAGAAATTTAATTATATATAATAATCCATTAACGTAAACGATTTTCATTTCCAATTGACGAAAAGCAACATCAGAAAGATGGTGTAATGTATCTACCCACAAATCTTAATTACTTTCTAGAGCTCCTCCGTAAATGCGATTGTACTTAATAAATCATGAGCAAACTTTTGCGATGATCTAATTGTTACGCTATGTGTTTCCGACCAAGTAAATTTTTCTTTCAACATAAAAGGTATGTCTACAGTGGTATGAAAACATCATAGTATCACTCCACAACGAAGGACATCAACAGTGAGTTGTAAAGATGCAATTAAAAAGGGCAGTTCACATACTGTTCGCCATACCCAATAAGAGAGCATTACAATATTCAGAAATAATGTGTTGAATGCTCAACTAGCCAACCATTAATTTGGAAAGTCAAGTATAGCACAAACACACAATATGAAATATAACACAGTCTCCTATGTGAGGAAGTCAAACGAATGCTCCATGGTATCAGTTTTAGATTATTTAAATAATTCTTAGATTCGAAATATGTTCGTATAATTCGTTAAGAACATCCAAATAGTATTCATATATTCAATTATTTTAAATGAAATCTAAAAGAAAACCAAGGAGCATACCCGTGACTTCCAGAACATATCAAACTCGCTGTAGTATTTTCAAAATGTGCAGGTACGCGTATGTACGATCTGACCTGTACATCTAGGTGCTTGTCCAAAGTTTACATTGCTCCAAAACCTAGCAGGCACAAGAATCACCTTTGCCATTGTTTCTTTGGTCATTGGTCAACTTAATTTGGTCAGGGAATTCGTTATACAATTCCACCTGAAATAACAGTATGTACATATGTTATTTAATATATACAAGAAATGGATTATGTAAAATGATAAAAGTAATTATAGATGACTTACTTCACCTTCCTGAGCTAAAGCATTCTTTGCTATCGTTTGAAAGGCTTGTTCAACATTAATGGCCTCTTTAGCACTAGTTTCAAAGTATGGAATATTATTCTTAGATTGACACCATTGTTGTGCTCTCTTACTAGAAACCTGAAATGAATAGAAATGAATATTAATACGAGATAGATTAAAAATTAATGTAGTTCGAAAATATTCTTACCGCTCTGGATTCCAAATCAACTTTATTCCCAAGTACAACGAACGGGAAGTTGTCTGGATCCCGAGGGGAAGCCTGAATTAAAAATTCATCTCTCCACGAGTCTAGAGATTTGAAGCTGGTTGGGGCAGAGACGTCGAACACAAGTACACAGCAATCCGCACCTCTGTAAAATGCCACACCAAGAGACTGAAATCTTTCTTGGCCTGCTGTATCCCAAATCTGAAGAAATGTAAACAAAATAAAAGATAAATTAATCATAAGACATACACAAGATAATAATATCATTGTTTTTAAAAAAATATCTACAATATTCAACATTTTGTTTTTTTATATTTGACATAGGGAACATATATTCACCTGCATTGTCACTATCCTATCATCTACCATAACTTCTTTGGTAAGAAAATCTGCTCCAATTGTAGCTTTATACTGATTGCTAAATTTTTTGTTTACGTATTGATTCATCAGGGAAGTTTTACCAACTCCTGAATCTCCCAGAATAACAACCTTCAGCAACAGTTTCTTACGAGATGCCATTGTGAACTAAAAGCAAAAGAAACCCTTTTTCATTGGTAATCTTATTAATAAATTATATTAAGAGTTACAAGGTATTCCTTACTAATCCTATGTGATAAATGTTTTCGTTGTCAAAATATTGTACAAAGGTGGTATTAAAATATGCAGTTATGAATCGGTAGATGCCTTGACAATCGAGTTCATATATATACCGGATGCCCAAATCAGAGATAACAATTGCAAGTAATTGGTGTATAGGGTGAATGAATCATCAAGTTTGCAGAAGTCTGCTTGATCTAAGCAATCATAAATAAATACAAAGATTCTTTGTTACATAAAGGAGGAAAGTACAGTACCTTAATAAAATAATAATTACAAGTCGAATTATTCCGTTGTAAGATTATTTTCTCATTGTTGGGTAAATATCGTATTAGGATGCAACAGCTTCGTTTAGTAAAGGTACACAATAAAATTATATAAACGCAGAACGACGGTCAGAGAGCGTTACGGACGCATAACTTTTTTCGTGAATCATTGAACGTGAATGGGAAAAGTACTCCCCTTGTAATGACGTATGAATGTACATTACTTAAAAAAAATCATTGCGCGAAAGTGTTTCGATTACACGATTTGGCGGTTAACGACTACGATATTCCAGCGATATTTGCCATGAATGCTCAACACAACCGTGAATGTGCGTAAATAGACGCTGTTAAGGTATCAATAAGGTACACGATCGAACAGAGACAAAATAGAATCCGTTTAACTGCGATGCTTGAAAACCTGTCAACACGCGATCTCAACAATTGAGATTTATTAAGACGATCGGACAAGTGTCCAATGAAACGCATATGACGCACGTTGAGAGACGTAGACGATGTTTGACGGAATAATAAAATATCAATTATAACTCGCGTTACCTTGAATTAGATAGAAAACAGTGAGTGAAATTTTCCCGAGCCAGCACTTCACACAAAGAAAATGGCGTGTTATGAAATCACGAGTATGACAACGATGTCGTCACCTGTTCTTCGCCTTTATCGACCAAGCACGATTAAAACTCGATTATCGAAATCGATCCAGTACTCGATACACGCAACGTTAACGAAACAGGCGGTAATATTTAAAAGCACTAATAAAAACATTTACTAATCTGATTAAGGGTTTTCATTAATATGAATATAAAAATTCAATTTTCGTCATGTATATAAAATATAACTAGATTTCTAAAAGGAAGACTATTTTTATATGTTCCATAACACATGAAAAATTAAATGTATATTTGTAACTACTACAATGTAATACGAACATAAAGTTGTTACTAGAATTTTATAAAAATATAAAATTTTACGCGTAAAATATAAAGCGTACATTTTTTTTAATGTAACAAACAAACAAAAACGCATAACTTTAGTGGACTCTACATAAAATAGCACATTCTTTTATTGTACATAGTATTAATAAAAAGAAATGAGGAAATTATATGTTCAAAACATATCTTCTTTTTGATGCTCTAGCTTCGGTATGCTCCTCTCTATCGTTATCGCTAATCTGTCTTTTTTTGTGATATACATTCTCATTATACGATTTTTTAGATGAATTTGACTCCTGTGAGCGATCTCGTGATTTTTCAGAGTATTCATTGGCTTCTTCGTCCGATGATATTTCTTGCTTTATAGCATTTAGATCGATGTGATCGCGAGTCTCAACTTGACAATACCTAACTGCCGTGTATCCACTGGAAAATACATATTTAATACCTGAGTAAGCGCTATATTATGCAATATTTCACACGAACATACCTTGCTTTCCGGTAAAGTTCATAGAAGCCTTTATTGCTATTCAATTCGGCTAATTTAAACAAAAACTTTTCATCGTGGCTAATTACAAGTAGCTGAAAATTCTTTTGACGTGATCGTATTTTAACAACCCTACGACATAAAAATAATAAGTGTAAGAATTTTAAGCAATAACCACTATATGTATTCCGTATAAATTATTTGAATAATTATACGAATTCAGACATACGTGGCTAATGCACTCGCTAAACTATCTGCATTTTGTTGATCCAAGTTTGTTGTTGGTTCATCCAACGCGAGAATTCCGCAATCTTTGCAGAAAGTTTCTGCCAAAGCGAGTCTTATAATTATAGAAGCTAAAACCTGAAATAGGATGTTTATAAGTGACATTAAAATAATATGAATGTATTGCATTTAAAAGCACTTACTCTTTGACCAGCACTGCAGCGACCTTTCATATCTAATTCGTGACCATGTTTTGTTTGAACCAGTCTATAGTTGTATGTTCTTCTTTTAGTACCTACACCTTGAGTAGCATCCGTGCGAATTTCTATAGACGTCGTATCTGTTCCAGTATACACAAGTTTCCACATTTGTTTTATAATTCTGTTAACTGTAGACATGCGTTCTTCATGATATTCCATCATAGCAACATCTAATACTGTACTGTATGCTTTTAAATTTAATATGGCTTCTTGCATTACCTAATTTAGAAATAAGTTATGTCAAACGTGCATTACTATTTACATTAAATCCTAAATGTATAAAATAAAATATTCATAACATATTACTGTTAATTCGATGCATTTGCTCTTATAATGTCTACGAGCTTGCCTGTAAAGTTCCTTCTTCAACTCTTGGGTATACTGTAGAATAGCTCTTTGTAATTCTTCTTGATTACCTTTAGCCATGTTTTTCTACGAATAATTTAATCGTAATTCAACTATTATTAAAAAATAACATAGGTATCGATAAACATAGGTAAATTTCCTACCTGACGGAGGAGAACCTCTTCTCGACTTTGTAAGTCCTGCCATTTTTCTTTCATTTCATCATAGTTTATAGCCTTCAGTTTCTCTTCTATATGCGAGCATTGTTGTTGTAAACTTTTAACATTTTCGTGAGTTTTTCGCAACAGAATATTATCAGATAATTCTCTTTTCCGGATTTCCTGACGATTAATTTCCTCCTTTAACTTATTTACCATTGCTTCAGCGGTACTTTTCTCGCGTACAAATTTGTTGATGGAATTCTGATAATTTTTTATCTTCGATTCAGAGCGCTCTAAAGCCTCGGGAATTTTACGATATACAAATGCATCTACTTCATCTTGCACTTTTTGTAACTCTCTTAAGCGTCTAGTACCTTCCGTTAATAATTCTCTATCAACTTCGTGTTTTTCCCAATTATCTTTCTTCTTTTTTTCTAACTTATCAATACCTGCATTTAATTCAGTTTTCGCAGCAGTCACTTTTCGTCTTAGTATATCTACAGACTCTCCAAGAGAAACTTCTTTCGTGAACAATGCTTCCTGCTGATCTTTTAATTGTTTTAATTTCTGCATGCCTGAACGTATTTTTAACAGTTCTTCGTGTAATGTATTTTGTTCTTCTCGAGCATTATGCATTTTTTCATTGTACGCGTTTATTTTCGACTGTAATGTTTCTATGTCATCGCGGATATTTTTTACAGATGCTTTCAATTCTTCTCTATGACTTTGAGCTTCTTCGAGACTACGTTCCGATTTAATTCCAGCGAGAACCATGCGAGATTGAAAATTATCTATTGTTTGTTTGAGTTTTGAAATTTCATCAACATATTTATCCCACAACATAATATCGCCCATAATATCTTTGCACATCGTTAATTTACTTTCAGGGTTGGATTTCTTTTCTTTTAACTTCGTTATAGATGTTCGCGACTTTGTCAAGTTCTCTTTAGACATTTTTAAATTATGTATTATTTTATCTAATTCATTTTCTTCTAATTGTATTATTTTTTCAACTACTGGTTTTAGTTGCAACATCTTATCATATTTCTCTTGCTGTATCTTCAACTCTAATTCGCATTCTTTCAAACGATTTGGATGATCTTCCATTTCTGTTTCCATTTCCCTCAATAAGTTCTCTACAGATCTGCGTTCTTCAAAGCCTCTGTGGCATAAAGGACAACAAGGGTTTGTTTCTTTCAATTGCTTCATATACTCCTTATAAGCAACACTTCGATGAGCATATAGTCCCCTTTTGTCTTGTAAATCTTTGACTTTTCTTGATTGCAATAATAACGTTTCATCAAAGTCCTTGTAATGACAAATTGACGAGATCTTTCCTTTATCTGACTCTATTTCCTTCTTTTTCTTTTCAAGTTCGTTCTCAACATGTGATATTGTTGTTTCTAATGTTGTAGAACGACGCTCTTCTGTTTGGATTTCCCGCGTAATAGATTCTATTTCATTTGTTAATTTTTTCTGAGCCGCATCGAAATAGGTTCTTAGTTTAGTTTCTGTTAGTTCATTAATATTCAATAACTTCATTATCGTTTCCTCGTGTTTGATTTTTAATTTTTCTAAATCTTTTTCTTTAGAGAGCAACGAAGATTTATGTATTTCTAATTCAGCTTGCAGTGAACTCTGTTTTAATAAGGAAGCTATTTCTTCATCGACTGCATTTAACATAGCATCTGTTTCACTTCGTAACTTAATTTTATCAAGAACCTCTTTTTTTGCAGCATCTACATCCATGGTTTCGCTTAATTGTTGAAGTCTATTTTTCACCTCATTCATTTTCGATTCCATAGAGTTCAACTTATTTGCTGCAGCGCCAACTTGCATGATTTCCAATTTTATTTTGTTAACTTCATCTCTTGTTTCAATTACTTCATTTTCTTTCATATTTTTTTCCGATTCTATTTTTGAGGATTCACTACGCAAAGTATCTACTTCTTTTTGCAGTTGTTTTTCTTCTTCAGCCCTCCTTACTCTGTTTTCTTCTACTCTGTTTTCTAATTCTCTCATTCTCTCTTGTAACCTTTTCAAAAGAGCTAAAACTTCTACTTCGGATACATTAGAGTCTATGTTATCAAGATTCCAAGCGGATAATGTTTCGTTTAATATCTTATTACGAAGAGCAACTTTCCTTTCCTGATCTTTGATTTGTTGCTGTAAAGAACCACTGGTTACCCTTTCATTGGCTAATGCGTTTGCAACCTTAGACTCTTCTTTATCAATATCTTTTAATCTCATCTCAAATTCTGTTATTTCACAAGCTTTTCCCATTAAGTTTTCATCATATGATTTTATCTGTGACATTAATTCCTCCATTGTTCCTTCAAATACTTCTCCTATATTTTCTTTTAACCTATTCAACTGCTGTTTGGTTATATCATATTCTGCTCTTGTTTTTCTTTCCTCAGTTTGCAAATCTTTATATTCAGAATCTACTTTTTGTAACTTTTTCATCTCTGCAATTAAAGGTTCTAATTCTTGATCAATGTCTGCTATTTTTGTTGTAGTATTTTGCAATCGTTTTTTATGATCTTCAAGTTTTGTTTCCTTATCTACTACTTCAGAAACAACTAATTCAGCATTCTGTTTTTGTTCTCTCAAAACAAGAACTTTCTGTTGTAACTCTTTGCTCAACTTTGTAATATTTTCAAGAGCTTTGTTAAAAGCAGCACTATCAAAAATTTCATCAAATTTTTCTTTTAACTTTTTACCATCTTGAAATGGCCAACTAAGATCTTCTTGATGACAAAATATTACATATTCTAAAATTGGTTTTGTTACACCCATTGCTGTTGTTAGCTCGAGGTCAACATTGGCACATCGATTAGTTATTGATACCACCTTTGTTAATAAACAGAGAAATTAATAAAAACTTATACTATATTTGTACTGATATATGTAGTATCAGAGCGTACCTCTTTTGAACCTTTATTTAGTCTACTTAAGGCACTGTCGAGTGTTTTAAATTTCATTGATGCATTTGTTTTTGTAGATTCTATTGTTCTACATATTGTATAAATATTACCCCCAGAATCAATTATTTCAGCTTTCACAACACCTCGCACCTGTGTGAATAGAAATATCAACTAAACAACAATAATTTTCATACAAAAAGAAAAAAAAAAAAAAAATTAAAACAGATGACTAGTGTATAGAATGGTAAATCGTACTCATTGGGTAATGGTAAATCGTACCGAAGAAGTTGTTGTCAAACTCGGATCGTGAATAAAAAATTTCCCGCGATCCGAGCCGGGTGGAAATTCGCCGCATGTAGCAAATTTAAGAGCTTCGATGATTGTTGTCTTCCCAGTTCCATTTTGGCCAAGAATAAGCGTCAAAGGTCGTGAAAACCGAATATTAGCCTCCTCGTTATCGTCCCCGAAATTACGAATACCGCGTATCGAAAGTCTTCTAACTCGTGACATTGTTCAAACTATGTTCAGCACAGAGCACAGCTCAAAATTTCAGACACTGTAAATTGGAACGATAGAATGAAAATCAGTACTTGACAAGAAAACAATCAAACAAATACCTTACATACATATCTTATCAAAATAAATTGAGTTTCCTTGTTATTATTCCTATACATGTGTCAAATGTAAGCTAATTCCATACGGGTGTAAACAAACTAGGGGGAGCATGGACTTATTATTAGAGGGGTTGTTCTAACAAAGATTAGGTAGCAGGGCCGGCGTGACCTTTTGCGGGGCCGAGTTCAAAAATTTTGCGGAGCCTGAACTCACATTCAAATTCTACACTTAAATTTTACAACGCGGAATTATTTCTTTACAAATGCTGTCACATATTTTTTATAAGATGAATATTAAATAATAATACTTTGATGATTTTTGTCACTCCTTTAAACTGAATCATCGCTAATAAAAAAATTCAATATTTTCGTAGACCGCGAGCCCCCCAAAATACGGGGCCGAGTTCCGCTGAATGCGCTGAACCTGCCTTGCGCCGGCCCTGTTAGGTAGAATGAAATTTGACAATGTAAAATGTAAATAGATATAATAATATTATAGATGTCATTTTCTAGTTTTATGATTGATGGTGATTTCTAAAGATATTACTTAGCGTTTTGTGTATAAGGCAATGAGTCTTGAAAGGTTACCGCTCATTAAGTCGCTCTGTGAGCGGGTCTTAGTATCAGTTGGTATCAGTGGCGCCATCGGTGGTCTTTATGAATACCAGAATACACTTATAGTATATATAATGTATAGGTTATATCAGGTTTTGTATTACGTGAAACATAAGCGTGTAGTTTAAATTTAAACTTCAAAATGCATATTATAATATTTTCTAAATGACAGTACAATCAATATGACATTTTTCAATTTCACTGCATTTAGAAGAACACGATTAGCGTTTAAATTTAAGAAATCGAATAAAATATTGTTATCAATTGTTAAATCGAAAACACAACATTATGTTTGTAACAGAGAATCACATACGACACCGCAAAGTGGTCTATTGGATGTGTTATTTTTTGGTACAGATGAATTTTCGGTTGAAAGTTTAAAAGTCTTGTATAATAAGTAGTAAGACAATTTTTATGTTTTTATATAAAATCCATTTGTTCCTACTTTACGTGTATGATTGTAATTTTTTTTATTTAGCGAGTCTAAAGTTTTACGACGATTGGAAGTTGTTACTGTAAATAAAGGAAAAGAAAATGTAGTGATGAGTTATGCAAAAAAGAATAAAATTATTGTAAATAACTGGCCACCTAAGCTCAATGCATCTGAATTTCATATTGGGATAGTTGTGTCATTTGGTCATATGATTCCATCGAGTATTATAAATTCATTCCCATTGTATGTCATTTTTTTTCTAGCGATACACAATAATTTACATTGTATACATCTATTATTATTTTGCAGGGGTATGTTAAATGTTCATGCTAGCTTATTACCAAGATGGAGAGGAGCAGCACCAATAGTTTATTCAATAATGAATGGAGAAGTGCAAACAGGAATTACAATAATGAAGATTATGCCAAAAAAGTAACATTCACTATTAGGAAATTTGAAAGTCTTTTAACAAAATGTATATCTTAAGAAATTGAATATTATTTTAGATTTGATGTAGGAGAAATAGTGTTACAAGAAAAAATTAATATTGGTGAACATGAAACATTACCAGAACTATATGCTAGATTAGCAAAGCTTGGAGCAACTCTTTTAGTAAACGTACTTGAAAATTTACCACAAATATTGCAATCTGCAAGACCTCAAGATGAAGAAAATGTCACATATGGTAAATATACATTTATATAATTGATAGAACCATTTTATCAACAGTACAAATATAATTCCTGATTCATATCTTTTAGCACCAAAAATAACATCAAAAATAGCTGTAATTAAGTGGAATGAAATGTCTGCAAGAAATATTTATGACTTACATCGCGCCCTTTTAGGAGTGTATCCAATTACTGCAACATTTCAGAACGCAAAAATAAAGTTACATGATGTCAAAGAGATAAAAGAATCAATTCCATCAACACTTGAAGGAGAAATGCCAGGTAAAAGCACAAGTTTATATATCATGTTTTATACTAATACGGAACAGAAATGTTAAAGAAGTTTGAGGGTTTCATTTGATGTATAAGTTGAAATAATTCTATGTTTACAGGGGTTGTAATATATGATAAGAAAAGTGATGCATTAATTATAAAATGTAAAGGAGGAAACTGTATTTCTGTAAAGAAAGTTGTCATGAAAGGTAGATCTCCTATGTCTGCACGTGACTTTTATAATGGTTTTATGGCTAGCAGAAATAAAAGAAAAGAATTCTTTGTTTGAATTTTTGTACGATATTTACACGTTGATCGAGATCATGCGAATCCTGAAGCAACGAATGTTGAAATCCTGAATATACATTTAAAACATAAATGTAAGATTATAAATGTATTCATGCTAAAAATAGCCATATTAAATGCTTTTATTCTTTAAATTAAATTTAAAATAAAACGTAGGAAATGTTATGATATATTGTAAATAGAACAAAAAGTCGAAACTTAACCTATAATTGTTGTTTTTTACAAGTATAAGATATTCTTATATTTAATTTTTGTCTTACCTTCATAGGTATACATCTAGAATTTGTTTAGAACCGGGTCATATTTATTTATAGATATAGAAACTATAAAAATTAAGTAGAGAAGGAGTCGATTGAAAATAAATACTGAAAACTTCACTAAAGAAATATGGAAGTTAAACACATCTCTAAAACATATTTAAAAGTAACATTTGCAGTATGTACTTCCAAAAGACTGTTTAATCAGAGGAAAATTTGTTTGACTATATTTTGTATATTTTACAAAAAACATAATGACATTTAATGTCTTAATTTATTTAAACGTGGAATTATAGCTGCAGACATAAAATTGTTGATATTAAGTCTCAGTTTCAGAGGCCTGAAATAAAAGAAATATATTTACTATTACAGATTCGTTCTTTTATTGAATTAATCTAGCTTCAATATATATTCCTAGTAACAGTTTCAGGTCAAAGATAAAAGTATCTATAAATAAGTTGTAATCTAATTTGTTACTTTGGCCTGCTTGAAAATTACATGAAGTGTATAGGTGTATTATCCATCTTTTATGAAGAATTGTTCCCATTTTCTTATAAAATTGAGATTTTAATTTTTGTCGTATTAATAACTAATTGCCATTCAATATTTTGTAAATGGAACGTTGTATTCGATTAGTGAATAAATAAAGATGCCACTGCTTTTACTGAAAATAATTAGTTAATGTTAGCAACTAGTTATTAATAAGATTGTTTCTTCTATGTTTAAGATCGTTGACAAAATTTAAGATTTATAGGTGTTTTCGACATTAAAGTACTTTATATTATGTCATGTGTTCATATTTTCTATATATTATCGATCACATGTTAGTTCGATTCTCTTACACGCGAACACTAACTACTTACAAATTTATCATTTTTATCTCTTCCTCCTTCGACTAAATAAAAAGTACCTTTGTTGCAATGAATATGGGTGATAAATAATAATTAACTTACACTAGGATCGCAATCTGCGCAATGCCAGGAGTAGCCTCTTCTTTTGGGCGACTTTTTAACTGGTGGATCAAGACAGGTGAAGTGGTAGCATTTTTTACATTCATCACACCTGGGACGTGAAAAGTGATAATGTCATGAATACAGAATATGTTTAAAACATCTATATATTTAATATATTTATATAAACTGACATGACGAGATTTTGACTGGTGCCAGGCGTATCACAGACATTGCAATGAGTTAGAAGGTCTGTATCTTTTCCCCGTTTTGCATTTCCCGTCGATACCCTATTACCCGTACTATTAGAAGACGCGTTCGCTGTTACAGGTGCAGCATTTGAAATTAAAGGTTGTATCGACGGAACGGGTAGAGCAGGCGGCGGAAGTGGCAGTTTAGGTAGTGGCGGAGATGTGATTTCAGTACTGGTAGATGTGGCTACAAACATCTGCGGACTTGATTCAGAAGCAACTTCACCCTCTGGCCTTGGTATTGGTTTTATCTGTTTAATGAAATAAATTGGTGTAAAAAAAAAAAAGATATATCAATATACTTTTGTTTGTATCGTAATAAAAATGTACCTTTATCGTTATTCTTCTATGAACTTCCGGTTGACCTTGTCCTTCTGGATTCTCCACATCGAGACTTTTCCGTTTATGTTTTCGTTTTCTTTGTTTCACTCCCGTAATCGGATCAGGTGTATATCGTTTATGCTTCTCCCTGATAACATATAATAGAATTTCATATTCCATAATCACCTAAAAGAAAAAAAAACATTTTACAGACCTTCTTCTTTTCTTTGCACTTCTCTGCGAAACAGATTCCGTGCCATCTGCCGAAGCCACCATATATTCAGGTGATCCTTCTCTCGTCGCTATTGTCACATTATTAATAGGTTGCTGATTGTATACCGGTTCTCCTGACTGAATAGGAGTCGAAGACGGAGGATGTGGTCCAACTGGTTTTATAGTCACCTGCGTATATTTAATGTAAGAAGATAATATTGCACTGCCTACTTCATTTATGTATTATTAATAGTTAAGATATTTTTCGTAACATCACACTACAACTATTTTAATCAAAGTAATTACTTTTGGCGTTGTAGGCGTATCAATTGTGACATTTGTTACACTACTAAGACTAGCAGACGAATTTTTCGAAGTGCTTGGTGTCGTTGGTGTTGTAGGCACTTGCACTTCTTGTGGTGGTGTTGGTGTCAATGTTAAATTGGAATCATCCTTACAGTGCCTTAATTTACGAGGGGCTGATGTGTCGACACGTTCGACCTCTGATCCAGAAGATTCCTTATCGCATTCAGAACACTGCCTATATTACAAAGAAAATTATAAGATAGTTTATTAGTAGTAACTATTTTTTTACGGACATACGTACCATCCCATTAACTTCGTTTTCTTGGGCATACGCGATAGAGGTGGACTTAGACAAGATAAATGGTAATGAAGATGACATGTGTCGCACTTTGCAAGCAGATGTTGATTTGTAGATCTTCTGCATATTCCACACTGATGCCTTAGAGTCAATTCACCTTTATGATTTTGATCTTGTGCCTGACTACTCAACACTCTACCCTCGCGTACACCTTCTACACCTTTACCTACTGGCAAGGGAAAACCAACACCCATTTTTAAGGCAGCTGCTGTTGGCACACCTAAACCTGTACCTATTACGAAGAATGATACCAAAAGAAAATGACTTATTCAAGTGATCTGTCGTGTGTCTCGCTTAGCATGTCGCGACTTACCTAATGTTGGTGTTATTCGTGGCTTTGCCAAGTCAGCTATTTGTGGTAAAGGTTTCACATAACCGCTGCTCTGGAGTACTTGGTGATACATTTCTATCTTTTCTTTCAATGTTACATTTACGCGTATTTGTTCCTCGTTATCCTTCATTACTTCGTCATATTTTCTGTCTAGCCTCTGTTGTTCATTCAGCAACTGCGAATTAACATCGAGCAGTTCTTGCAACCGCCTTTTCATAGACGTCACTCGCAAATTGCGATCCAAATAATAACCAATAAATTCTACGCTAAAAGCAGGCGGAATATGCCATTTTTTTCTAACATCGACTAAGGCTACAAGTTGGGCTTCCTGTGCTTCCAATGCAGCCGTATCAACGCCCATGAGTTCAGCTTTCCTTGCTAATTGTCGACAAGCAGATGCGGATGTAGTTAATAGTCGGGGCATCTTCTGAGTTGGTACTGCGGATACAAATATTTAGTGTAACGATTTAGTGTAACAGTTTTGTTACATGTAATAAACAACTTACCCCATGGCGGTGGTCGAGATGCTTTATGAGCTAAATATTTGTGTCGATGTTTTGCCAGTTTTCTTTGAATTCTACGTTGTTCTTCTGTATCTAAGTGGTTAGGTTGTTTTAATAACTGTTGTCGATACTGGGCTCGTAACTGTAGAGTTAACCAATTACGTCTACGTCTACGAACGAGAGTTTTATCGGAATGAAGTTTACAATGTGCATAGAATGGGTCAGCCTGGTCCACTTCTTCACTGTGAGCTTCAGACAACAGACCTTCCCTTTGCGCGCTATAAAAAAATTCCATGATATATTTTTGCTATATTCTACTCACAATTGAATTTCAGTGATTTAGTAATTTTTATAAACTATTCATACCAAGTAACATGGAAATATGTATGGCACATTCCAGCATCGCATTCTATGCATACGCCAGTACGAGCGTAACGCGCATCTTCGCACAAAGAACACTGTTTTGCTCCCCATTTGCTGTATGCCATTTCAAAGAGCGTTACACTTGATAAACGATCAACCTAAAATAATGAAATATACACGTGTATATATATATTTAAAAATGTTCTCGATTTACGTATATTAGAAATAAAAACCTTCCATACTTCTCCAAAAGCAACACCAGGTACATAAAGCGCGCATACTAAATGGACCCATTTGCCTACATCAGTCTCTTTAAAAATTCCACCTTTGTTCGGACAAAGTTCGCAAGGAGGATCTTCGATGCCTGCACTGCAAGCTTCACAAAACCAGGGTGCTAACTGACAGAAAGAATCGGTACTGGAAAAACTTTCTACATCGGATACACCATAACATCCTGGAATAAATTCAATTGTAAAATTAATTTACATATACGTATCCAGTACAAAAATTAGAATAAGTATTTTATACTTTTACCTTCGTGCACACTAACACCACATCCATCACATTCAACAATTTCATTAACATCATCACTTCTATCTCCTAAGCAACCACAACAAATTAACATTTTATTTAATTTGTCTTCGAGTGGACCTCCTCCTTTTAATGCTTGTTGCCGAGCTTGTTCTATTACATCACCCACAGTCAAATTAGCATTTTCTTTTCTACTGATTAATGGATCATCCAAGGAATCATCAGATTCTTCCGATCCATCTTCTTCTTCTTTAATGTACATGAAAAAAATACTTGATTAGCTGACTTTAGACTGATTAAGATTTGTACAAAGTTTTATTAAAATGAATGTCTAACAATCCACAATATTCCCTTATAACATATTTTAAATTATAATGATATAGCTTACCTTTTCCAATATCGTTGGAATCCTCTGAATCATCATCTGATTCTTCACAATGATCTTCAATTCTGAAATCACTGTCATCGGAACTTTCACCTAAATCAAAATCAAGCAGAGGTGCTGTTCCGACAGGCTTGACTCTCCTCTTTTTTGGATCTCTTTCAACTTAAAGAAGAATACAATTTAGAACATATTACTCAATGATATTCTAAATATATCTTATTAGAAGAAATGGTATGTTGGTGATATATTTTCTAATTATAAATACACTTATATGAGAAAGCATATATTATCAAAAATATCACAAGAAATATATTCTAGGTTATGTAAGTCTTTAATTCACAATAAATACATACAGAAGCTTGTCATATTACTCTTAAAGCAACACTTTTATTTAATTTCAATCGGTTTGCCGTGTACTTTTCGAATAATACGGACTTAATATTCCACCTTCAGTGGTTTTGACACTTCGTATATGGCTATACAGCTTTTTGAATGTCTCCCACTACTCACTGTACTCGACGAGTCGTCGCTTTGTAAAATACTGACATATGCGTAATCAAACGACGCCGGCGATGTGAATTAGGTTAATTTTCTGTATATCGTCCCTAATACGTATCAATGCAACGTATCAAATAAGCAAGTATTAATCTACTGAATATTTTCAAGATTAAATTCATTGTAAGCGAGTCTAACGTAAAATTTTTAATAGAAAATCATGCATATGATTAGGTCACGCTATGATAATTTTGTCAGGGCGGAAGTTTGACGAGAACGTGCAAAATAGTATTTTGAGATGTCAGTGAAATATCATTTTTATTTTCATTACAAATATACATACAAACAACTTTTTAAAAAACAGAAATTAATAACGACTATGTAAACGTATTTCTTATAATGCAATTGCAATCGATCCTTTCATATTCTGTGATTATATTACTGAATGGTCACCACTAAAGTTATTTGTTTGTCTTTGAAAAAAACCCAAACATTCAACGTGAAACGAACATAATCGTAATCGTATATTACATGTTAGAATAATGTAAATATTATGTTGTAATTCAAGATATAGCTTTTCGAACTTACTCATTGTTTTGTATAAAAATCCTACGTCATCGTCCTGAGACATTCTCTGTAGGTACAGATTCTCTTGAATCCACGATAAAATTGTTCTAATACTCCTCCAACTACGTATATTGCTTTTAATACGCAGAAAGTAAAACGAATATCATGGTGTACATGAACTAACACAATCTACATGTTGATTCGTATTATTATTTCTAAGATCCTAATCAGCTAATAATCTAAATATGAATAATACGAAACAAACTTCCTTGGCGAGTGTTATCCTTCTGACGCCGTTGTGTTTCTTACTCGAATCAGTTACAAATCGCCATATTGAATTTCTCAAAATCCTTTCGCGGGAACTACAATCAATATATATTTAACTAATTACTTAATTATGTGAAATCAATTTATACATATTTCAAAAGTTATTAGTCGATGTAGTATTTCTTTGTAAATATAGATTGTTCAAAAATCCTTTAGTAAACAGAAGCACGCAAATTTCTTCATTGCAAGTATGTAAATATCCTCGCTTTTTAACCATAGCAGGAAAAAATTGTTTATTTTATGTACTCCTCGTTTGGTAAAAATTGTGTGAAAAATAAAAGTTATTAATTTTTTCTTTCGTAATTCAGAATGCAAAGAAATTATGCAATGAATGGTGAACAATTTTCCAACAAACACTATTTTTCTTGTAAAGTCAAGTTAAGTGGAACTTATTCAAACACGTGTTAACGTAATCTGAAATTGAAATAGCTTATGTATATTAAATATTTTAATTGAAAAAATATAGTAATTATTTGCAAAATGCTAAAGGCATTATCGATATCTTTCGCCAAGCGGAATTTTCATGTTACGACTTATTGTACAATTTTGGACGCCCCATATATTTCTGTAACGCAAATTTAGTCATCAAAATTACAATTATTCGTACAATTACGATAACTAATAGAAATAATTACATAATAGATCCAATTATTGATACATTTGTAATTATAGTATGAATTATTCAGAGAGCTTTTCAATATTTCAATAAAGGGAGTACACAACGAAGGTCAATTCTTTTGTCCTTGTGTGCGTGCGCCATTTTAAACTACGTGATAATTATGCTCCTTTTGATACCTCTCATAGTGTAGTCAATCCTTATTAATACGTATAGAATTTTATTTACATAATTGCTAGGTAGTTGTCAATAAGTTAAAATGCACTTTGTGATAACCTTTGCATTTTTGGTCCCGATGAAATCTGAAAGTGTGGAGAACGATGAAGGTAAAGGAAAAGGTAAGGTTAACAGGAAACGAAAGCAATGGCGTAAGAAGAAGATAATTAATAAGGATACGTATGAAATCGCGGAATCAAAACAAAATATTATAAACGTTGGTCAAGTATTAGCAGAAATACACTGTGAATACGAACTTCTGCCAGGTTATACTTTCAAATTCGATTGTCGCTGTTGGAAAACAGCTGCAAAGGTATTTAATTGCTGTTTGCACATTCTAATTAATGCAGGAAGCTACAATACCCTATTTTATTAAAAGACTTACATATTAATAGTGACATTTTGTATTATAAGCTGCTATCTGACTCGTGGTTTAAAGTTAGGTAAACAGATGTCCTAGCAAGCACAGTTTGTTATTAATAATGAATTGTATCGTTAACAACTAGTGTTTACGAATTTTGTTAACTATGCTAAATTATTTGGCCATAATGACCTTAATTATGTAGATATATACTGAAAATGGTGATTGGTGTTTACGGCCTGTATCATGTCCAATCACAGAAAATGCATTTTGGGTCATATTTTCTGTTCATCATGTTGTTCATTTAAACGAAACGCAAATAAAAAAGTTTTTTAGCTACGTGATCACTTATCAAATGTTTCATGGGAGAAACAAGTTCTGTGAAAGGTATGTTGGTGTATATGTGATCAATTTATTTTGGGGATATATTTGGATTAAATGATTAAACACTTACATTAAATATTATTAAATAATACATAGAGCGAAAAAAGATAAAGTGAAAGGCTTTTATGTAAATGAAGAATCAATCCACATCGGACAATACAATTTTCTGGAAATATATCCTCTCGGTTCGCAAGAATCAGCTTCTTTTAGTAGACCAGAACCAGAACCAGTAATTGTTATACATGAAACTGATGGTGTTTTTAGTGTCACTACATACCTTAATGTGATACCAGGTATAAGGAAATTTTAATGTTTCTAAAAATATATTAATATATAAGTTAAAAAAAGTCCTTAATACAAGAAAAAAGTTTAATATTCTCAATGTTACTTTATATACGTTTTAAATTATTTATTAAAATTTAGATGGAGCACACCAATGTAAATTTTGGAAGATGATACGAAAACAGCGTTTTCCATCTGAATCCTTTAATCTTGAATCGGTTACCATATCGACCGAAGTCGAACAGAAACCGAAATCGAATAATCGTAAAATGCCAGTCCAAAAGAAACGTATTGAAATAAAAAAATCGAGAAAAGCGAAGCACAAAATCGATACTCCGCACGCGATGAGTTTACCCGTAGAAACTTTATTTTCTGGTAAATTAGACTTTTAAAGTTAAACAGTATGTCCTTTTTCGTTCAAATTTTGCCCAAGATTATATTAAATTTTTACTCTTAGAAATGGGTGCAATTACATGCTACACCAGAACGTCGAAAATACCAAATGTCTCATCTATTTTGATCTACACGCAATGTGTAGATATTCTATCAAACAAACAATTGCGAATGAATTTAAACTCCATATCGATCAAATTGGAACAAATGTCCAATTTTCCAGACGATATTATAATCGAAAATGGTTTTAATTATCTTTACGCAAAAATTCTCTTCGTCGACCGAGCAATCGCCACACCATATTATATTCCTGCTAGAACAATATTTTTCGAATTTGTCAAATGCTTTTTGAATCAGGAATTTAAGGCAGAAGATATAATCAGCACTGTGGGAACAAAATTTCTAACAATCGAAGTAAATTAGTTTGAATATTTCCACGTGGATTGCGATGGTCATTTAAATATTTACACAGCGACGTTCTTGTGGTTGTTATTGCGTCATTTTTCAATTAGATAATCGGCGTACGAATCACGAACGCTTCCAAGTCGCCAATTTCCACTTCAAGGAAATCAAATGTCGACGCCTCAGTAAAAATATCTGGGAAAGAGGAAGTTTTGCTTGGCGTCACAGCGTTCGATGTGTCCGACCTTTTGAGAGGATCGTGGGAAATCAGATCGACAGGTAGTTTGTCTCATCCAAAAAATGTATATTGTATCAGTACTGCCGATAGAGGTGATGAAGGAGTGGCAGCTTCGTGGAAAAATTCTCCCCTCGACAATGATACTCTGACGTCATTTGATACCATTGTGAAGATCAAAGTTCGCGTGGCTTATGATTTGCGATCGGTTCAGCGTGTGGTTTTTCGATATGTTGCTACACTGAATCGTATTTTTCTAATCTTGAACGATTTGAAGCTGGTTAACGATATCTTAGCGCTTGTATCTTCTTACAATCATAGTTTATTTTGCACCCTTCCATTTTCGAATGAAGATGCAGACTTGAAGGTAAATGACTAACAAGGGAACATATCCCACTGTCCGTCTTCGATTTTGATGAAACTTGACGTATTTTTTTATAGCTGCCCAATCGCAAGTTTAGGGGTTGAAATCACCTTTTGAAGTTTTAGCAGAGAAATGCTATCTCGAAAACTACAATAGATATAAGAAATCTTCTTAGGGAAAAGTTTCATGGTTTCATGAGATAAAACGAAAAGTGTATAACGAAAATTTATATAACGACAAAAATGAACGGAAATTGCTTTCTGAATCCATTGATATATAATACGATACATTTGCCTCCTACAGTTTTGTAAATTTTCGTATAGTAGTACGCAGGCCGCGCGAATCCATCGAGCAGCATGTGAAATGCATTTGTTCATGTATAGACATACAGGTGGCTATTAGTATGAGGTACATATTTATTAAAAATTACACGATCATTTAAAATTAACAATAATAATGCTAATTATATTTCTATGCATTGCAGTATGATATTGTTAGGAAATAATTCATTGCAAAGTATAAAAATATCGTCCGGGCATAAAATATAAATTTGTGGTAATACGGTTTTGTGGAAATGTTACCATCATAACTTGTGCGTGGTGTCAGAATTTTGTTACTATTAGTAGATATTAATTTTCATGCATCAAATTATTTCCTAACAATATCATACTGCAATGCATAGAAATATAATTAGCATTATTATTGTTAATTTTAAAAGATCGTGTAATTTTTAATAAATATGTATCTCATACTAATAGCCACCCGTATGTCTATACATGAACATATGCATTTCACGTGCGGGCCGCAGCTCAGTGGATTTGCGCGGCCTGCGTACAATATTATACGAAAATTTACAAAACTGTAGGAGGCAAATGTATCGTATTATATATCAATGGATTCGGAAAGCAATTTCCGTTCATTTTTGTTTTTATATAAATTTTGGTATCTCTTAAAATAATGTAACAAAAATTTGTTTTGTTATAAACAAATTACATTTTACAAAATCTGTGACCACTTTGTGTTTTACCTCATGAACCCATGAAACTTTTCCCTAAGAAGATATCTATTGTATCTATTGTAGTTTTCGAGATAGCATTTTTCTGCTGAAACTTCAAGGGTGATTTCAACCTCTAAACTTGCGATTGGGCAGCTATAAAAAAATTCGTATCCCTTATTTTCACCAGCTTAATGTACCCACCAAGTTTCATCAAAATCGGAGACGGACAGTTGGATATGTTCCCTTGTAAGCAGGAATGTGATATACGAATTGGAATTGAATGTTTGTTTGGTACAGGTAGAAGGTACATTACAAAATATCTTAACTGGTTTCGCTATCGATTGCTGCGACAACTTTTTCATCTTCCTCGAGGGTTTGTCCAAGGGATACTTGTTACAAATTTGGGAAAAGGTAGCGAAGCTTCCAATCGAGGATGGCTGTGTATTTTATAATAGCGGTTGCGTGTTTCTCGAGCGACTTTATGAAGATTTCGTGACTTTAGGCGGAGTTCTCACGATTAAGCTGAGGTAAAATGAAAAACTTCAGGAAAAATTATGGTCGTTTGATTTCTTGATAATTATGTAATTTTGACTACTGTTTATTCGATTAAAAGTGAGTCGTTGGAGTTGAAACTACGGAATCATGGGTTGTACATAGGCGAAACGGGAACAACGCCCAAAGCCAAAGTCACGCGAAGAATGGGATTGATGAAGCTAGCTTTAACCATGAAATCCCTGTCTCAAAAATGTTTATTTCCAAACTCGAGCGATATACAGGCTTTCATCGATGAAACACACGAAAATTACTTTGAACGTTCTGTATCATCCGCCAAAACTTAAGTACTAGCTTTGAGAAAAACAAATTGCAACCATGAAAATATATACACGTTCCTTAATTAAATATTCTTATATATTTATTATATTCTCAATAATTTGGAGTGTATTTCTTTTAATATCCTTCTTTTAATATCTTCATTTCTTTTAATTAATTGAAAAGCTTCCATTCTTTTCGGTAACATTAAGTGTATCAACTTTATTTTAACTAAAAATTGATAATGGCTCCTTAACGAAATGCATGTATTATAATATTATGCACAATGTCATCATATTCAAACATACGATCTGACGTACAACATTTACGATACCATACTATAAGATATAGAGCTATCGTATTATCATACTCTTGTACCAGCATATTTCTATTTTACCATATTGCCTCATTATTCTGCTACAAAATTGTTATGATTATATTCTATACTGTTGTTTACTATATATAAAGCATGATGATAAGGTATCAGATGACAAGTCAATGCAATTGTATGATAGTATTACAATATATCAGTATGATAATTTGGTAGTATGATAGTGTGATAACATATTAATATGACTCTAGCGCTCTAATATGATAGTGATAGTATTAGATGACTGATAGTGCTTTAATGCTGTAGTATCATGTTGTCTAGTATCATATGCTCATGTTGTCACGGGAACATGTTACCATATTATTATGCTATCATACTACTACACTATCATACAGCTCCAGTGGCAGACTTACATACTAAACCTATAGCCTGGTCAGGTTACAAAATTCACCCTTATTAGTACCTTATAGTTTTTTATTTGGGTTAAACGCACTTTATATTCTTAATAAATAAATAGTGATATAAATCTATATTACCGACGACAGAAAAATGAAATGGTAGCGCCACCTATCAAAGAGTGAACTAAACTACTCTTAAAGTTTATTCTGTAGGTAACTCGTAGCGCTTTAGTAGCTTGGTCCTTCGACCGATAGATGGGCACACAAGTACTTCGATTGTTATTGATCGAGTAAAATAATTACTTTTATATGAAATATATACAACAGGAATACAGGATTCACTACCCAGTTTCAACTACAAACTTTCACGCGCAGTTAATTTTATTTTCGAGTTAAATAAAAAAATAATTAGATGTAGCAACAATTGTATGGTTTATTTCTAAAAGTTTTCATCACCTCCTCGGTAGTATAGTGGTCAGTATCCCCGCCTGTCACGCGGGAGACCGGGGTTCGATTCCCCGCCGGGGAGACTATTATTTTTTATTTTTATTGTTTAAACTTAGATTACAAATTTTATTTTATTTTCACTCCAACCCTTCCAATCACGACATACATATCGTTTTTTTCCTAGTGCCATTTTCTATACATAATCCCAATCCAACTATGTATAAGAAATTCCTCTTCATGTAATATTGACGTAGCATTAAGTCCAGTAATTA
Source organism: Hylaeus anthracinus (assembly GCF_026225885.1). Classification (NCBI taxonomy): domain Eukaryota; kingdom Metazoa; phylum Arthropoda; class Insecta; order Hymenoptera; family Colletidae; genus Hylaeus; species Hylaeus anthracinus. The sequence continues at coordinate 13,404,507 of NW_026534330.1, read as the reverse complement.
TAGTTTAACGTTAAGACCACGCGTGCTCTGCGGTGAGCCATTAGTCTAAGTATGTATTATATTTAATGTAACCATTTGTACGTTTAGGTTTATTGTATCATTTGTATATATGTATACAGGGTGTCCTAGCCTAAGTGATACAGAGCTCTAACTCCAAAACTATCGGCCGAATGGAAAATTTCAAGTATGGAAATTACATGGTAAAATGGGGCTGATGTTTCAGCGAGAAGGAATTTTTATTAAGTTTGTTATTTAACGAGATATGATGGTCACGTTTCGTTTTTCAAATTAGACTATACATTTTTTTTGTATACCATGCGATAGTAATTTTCAAGATGAATTCGTTAAGTTTTAATGTTTTGGGCTGTCTGGAAAGTCCATGCCGATTTTTAGTAGGCGGTACAGGTCTGAATATGTAGGAATGGTTAAAAACAAATAACATGTGTACATTCCTTGAGAGGTGGAAAGGTTGTGGAACAAAATGGTACATATATAATTCAATAAATATGCATCAATATTCAAATATGCCTTTGAATTTTTCTTAAAAATAGGCATGAGCTTTCCGGACAACCCAATATTTACCCGATTTTTACTAGTTTTCAAGCTATAATGCTTCAAGTTTGCTAATTTTCAAGGAAAAATCTCGATTCGGTCCCGGGCGGTCCCATTGATCCAATAGGCACCATGCGGTTCTTGAAAACGATACGGAGGGTTTCGCTTGGGATTCCAGGCCCAAGGAATGAAAACGGGAAAAGTATTATCTACCTAGAAAATTCTCCAAGCTACAAGTAATGCATTAGTAGCGGTCAATACGTTTCCCGTTTTCCCTCCTTGGGCCTGGAATCCCAAGCGAGATCCTCCGTATCGATTTGAAGAACCGCATGGTGCTTACTGCATCAATGGGACCGCCCGAGGCCGAACCGAATTTTTTTCATTAAAACTTAGCAAACTTTGAAGCGTTATAGCTTGAAAACTAATAAAAATCCGATAAATACATTAAAGCTTAATGAATTCGTCTTGAGAAGAACTATCGTATGGTATAAAAAAAAATATATAATTCCATTTGAAAACCGAAACTTGACCATCATATCTGTAGGATGTGTGACATGCGCTTGTGCGTATCTATAACGCAAGTGTAGCATGTCAGAATACGGGTAATAAAGTCAGTGCGTCTTGAACCGTAACAAAGAGTGTTTATGTTTTTAGTCCTCTCCCTCGCATATACAATAACTGGCGACGAGAATGGGATTATTATGGTCGGAAACGAGATCTCACGTTGAATCAAAACAATATACGGTGGGTGTAGAAAGTATTCGTACACCGATCAATTTCCCAAAAAACTGTTTAAAATTGTAATTTATTAACTTATATTTTATAAGCAATGACATTCTACATGTTCTAGGAAATCTCTAGAATAAATAGATTACAACAAAAATAGATATTTATGTAAGTTGTCAAATTAATAAGAAAAAAACAATTAATCGATGGAAATGTTGAAGCAATAAGTATTCTGACAACTGTTTAAAAGTACTTGATTGGAAATTTAATGTTTTCTAATTCGTACGTAGCAATAAACTAATGTGTTTACGTTACAAACTCTGCTGTAAATGGTTCGTCATAAGAATCGTACAAATACTTATTGCTTCTATGCTTTTACCCACTTTCCGCATTTTTTTGTCAATCTCACAAATTATATTGACTAGTAAATGTTGTTTGGACTATATCTATCTTAGAGACTTCCGAGAATATGTAAAATATCATTGATTACAAAAAAAGAAATTAGGAGACTACAATTTCTCTCAAAAATTTGTTGGGAAATTGATCGGTGTACGAATACATTCTACACCCACTGTATGCAAAAGACAAATTTTAGAGGTAACATTATGAGCGTTCATGCTTTTCGACCTCTACCTCGCATGTACAATAATATCTCGTTAAATAACAAAGTTAACCTAAATTCCTTCTCGCTGAAATATGAGCCCCATTTTACCATGCAATTTCCATATTTGAAATTTTCTATTCGGCCGATAGTTTTCGAGTTAGAGTTCCGTATCACTTAGGCTGGGACATCCTGTATTTAATGTAACCATTTGTACGTTTAGATTTATTGTACCATTTGTATATACAGCGGGTGTAGAATGTATTCGTACATCGATCAATTTCCCAAAATACTTTTCTGTGAAATTGTAGTTTCTTAACATCTTTTTTTATAATCATTGATATTTTACATATTCTCGGAAGTCTCTAAGATAGATATAGTCCAAACAATGTTTACTAGTTAATATAATTTGTGAAATTAACAAAAAAATACGAAAAGTGGGTAAAATTATAGAAGCAATAAGTATTTGTACGATTCTTATGACGAACCATTTACAGCAGAGTTTGTAACGTAAACACATTAGTTTATTGCTCCGTACGAATTAGAAAACATCAAATTTCCATTAAAGTACTTTTAAAAAAGGTTCTAATAGAGAAATCGAAAAAGATTCCACTTCGAATAACTAATAATTTAGGTAATTTAATGCTGAGAAAACTTACAATAATTATAAAATTAAAAGGAAATCCCACGAAGGAAGTATTATATACTTGTAAATTAATGTAAATTTCCTTTTTTTTTTATGAAGTTTGAAAAATTAAACAGTGTGCGAATACTTATTGCTTCTATCGATTAATTATTTTTTTCTTGTTAATTTCGCAACAGTACATAAATAGCTATTTTTTTGAATTCTATCTATTCTAGAGATTTCCGAAAATATGTAGAATGTCATTGCTTATAGAAAATAAGTTAATAAACTACAATTTTACATACTTTTTTGAAAATTGATCGATGTACGAATACTTTCTACATCTACTGTAGATTTATAATTGTTCTGGCACAATAACCGTATGTTTAAAAAAAAAAAAGTGGTTAGTATCTCCGCCTCATTTAGGAACTCATTTAAAAATGTTTATTATTTATTCTCGGTGTTGAGATACTTTAGCAACGTATACGAGAACGTTGCTTACCTCGATAATTGCACGAATTTTAATATTTGCAGCGTCTATCGAGTCTCTACTCGTGCAAGTATCAAAGTTTTACTATATAAATTATCTGGATACGCTTTTCGTTAACACGTAAATGACACGCTTTAATCAACTAACGCCACTTAAACTGTCTTGTAGGTGTTCTTTATTCTTTGTAAAATCATACAGCAAAAGCGATCGGAGTCTACATAGTGTAGTCAAGCGAGATACAAGTGACATGATCGTTGAACGGACGAAACGACTATTTGAGGTGTCTATCGTTCCTCTAATCTCCACAGTCAGACAGTTTCCTTACTCTTCGTGGGACAGAGATGGGCAAACTTTTACCGCGATAACAGGTGATGAATAAAACCTAACTCGAACTCTATGTTTTGTTCGATTAATAAGAAACGAAGGGCGGTTTATTGTTTGTTCTTTTTCCGATATTTTTGTCTACAGAAAATAATCCATCCCTATCGTGGAATCGATTGGCACCGCCAAACCGTCGTTCGCCCTACGAATACGGACACACACACATTTGCAAATTCAGATGGCTCAAAAACACGCGAAATCTCTCATAAAAATCTTACACAGAAGTCTGCCGTCCCCCGCGATGAGCGCCCGATACCGGAAACTTAACGATTAGCTTCTAAAGATACAGACGAATGCGATACACGTACACGTAAGTCCTAAGAAAAAACTAGTCTTTTAATCGTCTAAAATACAAAGGCTGTCCTCGTACACCTGTCGCAATCCAATAACAAATTCCTTAAAAGAAAAAAAAAAGACGAATCCTGAACGCAGAATCTAGTATTCTCTTTTTGCGTGTACCGTAGAATCTCCTGCGTTTTCAATTTATTCTTTCGATACGAATCGTCGTCTCTTGGATCGTATCACGTGTATCAGAACACCCTGTATAATCGCCTAAATCATTACCCGATTGCACCGCTGACAATTGAATATCCAGTGACGTCGATTCGCGGATCGACAAACGAAACAGAATGGACTTTTATACAAATAGTTCTGTGGTACATAAAATTTGATTTCCCTACTACAATATAGGTATATAATATACATATATATTTATATATTATATTATATTATATATATAATATATATATATTATAATAGCTAATAAATAATCCTTGATAGTTTATTAATTAAATCTCGTTAATCTGACGGTGCCTATTTAACGCTTAAAATTATTAAATAGCTTAAACGTTACGTTTTCTTCTCGTTTCGCACGTTAATTGTTTTAAACCTTTTTTCTTCGTAAACTAGTACCTCCTGTATTATCTCGCTACCTAGCTTACACCCTTACCTAGTAATGATTTACATTACGTTACGGCGTCGTGTACATTGGTCACCGGTTGCATTTACCGATCGTCGCCAGGAGAAGAAATTTAGTTTGAAAAGTCGCGCATCAACGTCAACGAGCATGGTTCACGGTATTACGATGGACATTTAGGAAAAGGTTGTCGCAAGTCATGGTTTTTGGAGTAAATGCAAACGGTAACACGTACGAGGGAGTGGGTGAGACCAGTAATAGGCGAAATCGTAATCGCAAATACGAATACGATTGTAATCTAATGTTTTCGAGTTGTGATTACGATTACGATTGTAATCGCATCTTTCCGAGTTGTGATTACGACCGTATCTTTAAAGGTTTTCAGCCATAGAAATTTTTTACCTCAACACCGACATCAGATTCGTGTTCTTCACATTAAAAAACTTAGAAAATCATGCTTTCGTCTAAATAAAATTTTTTAGAAAAGTTACCCTATCTAGGCTCTGCTCTATGGGCACGAATTTTAATTGAAAATTTTTCATCTTTCATTTCGACGAATGTATGGTTTTTAGGGGTGTGCGGGATTCCTGAAAATATTCGGGATTCTCGAGTTTATACGGGATCCCGAGTTGATTCGAGATTCCCGAGAATACACGAGATCCCGCAAAAATCCGGGATTCCCGTGAATGTACGGGATCTCGAAATTATCGGGAATCCCGAATGGTTTCGGGATCCCGGAAATTCATGGGAATCCCGGATGTATTCGAGATTCTGAAATTCTCGGGATTCCATCCCGATCCCGGAAGGAATTCCCGTCCCGACCGGGATTCCGCACACCCCTAATGGTTTGGTTTTCTAAGTTTTTTGGGGTGAGGAACACGATACTGAAGTGGGTTTTGAGGTAATGGATTTCTATGGCTGAAAATCTTTAAAAATACGGTCGTAATCACAACTCGGAAAGATGCGATTACAATCGTAATCGTAATCACAATTCGAAAACATTAGATTACAATCGTATTCGTATTTGCGATTACGATTTTGGCCATCACTGGTTGAGACACGTGGATCGAAGGGATTCCAAATTTTTAGTTTTCCCAGTGCAAAGAAACGATTGGACGCCCATTGGTGGCAGGAACGATTAGCATAAATCGTTTCTAAAATTTCGACAGACAGATTCCGATCCGATGGATCGATTCTTCGCACAGTTGGTGAATGAAAATCGTAGAAATTAATTTGCATGATTTCTTGCGGTATTTATTCGTTCAGCTTAATCGGTACACAAAGACAAGGAGAAACAGAAGAAATAATATAATTCCCAGATTGTTCACATTCAGAGACAAGCGTGCAAACGATCTTCTTTATAATTTAATTACAATTAAATACGATTAAGAATTACACGATTACGTAGCGATATTAAAAAATACATAGTCGATCTCAGACGTATAAATTATGTGTTCGGGGTAAACGAGGGGGTAAAATCGGCTTTTAATTCCGTATTGCAGGCGAATTAAAAGCTCGAGTGGACGTCGATTTCCGGATTCGTCGAACAAGATCGGTACGCGAGCGGACGAATCTGAAATAAACGAGGGAAGAAAAGAGTAGACGGAAATAAATCGTTAGAGACGCGCGCGCTAAGAATGCGATTTAATCGTACCATTAATCACATGGAAAAGCTAAAGCGTTGTTTCTTCTCCCTCTCGTACGTGTGTACGTGTATGTACAAAATGTACAAACAATTACGCGAATATCCGACTAGCGTGAGGGGTCAACGAACAAATGTGACTGAGACTATTCGAATAATTATTCAATGGTCGAATATTTTGCAAGCGTTCGAATCGGTACGAATCAAGTTGGAAAATTAAAGCGTTTCGGTAATCGAGTATGCGAATAGTTTTTATTTCGAATAAAGATAAATTGGACGAGTAGTCCCAGCCGTACGAATAAATCGTTCGATGAGTTTCGGAGATTAATTTTTATTGCGAACGGCGGATAATAATTGCGTCGAGGAATGCGAGAAAAATGAATCGTCGATCGCGTTAAGAAGCGTTTAAACCGAGTGTTTCGCCTTCGTTGTTCGGATTAAACGCGTCCTTACGCGACTCTTTCTTTGGTGAACCTACTAAAGTGCGAGGTACTTCGTCGATTGCGTAACTAATCTTTAAAAACCGTTTGATTTTCTCACGCTCATCTACGGGACAAAGTGTTTCCAATGAATTCGATATAAATTTCTTTTCGAACAAGCATACGTTGGCAACTAAAGAACGTAACGATAGTTGCGAAAGCATCGAAAGTATGGCGCCTCGAATCTTAAAATTTCTTTAATGAAAGATAAAATTTAATCTTGAACACATTTTCTTTCTTTTCTTACTTTCACGTTGACGCAATGAAAGAAGGATCGTCGTAAATATTCTGTTAAAAATTAGGTGTCGTTAATTATTCGTAATTAATTGGAATTTAATTCCTTCGCCTTATACTTGAGATTTTTGATTGTAAAGGTGATACACTTCTATCGATTTCATAGCACACGAAGCTGCGATAAGCAATTCATGTGAGGACGAACAGATTTTTGTTTAAATGAAAGCTTGATATGAATGAAACCTTACAGAGTAATCATTGTTGCAAGATTTTACACGTTATTTCTTACATTTTCAACTATGAATCGCATTTACTCTCGAGATCAAGACGAGCCTGTTACCTTATAAGTATTATTTTCATCGCGTGCTCGTTGACGACTGCACGACCGACCGACATCAAAATTTATTAAGGAAAAGTCTGGTCCAGCTAATGGACTTTTTCTAATGCATAATATAATTTCCAGATATAATTAATTTCTGTTATTGAAACTTTTTTTACATACAAAGGGACGTTCAAAGAAGAAAATTTGACAGTGTAGATTTAATTTGAATGTACATGTCGCAGGGAAATGATAAAAATAGAGATTTGATCAAATCCCTAAGGTAGATGATCAATTCATGAGAGATGTTAAAATAACAACTCTGTGAGGTCATTTCCCTAAAGAAAGTAAGTGATTTGATCAAATCCCTTAACTGTTTTAGTGAAAAGATAAAATAATACGATTTCATCAAATCTCTTGACTGTTTTAGTGAAAAGGTGGAATAATATTGTTTGGATATTAATAAATCATGCGTTCTTGAGTATACTAGAGTAGGTAATACAATAATAGTCGTAGAAACATAAATTATTTATTCGAAACTAATTATCAAAAGAAATAGGTACTTAAGCTGATATTTTAAAACACAAAAAGGATATTTTTAATGATATTTTAAACATTTTTAGTAAATGTAATTAATAAATACGTTCATTCATTTTGATTAAAACACGTTGTTGATTTGTGGATTTTTACACTAAAATAGTTAAGGGATTTGATCAAATCATACTATTTCCTCTTTTCGCTAAAACAGTTAAGAGATTTGATCAAATCACTTAGTTTCTTTAGGGAAATGATCTTACGGAGTTGTTATTTTAACATCTCCCGTGAATTGATCATTTATTAGGTTGTCCCAAAAGTTTCTTTCGTTTTATTAATAAGTTGATATATACACAATATTTTATGTTTTATGTTAGATTACTGAATTGTGTACGATTCATTTTGCTCCATTACTGTTACAACATTAACATCTAAGAAATTAGAATGTCTATTTATATAAACACTGTCACAGAAAATAGTTGAACGCAACTCACGAAAGAAACTTTTGGGACAACCTAATACCTTAGGGATTTGACCAAATCTTTATTTTTATTATTTCCCTGCGACATATACATATATATGTAGATATAGTAGTCGCAAGGAAAGGATTCGGTGAAAACGGTGGGATACGTGGAGCCCTGGGAAAACATCTGATAGATAAAATCAGAAAATTGTTTTCTTTAGTAGGTACGTAAAATGCGTATGAACCTCAATTTGCAAAAAAAAAATTGTTAATTGTAAAAATGGCGGCAAAAAACATGAAAGTGAACGATACATGTCGGCCGTTATTTTGCAATAACTTTATGCTATAATAATAATTCATTAAGAGTTGAGGTTCAATAGCATATAAACTTAATTATCTTCAATTTAAGCGTTGAATCAAGTGAATCGGATAACAATTCGGTGAACTATGCGTCCTTTGACCGAATCCTTTCCTTGCGACTACTATATCTATATATGTATACATTCAAATTAAATCTACACTGTTAAATTTTCTTCTTTGAACGTCTCTTTATACGTAAAAAAAGTTTCAATAATAAAAATTAATTATATCTGGAAATTATATGCATTAGAAAAATACATTAGCTTAGACTCCCCCCTTAAGTAAAATAAGTAAAATTTATAATTCGTATTGCAATTTTTACTGAAAAAATAACGCAGCAACAGCTGTTCATTTTTTACTCGCTAAATTTTTATTTGGATAAGAATTTTGCCCATTTTTGAGTGACTATCGGTTGGTCAATTTATCGCCGAAATTTCCGTATTCTTTCGTTTATAAGATTAAAGATGATTCGAAACGTTTCACTGTTTGAAAATTAAGAGAAACGCCCGCGAAAGGAACGCAAGTTAACTACGGTCGGATGTACTGGTTTTTCATGAACGCGATTCTCGAATTTCGATCTCTCGCATTTCCATTCACACCTATTGCTAACCACGCGCAACGGCTGCTTACAATGCGCGACTCGTTTTTCGGCGTTTATGCTTGAACAAGCTGAACATTAAGACGCGTCTACACGAAGAAATAGAGTCTCGCTATTATTTTTTTCTCGTTTTTCATTTCCAGTTAATTCTTATCTAACGAACAAACAGCGTTTATTTAGAGTTTATGTATATATTTCTATATATATAATATGTAATAATTGTAATAATTAATTATTAATAATTAATAATCCATAATATCAATTCATCCCAACAACAAGTTTCTTAAGGTATCATCTGATAGTATTTCTGTTCCTTCAGTTCCTTTCTTCGTTTAACTCTTCAATCGTACTTTCTTCCGCCGTCAATATATCTCTGTTTGTATTTTATATTTATTTATATATTTATTCGCTTCTTTTATATATATGTATAGACTGATATCAACACGTATAACATCGAATTCCCTATTAATTCTCTTTCGTTTTCCGTTTTTCGTGGAGAAAATTGCGGTTGCTGAACGCGGTTCTCACAAGTCTCGTTTCGGCGTTTTGGTTTCTATGAACGACTCTTCTCCTTCGTCACGACTCCGTCGGAGGAAACGAAATTTCGAGGCTTCTCGAGCCTCACCTTCGAATACTCAGGTTCGTCCTTCTTCTTTGCGTTTTCCTTTCTAATCTTCGATTACTGACCGTACTTTGATTCTCGTTATCTTCTCTTTTCTTTTCGTTCAACAGACACGCGCTAACTTCGTAATTACTTGTACACGTATAGCTAAGCTCTTACTAAATCGGGGAATGAAACTTTTCTCGTTATTCTTGCCCTTCGTCGGTTGTTTCAGAAACATAGCTTGAGTTTAACCTTCCGCAGTGTCGAGAGAAATGATCAGCTTGATCGTCTCTTATACAACGTTTCTATATATAAATTATTAGTGTCAGGAGCATACCGGGTCAATGGCGCCAATAACACGTTCTGTATTCGAATGCTGAGTATCTCAGCTTGTAGGAAAGCTTTTAGTAACTTGTTTAAATTACAAGTTCTTCTTACTTTGGCGGTAATAATCTTTTTGCATATGTATGGCCTTATTATCGACATTTATACGTAGACTACGGATCTTTATGCAAAATAAAATCTTCGCAAACGTGCCTACAAAAATTGAATCTATATAGGAATTTATTTTATTCTGCAAATATTAAAACGTGAACTTTACTTTCAATCTGTTTTATATTCTTGCATATTGTTTGCATTTTGTAGGTTCTTGCATAGTCAAATTTCCCATAAATGCATCAAGATCCGCAGTCTATTTGTAAGTATAGATAACCGAATCAAACTGTACCGTGTTAGGCCGGGGCCACATTATGCGTTTTTGCCGCATCCTGTTTTGCTTTGAAATATGGTTTCAAAATTTCTACTAATTCATCGAATGAATTTATTGACATTCGGTAATATTGAAAAAACTTGTCCTCAAAATTGCGGATGTTAGCGAAAAACTTTTTAAAACGATTATTAGAGTCTCGTTCCGAAAAAAGGGATGAACCCAAGAATTGGAAACTATCGATTCACGTAACAACCCTTCTGCTTCCATAACACAAGCAATTTTCAAAAATTTCTTCTTGTTTATGTTGACGTATTGACAGTTCAGGCGAGATTGACTGCGTTAAAATCGCAGCAATGTATCATGTAAAATTGTAAACTACTGGACAAAATTAGCGCCATGCTTTTTTAAATGCTCATAATTATGAGAGTTTTCAACCGATTTCGGTGAAATTAGTAGCGTTCCGGTTAAATTGCGTCCGCTTTCACCGCAGCGGAGAAAACGCATAGCGTGGCCCTGGCCTTAAACAGAATGTTTCGGGATCTGCCATGACAAGACACGTTACGTAGCGAAAGGTTAAACGTGACTGCACCGATGGAAACAAAACATAAACTCGATAGTAATTTCGATAGCGACTCAATGGTGGTATGGTCGGCGTTGATGACCCTATATTATATGTATAGATATATCGTATATAGTACTGTACAGTCGATGAGAAAAAGGAATTTCTGAAAGAGTATTTCATGGTGTTACACGTAAAGTTTGCACGGACAAATCGTATCGCTGGAAGAGGACTTAATAGGACTTTCCTTAACGCTCGTTAATCGTACGCTTCGACTTAGGTCTCTACTAAAGACTCTCTAGTAATGGGCAACAGCCCAATATTAGCGATTTACTCTCCGAGTAGATACAGTTACAATAGAATCCACACAAATTATTGGGTTGTCCGGAAAGTTCATGCCTATTTTTTTTTAAGAAAAATTCAAAGGCATATTTGAATTTTGATGTATATTTATTGAATTATATATTAATATCCGGGTACACGGGTAACTAATGGATCCGTGTTTTAATCCGTGTATTTTTAATACACGGGTACCCGGCTATCGAAATACACGGATATCCAGGTACGTATACGTGCATCGAAAAACACGGGTACGCATACATCGAATTATACGGGTAGAATATCCAATTATTTTTATATACAAACTTTTATATAAAAAAGCTATTATTCTAAAATAATGATCCTTATTAATTTTGGAAAAATTGGTATGCAGTAAAATAAATAAATAAAAAATGTATAAACATAAGAAGAGTGAATATAACAGAATAAATTTTGTAGTGTAATTTGTAAAACTTGATTTACTAGTTAAAAATATATATATATATATATATATATATATACTAAATATTCACTAAATAGTTACTAAATATTCAAGTCACGGGTAACAATAGATGATTCGATGTATGCGTACTCGTGTATTTCGATGCACGTGTACGTACCTGGATATCCGTGTATTTAGATATCCGGGTGTCAGCGTATTTCGACACTCGAGTACCCGTGTATTAAAAATACCTGTTCAAAACCGTGATCTCTATTATATATGTAGCATTTTGTTCCACAACCCTTTCCACCTGTTAAGGAATGTACACATGTTATTCGTTTTCAGCCATTCCGATATATTCAGACCTGTACCGCCTACTAAAAATCGGCATGGACTTTCCAGACAGCCCAATACTATCGGCCTATATAAATTATAATCACGTGTATAAGTAGTAATATTCTTAACTCCATTTCAAGATTTTAACTTCTACGACAATGATTTTTGAATCGGATCTATAAAATTCGCTTAACAACGTCGAGTACGATTAACCCGTTCCAAGGGATAAGCATTTCCAGCGTCCCTTCGAGTAAACGATTCGTTTGCGCAGCCTGCGTAATGTCGGAATGTGATCAAGTCGTCACTGGGCAAAGCTCCCGCTTATTTCGACGACAATTGTACAAAAACCCGTTCGCAAGCTCGTCCGGCCTGCAACGTGACGTGGCAGTATTATCAGTAAGTAGACAGTGTAGTAGTACGATATGATACAGAGAGCAAGTGTAATCGGAAGCCATCTTGGTAGCGCGGCGGCGAATCGCTCGTTAGGAGGAATCAGTGGTTTCCAAACATTTCTGTCGAATTTGAGTGGATCTTTCCTTAAAATTATTTAAAGAAAAAGAGATCGAATTACGTTTAAAGGGCAGCAAAGGGTCCAAACTTCCATTCGAATTCCAAGATTACCTCGCGACGCGATTCGTCGAGCGGACAGAAATGACCCTCGCACGCATACACACCCACACGCACACAAACACACGCTCGCGCAACACACGCATACAGAACTATAGCTCATCATTGTCAATGAAATCGAAGTATACCACAATTAGGCGAGACGTACTTGTATGATAGTTATGGCCTGAATATCGACGGCGTTCGATTCGAACTAGCGCAGACGCGGGACATTTGCTCTACGTTTGTGTTACCGCTAGAACAATCAGCATGGAAAGGACGCGACCTTGAACTTTTTCGTGGTAGCCTCTGGGTCGTTAACATCGGAACATCCTCCGTATCTCTCATTCGCCCTTGTACTCGAAGACGGTACCCCGAAATCTCCGCTCTGCCTCCGTGTTCGTCCCCTCGTTCGTGGGTATCTCTAAATTACTTGGTACGGTTGATTAATTATTTGGTACGATCAATGGCGTCTCTGACCCGCGAAACTGTCCCGCCGCGCGATCGTCACTGCTTCGAATGTCTTTTGTTCTCTTCTCTCTTGCGCGGAGACCGGACTCCCGTGTGGACGTTTAGGACGCGCGAGACCTGACCGGTCGTATCGATACGATAAACCCTCGAATCAACGGATTAACCATCGACCTAACAGCTAGTCGGTACAAGTTGAATCCATTCGACTCTGAAACCGCTGAAACGTCAGGTAGGGTTGACCGCTATCCAATCCGTGACGCACCAGTAGAGATCCGCCCAAGAGCCTCTCGCTTCGATCAGGATCGTCCCCGATCATTCGAACACCGTCGATTCTCGTCAGGGAATGCACTCGAGCGAGCCTTTTCAGGGTATGGGTGGAGAACGAAAACCAAACTCTCGAGCGCAGAGTTTACGGCTGTCGCGTCACGGTGAACGCGAACTCCTGGGACTCTTCGGGGTCGTTTTGGGGATGACTCGACCCCGAAAGACCCGCGTCCTCATGCTCAAGTGGTCTCGAGTCCGATTCTCGCGCACTTCGCTCGCCTGGACGAGAGGTCCGATCGGTGACGGTCCCGAAATAAATTCCTAGGTGCACCTATGATAGACTCGACATACACGCCCTTAAAGCAGCCACTTGGCCACCAGGATCATGATCAGATGCGGCGCCAGGCTGACGCCCGACGCGGTGCTGCCCTTCACCCTCACGTCGCTGTCCTTCAGGAACACCGAGTCGATCACGTGGATGATGCCGTTGGTGCACTCGACGTCAGGCCGGAACACGCGGATCCAGTTGCCCTCCCACTCGATCTGGTAGCCTGGAAACAGAGAACAGTCCCAATTAGGATGCCTTGTTTACGATGTACGAAGGATTCTCTGGACGAACGAAGCGTGTTGCAAAATTTGCCAGCGACAGACGGGATGTCTTTGTCAGCGCATCAGCCGATGAACATGATATCGGATGACACTAATTGCGGCTTAATCGAGGTCTGAGGCTACGGAACACAAAGACGCTACATGCATGTAGCGGCATCCGTGAGGTTCTTATCAATGGAAGAGACGTTATCGACTTAAGCTACGGTTTCTATGAATGCGAATTCAGACGAAAATGTGTTCGACGAATTTTGACGAATTCGATCAAAGAAACAGACGTCTGCTTTTCAATGATAGTGTTTACACTAGCAACGACACACATGTCAGGACATTCATGACGTCATCAGAACTATTATAATTGAGCGTTTAAACAAGTTTCACTTTTTTCGTGCGACCTGCGTCTATATTTTGGGTGTTTTTGAGCGTTTGTTTTGTTCGGACGAATCCGTCAGAACTCGTCCGAATTCGTATCCATAGTAACCGTAGCCTTACGCGAGACGGGCTTACGGAAGAATTATTGACCATAGAAAGTTCTACAAAAAAGTCCGTGAGTGCATGTAAAGATCTTATAAAGAGTAAAAAGAAAAAGAGAAAAAGAAAAAGTCTTATAGAGATAGATATATGCTCTCGCGGACTTTTTTGTAGAACTTTCTATGGTATAAAGATCTTACAAAGAGTAAAAACAAAAAGAGAAAAAGAGAAAGGTCTTATAGAGATATACAGGGTGTCCCAAAAATGTTGGAGGTCCTTGAAAGGGGTGGTTCGGGAGGTGATTTGAAACAACTTTTTCCTTTGCAAAAATGTCGGATGGGGCTTTGTTAAGTAGATATTAATAAAAAAAAACCGACCAATCAGAGCCCGCGGATACCGTTGGAGCGGTCGCGGTAGCGAAGGCTACGCGCTGAGCGGCCGCGTCAATATCCTTCGATGCACGTCGAGTCTCTTGTTCGCGTACGAGAGCGACTACCTAGCGCGTAGCCATGGCTATCGCGGCCGCTCCAACAGTATACGCGCGCTCTGATTGGTCAGTGTTTTCCGTTAATATCTCCTCAACGAAGCCTCGGACAACAATTTCACACCCTTCTCAAGGACCTCCAACATTTTTGGGACAGCCTGTATATAGGACTACGAGATCTTTATAAGAAGTTTATATGTTACGGTTTGTAATATCCAATCATCGTAAATCTGACGAACCATTTCCTAAACCAGTCACTTAATTTGTATCAAAATAAATTGTTTATTCAGCTGAAGTATCTAATACGGATAAAGCATGAAGTTCAAATTTTCCGCGGAAAATTAGTGTCAGAACTAGCAGACTAAGAAGCAAAAAGACAAACTGAAAGGGTCCGTGATACACAATACAAAGTCCCAGAAAAAGATATTTTAGTAGATCTAAAAGAAGAATTTTGAAATAAGTTCAAAGAAAAGGCAATGGAAATAGGAAGAGAGAAGGGAGCTCTCTTTATGAGAGAAATAGGACCAAATCACAAGAGAGCAAGATATAAACCTTGGTTTGTAAAATACAAAGATAAATTAGACAGATCAATAATAAGGACGGTCTCAAGGATCAGGTGCAACCACTATAATCTGAGAGCATCGCTTGCAAGGAAAGGGATAGTGGAAGACTCAACTTGTCCATGTGTCCAGGAAGATGAAGACATAGACCACGTCTTATTTCAATGTAGTCTATATAATGTCGAACGAAACATAATTTGGACAAAACTCCAAAAAGAAATTGAGAAAGTAGGGTGGTCAGTAATTGAGTTAATAAAATTACACAAAGTTAAGGTATATAAAACCATTAACACATTTCTAAAAGATATTAATAAGATAATATAAGAAGAACCAACAAATGGAAAAGGAAGAATATCGGATAACTAAAGAAGAAAGAAACTGCCAAACAATACAAAGAAAACGTGATAGAAGTATATTAAAATAAAAGAAGAAACTAAAACTTAAAAGTCCAAGGAAAATTCCCATTAAAATTATGTAACATAAAAAAATATGCAAGCAACGAGTAGGTTAAGATATATACAGCATTACAGAAATACAATTAGAATAAAAAGAGAGATCAATATGAAGACTGAAGATTGTTAGGTTGTAAGGAAAAAGTATATATCTTCTAAAAAGATTCTATTTTTGTCTGTTATATAATAATATATAAATATAAAATGGACGAGTTACTGTTCCTACATAAAGTTTATTAACATACTATAATAAAGAAGTATGACAACCTCGACTTACAAATTAAAAAGTTTATTGTTCCGTTATTCCTTATTGCGGTTAGTTTTAAGAAGGATAATAATTATAAAATAAGCCAATAAGAATAAAGATTAAGAAATATTAATGTAAAAAGTTTAGAAGAGGAAATGTATAAAGAGAGCAGCACATAGTAGTGCAAAGTACAGCTTCGAATGTACGCACTTTAATTTAATAAACAAACAAACAAATTGGTGTCACCATCCACCAGTGAACACTTGAACTAATTTTCGGAGTTTCTATGTTTGCAGATAAATGGCGTCACTTGTATGGTAATTATCGACATAATGGTAATGTACCGACTGTGTCGGTAAAAACAGTGGAAATAGCGTCATCTAGCGGCGAAGTAAAGGACTATTCGACGACAAACTTGAGCGTTTTCCCGATAGAGGCGCTGACCAAACTCAGAAAATTAGTTCAGTATGTTCACCGCTAGATGGCGACACAAATTTCCGCGGGAAATTTGAATCTCTTTTTATTGAATTAAAGTTTATTACGAGCATAAGAAAGATTGTGATAGTTTAAAAGTTTGAAAATGATGTCTAGTTGTGTATTGTGATAGATACAAGTGCTTCGCATTTCTTCATTTACTATACAAGGGCAATTTAACATGGATATACAGGGTGTTCCAGCATCGGTGGTACAATAGAGGTGGGGATGATTCTACATAAAAAAAACAAATCGAAAATAAAGAATAAAATTTGTTCATTCGAGATTTCGTTCTCGAGAAAATCGGTTTTGAATATTCAGCGAGTGCTCGTATACGTGACTATGGTTTAGATGGATGGATCCCGATACAAGTCGTATGTATGTAAAGAAAGGAGACTTTTTCTTTAATTTGAATTATGCACGCCAATTACTTAGGACTCTTGAAGTAGCGCCGCATAGACGAAAGAAGACAAGTGGAAAAGATTGATATTAAAACGGTTATTAAAACGGTTAATAACAAGAATAGATTATATTGTCGTTCCTTTATTTTCAGGTAATATTATACCGTAGTTATTGTAAATAGCGTATATAATGTATGTTATTAATGTAAGAATAAACTTTATTTTCTGAGTAACACAAGCTGTCCATTCTTTTATATTAAATTCAAGATATAGATAATAACCTTGTATGTATGTTTATACACACATGACACTTATAAGTAATACTCATATCATTAGTATCAAGATGATGTGCTGTATTACTAATTTCTGTCTACGGATTTAGAGTGAATTTAACGTCTGCATCGAGATCCATCTATCTAGGCCATATTACAGTGGGTGTAGAATGTATTCGTACACCGATCAATTTCCCAACAAATTTTTCTGTGAAATTGTAGTTTCTTAACTTCTTTTTTCATAATCAATGATATTTTATGTATTCTCGGAAATCTCTAAGATAGATATAGTCCAAACAACGTTTACTAGTTAATATAATTTGTGAAATTAACAAAAAAATGCGAAAAGTGGGTAAAAGTATAGAAGCAATAAGTATTTGTACGATTCTTATGACGAACCATTTACAGTAGAGTTTGTAACGTAAACACAATAGTTTATTGCTCCGTACGAATTAGAAAACATCAAATTTCCAGGAAAGTACTTTTAAAAATGGCTCTAATAGAGGAATTGAAGGAGATCCCACTTCGAATAACTAATAATTTAGTTAATTTAACGCTTAGATGAGTTGCAATAATTATAAAATCAAAAGGAAATCCTACGAAGGAAGTATTATATACTTGTAAATTAA
This sequence comes from Hylaeus anthracinus, assembly GCF_026225885.1. Lineage (NCBI taxonomy): Eukaryota > Metazoa > Arthropoda > Insecta > Hymenoptera > Colletidae > Hylaeus > Hylaeus anthracinus. The sequence goes on along the minus strand of NW_026534330.1, from coordinate 13,386,682 downwards.
TGTAAATTTCTATTTTTTTAATGAAGTTTTAAAAATTAAACAGTTGTGCGAATACTTATTGCTTCTATCGATTAATCGTTTTTTTCTTGTTAATTTCGCAACTTACATAAATAGCTATTTTTTTTTGGTAATCTATAAATTCTAGAGATCTCCGAGAATATGTACAATGTCATTTTTTATAAAATATTAGTTAATAATATACAATTTTACATAGTTTTTTTGAAAATTGATCGGTGTACGAATACTTTTTACACCCACAGTAAGTGTACTCGTACTTGCTTAATATTCAAAATCGAGAAGGAAATCTCAAATGAAAAAATTTTATTCATTATTTTCGATTTGTTTTTTCATGTAGAATCACCTCCTTCTCGGTTGTACCACCGATGCTGGGACACCTTGTATAATAGTACTCTCAGAAAAAGACAAAAATGTTAAGTAAATATATTCTATAAAATTTTAATGAACAGAGATAGACGTTATCTTGGCTATACTTTGTTGTTTTATTGACCAGAGAAAGAGTTAACTAGCACGAAAGATATATTGGAATAATAGGAAATTTCCAAGAAGCTGGAACATTGAAACTTAACGAAACAGCAATAATAATACCATTTAATGAATCGAAAGAATGCAAAAGATGTCGTTAAAGTCGCTAGAATTTTCTCTAGTTGTATCGTTACGAATTTTTTAAACCACTATTTGCAGTACCCTTCACAATATTCAATAGCTCTTTCAAGCTTTAACAAAGCTTGCGAAAAAAGAACGAACGAGGGAAAAAAGCAATACGAACACGTTCATTCAGAACGATCGGAAAGCAGATGAAAGTTATATAAAATGTAGAATAGAAAAGTAGAAATATACGGGCGAGTGAAAAAGAGAAAAAAATCGAATAGTAGAACAGAGATTGTGCAAACAAGATAATCATTTGAATTAAGCTTCATTCGTTATGCCCTAAGCCTTTCTCCCCTTTTGAGGTGATACGAGGTACTCGGTATACCACGCGCATAATTCTACTTGTAACTCTTATCTTTCCCTTTCCTCCCTGTATTATACCTTAATTATGTTATCGCACTTTTATTCTACCATTCGTTACGCGAGTATCTATTATCGTCGTCGTTGTCCCAGTTTTTAATTAAATATCTTCAAAGTCTTATTTCGACTTTTTACCTCCGCGATTGTAACAGTTTTTAGTTACAAATTTTTACTAAAATCCCTCTCCCTACTTATATTCGTTATATTCTACCATGAATGTTTATTTACAGCTCGTTACATTCGTTCAGACCTTAACGAATAATTCGTCTGGCAAATTATTCAAGAGTTATATACAGGATGTCTACGTATAAGTTCGGACATACGCAGGATGTCAATTCTAAAACAAATTTTCAACAAAAAATTACTCTTAGACATTTTCTTTGTGTCGCCTTATTCTCGAGTATTTTCACTTTTAATTTTTCTTCTGCGTTTTCGACTTGACGCTCTTTAAACGGTCATAACTCCACCAAATTACAGTGCAAACTTAAAAGTAAGTATACCATTCGAAAGAGCGTTAAATTTCCCATCTCTCTGATGTCAAAGCAAAATTTATTACGAAGATTAAACAAGTGAAAAATTAGGTCAAACTTTACATCAAGAAAATTTCAAAAAATTTGACTTTTTCTGTATTCGTTTTTCGGTTTCAAAAACATAGTTGTTTGGCGGGCACTCCTCGGGAAAAACTTCCTCGAAGTCTCAGCTTTTGTATGATATTATCAAAATAAATTATACGGTGATATTTTCGGGAGAAAATAAAGTTTGAATGCATAAAAGCGGCCTTTTGCAGGTGAAAATTGACATTTTTCAACAAAAATCGACTTGTTACTTTGAAATTAGCTTGACATCGGGTTTGATGTATTTTTTGGTGCCAGTCCCGAGTCACCCCAATTAGGAAAAAAACTGTTTTTTTTACACCCCAAGGTTTTGTTTTTTTTCCCAAGAAATTATTTTTTTCACATTTAAACTCTTTTATCCGATCTCCTGTGCCGAAAACATCGATTTTTTGTTTTGTGAAATCGATCGTGTTGCAATCTCCATATCATTTATCCATACACCGAGGTAGATTTTGATTAAATAGTCTCTGGAAATGAAAATTCTATGGATACATGTTCAAAAACAATTATTCACCTCTCACTCAGGCTCTACACGCGGCTAGGAGAGGCTTGAGGTGTTAAAAAATCAGTTTTTTTCCTAATTGGGGAGGCTCGGGATTGTCACTTAAAAATACGTCAAACTCGATGTTAAGTTAATTTTAAAGTGACAAGTCAATCTTTGTTGAAAAATATCGATTTTTAACTAAAAACCCACGCTTTTCTGGATTTAAACGTCATTTTAAACTCCCGAAAATATCACCGTATAATTTTTTTTGATAATATCATTCAAAAGCTGAGACTTCGAGGAAGTTTTTCCCGAGGAGTGCCCGCCAAACAACTATGTTTTTGAAACCGAAAAACGAATACAGAAAAAGTCAAATTTTTTGAAATTTTCTTGATGTAAAGTTTGACCTAATTTTTCACTTGTTTAATCTTCGTAATAAATTTTGCTTTGACATCAGAGAGATGGGAAATTTAACGCTCTTTCGAATGGTATACTTACTTTTAAGTTTGCACTGTAATTTGGTGGAGTTATGACCGTTTAAAGAGCGTCAAGTCGAAAATGCAGAAGAAAAATTAAAAGTGAAAATACTCGAGAATAAGGCGACACAAAGAAAATGTCTAAGAGTAATTTTTTGTTGGAAATTTGTTTTAGACACCCTGTATATGATTGTTCTAATATTTAACGAGAGTAAAGTTTACAAAAAAGATAATTATGTTAATTATTATTACGAACGTGATGAATCGTCTAATAAGAAAATTAAATAGCAAAGAGAAGAAGCGAATGAACAAGAATTTAATTAACGACCTATATTCCAAGGTATTTGTAGAAAAAAATGCCATGAACATATAGGTACTCGATTAGCGTAGAAAATATTCGACTAATATTTGCAGATCTAAATATTCCAATATAGAAAAGTTGGTCAAGTGGAGCGAGCACAGGGGAAACGGCATCGGCGATTCGCAATTCGCGACCGAGCGAATGACCGCGTGAGCACGTAGCAATTAGCACCAGGGGTAATCAACGAATTTGCATTTAAATGGCGGCCGAAAGGTGCACAATAAATCGTCTTGCGGTGCTTGAGCCATAATTGTGCGCGTTCTTCCTGGGTCTCTGTTCGCCGAGAGTGTCCGGAAGCCACGAAATTGCTATGTACCGAAACCGAATGGCAATTCATTCAATCTTTTCCTCTACTTTAACGACTTTGTATCGTTTCGCCCATTAACGCTTCGCGTATCGACGATTTCTCCTCACTTTTAAAAGGAACGTCGTTTGGAATTCGGAGTCTGTTAATGTTTTCTAATTCATGAGAGCTTAATATCGCGCGAAGTTTAAAAATTTTGTTAATTTTAACTTTGTTGAATTCTTCGCTAATTTTATTATTTGAGCCCAACTCACTGTATCCTCGAAGATAAATGTGGGAATCGGGAATTATGGCTGCATTGTATTCTAATTTTAAGAAATCTTATTTCTGGTTCTACCAGAGATCTATTTTAGATATAATTCATGAAACGGATGCATTTCGTTGAGGGGTCAGCGACAGGGAATTCTGACTGTTTTGCATTCTAATTTTAAGACCAAAAAAGTCTCACTTCTGCTTCTATTAAGCACCTACAGTGGGTGTAGAAAGTATTCGTACACCGATCAATTTTCAAAAAACCTATGTAAAATTGTAATTTATTAACTTATTTTGTATAAACAATAACATTCTACATATTCTTGGAAATCTCTAGAATAGATAGATTACAAAAAAATACTTATTTATGTAAGTTGCGAAAGTAACAAGAAAAAAACAATTAATCGATAGAAATGTTGAAGCAATAAATATTCGCACAACTGTTTAAAAGTACTTTACTGGAAATGTAATATTTTCTAATTCGCACAGAGCAATAAACTGATTACGTTACAAACTCTACTGTAAATAGTTCGTCATAAGAATCGTACAAATACTTATTGCTTCTATGCTTTTACCCACTTTTCGCATTTTTTTGTTAATTTCATAGATTATATTAACTAATACATGTTACTTGGACTATGTCTATCTTAGAGACTTCCGAGAATATGTAAAATATCATTGATTATAAAAAAAGAAGCGAATAAACTACAATTTCACACAAAAGCTTTTTGGAAATTGATCGGTGTACGAATACATTCTACACCCACTGTATCTCAGGCACATTTGAATGCATGAATGCATTTCTTTCTTGGAATCTCTACTTTAATTCAGTTTTCTGTAGACGTACCAATCGGTTTCAAATCTTCTCTCCTTTTCGACAAGAATTCCTTTTTTTTTCTTGCAAAAAGTTTGCTATAAGATCAAAATTTAATTGTAAGACCACAAAAGTCTTACTTCTGCTTCTATTAAGCACGTATCTCAGGCACATTTCAATGCACGAATGCATTTCTTTCTTGGAATCTCTACTTTAATTCAGTTTTCTGTAGACGTACCAATCGGTTTCAAATCTTCTTTTCTTTTCCACAAGAATTCTTTTCTTTTTTCTTACAAAAAATTTGCTGTTATTACTTTCAGCCCAGTATAGGGGCTTTTGGTGTAAACTCTTGACCCAATTAAATCCTGATTGAGAACGTGACGCAAGCCCGTGTAACTTAAAACTTGTTTCGGATAAATCCAACTCGAGTGCAATTTTGCAGACGTCCATATCGTCTCGGCCATTTATCCGCGGAAAAAGATATAGGGGCCAATATATTCCGCGCAGAAACGTTCGCATCTATCCAAATCCGTAAGGTTTTCTCGTCTCGTATTTTTGTCTCGCGAAATAGATATAATACAAATTTACGCGAAAACCGTTCCCCCGTTCGGTCAGATAACACGACGAATGCGTCCCAGAACGGCAGACCGTAATTTGTTGCAAGCCCTGAACTATTTCATTATTTTTTTTCACGAATCATTCTGCCTTCAACAACGCTGGCATCTTCGAATGATGGATTTACAATCTTGTAAAGACAAATCTTGTATCCAGATAGAGAGAGAGAAAAGATTTCGAAAAGAGAAGCAAATTTTGATTTGTTATTTGTAGACTGCGGATCTTTATCCATTTACAGAAAATTTGAATGTTTGAACTACAAAATGCAAACAATATGCACGAATATAAAAAAGATTGAAAGTAAAGTTCATGTTATAACATTTGCAGAATAAAATAAATTCCTATTTAGGTTCAATTTTTATAGGGACGTTCTAGTTATTTGTATGATAAAAATAACAATATGATGTATAAAATAAAATGATACTTTGCTAATTGTTCGATGGAACAAATGGTGCCTTCATTAGTAATTTATCATTCAATCGATAGTTTTCTCATAGAAATAACAATTTTCAGGAATTTTTACAATTTTTCAATTTCTCTTCCAAGTGGAGCGAACGCTACCATTAATAACGCGTTATTCGTCATCATTCGAACTGTTTCGATTCAGAGCCCAATCTACCGTATGAAAATCGCGCTTAAAATGAGAAAGGGTTTTACTCGAAACGCGCAATTAAAAAATGTTTAATTCATAACCGAGTCGAGGAAAGTGTTTCATCTTCATAAATCCCTTCCAGGCTCGCCTCGAATATTGAAGAGGGCCAATTTATTCGTACAGAATAATAATCAGCGGTTACGAAACAAAATGAATAAAACGAGATGAGCGAGTGTCGCCACGAATATCGTTAAACAAAATATGCGAACCATTTGTTTGCAACTATTAAGGTATTATTATTTCGTCCCATGAATCGCGTTCTCGATGAAATTAACGACGACGACGATGAGCACGACTACGTGGCCATGTTTCTTCCCGATTTCGCTGATGGCTATCTAGCTCCAAGTTTGCTCTAATTAAGCTTAACCTTTTGCACTCTCCGCATGCGTAATATGCACCACAACTCGCGAGGTTTGGCAATTGATATGTTAAATAAAAAGGATCTGAAAATATTCGACGAAAATTACAGAAAATCATCTTGCTTGTGGCTCATATTAAAAAAAAATTGAGTGCAAACGGATAATCGACTCGCTTAAGCAGCGACAAGCGGTGTGCGAGACGTGTTTCGATTGTAGGAATACTCACCGTGGAAAGTGTTCGATAATAAACGTGTAATAAACGTTGGAATCTGTAAAACTCCATACTGTAATTGTTATTGACGCTTCGAGGAATCGAACTGGGGTTGCTTGTTTAATTTGTCTGGACATTCGAATAAATTCAAATAAATTCGAATAATGTTATTGGAATGAGAAAGTGTTCGATTAGTTCAATTCAATCAAAGCCACCTAACTTTAAATTCACGTACAACAGTATTCCACGTTCTCATAATTTTAGATTTGTTTTTCGTAAGATCTAGTCTTCTGGAAAACAAAAATGTAGTTCTAGGAAATTATGTCTATCCTACTATTAAAATCTTGGCCAAAGCAGTAGAGCATTGTCTTATGTTTAAATAAGTTGACCATTCGCGAAAATGATCCTGTACACCCTGAAGAAACCGCGCAGACCTTGCACCATTAATTTGTACCGTCGCACAGTGCGGACAAATAGCAAAATTGTGGCCAAAATTAAAATTTCATTACTAATATAAATATATTGCTATTTATTAAAAAAAAAAAATTAAAATGAACCATAAACATTAATAAAATCACAACAAAAGTAACAAATTTAACAAATCCCGATTTTGATGAAACTTACTTGTTTGTGGGACCTTCTTATGAATTACACCATCCTCAATACGTGAGACTTTTGTATTTTGAGAGAGAAATTAACCCTTTTGTCCGAGCCGCCCCTTTTACTTTTGCTCGGAAACGATTAGAGATTTCAAAAAAATGTTCAAGCAAACATTACACTGTTTTTAGAGGCCTATAAACTAATACCAACAAATCTAAAAAAGAACACATTTTTTTTTAAATTACCTCCCCCCCTCCCTCGAAATTTTTGAAAATTTTGATTTATTTCTGGATTAGTAAAAGCGTTTTTTTATTCTGAATCCAACGGTATGTATGAGTTTATGATTATCATACAGGAAAATGATGTAATATTGTAAAATTGTCGCTTTAGTAGTCCATATTTCGAATTCTTTAGGAATTTTTTTCTCATAAATAATAGAAGTTGCTTCTACATGTTATTTAACAAAATATGCTTCGTTTTGACCAAGGATGTGAGAAATCATTTTTATAAAAATCCATGAATCAATTAAATCAGAATTTTCAACTTCCAATTGCGATCCTACACCAACAGTACGGTCCCTTATTAAAAATTACGTTAAAACCGAACGTTGCAAGTATTTGCAAGAGAACTTATAAGTTTCTTAAAATATAACAAATAATGTGTCCAAATATGTTGAGAACTCAGGATACTTTTTGCTGTTTTGTCTGTATGTTTGTTTAAAGATAAAGATTGTATTATGGATACAAATGATTGATACATGATTATTTATAACAATTTCCACGCTGACACACATTTTCTACGATAGAAATCTGCCTCACATTTTGATATACAGGGTGTCCCAAAACTCGGGGAGGAGCAGGAAATGGGGAGTAGCTGAGACGATTCTGAACAACAATTTCCTTTGCAAAAATGTCGGATGGGGATATATTAAGGAGATATTAAGCGAAAACCCCGACCAATCACAGCGCGCGTAGATCGTTGGAGCAGCCGCGGTAGCGAAGGCTACGCGCTAGGTCGATGCTTCGATGCACGTCGAGTCACTTGTCGCGTGCAAGCGCGGCCACCAGCGCGTAGCCTACGCTATCGCGGCCGCTCCAACGGTCTACGCGCGCTCTGATTGGTCGGGGTTTTCGCTTAATATCTCCTTAACGAAGCTCCATCCGACATTTTTGCAAAGGAAATCGTTGTTCAGAATCGTCTCAGCTACCCCCCATTTCCGGCTCCTCCCCGAGTTTTGGGACACCCTGTATATATATACTGATATTGAATTTTGTCCATTTATTCCGTACTGTGCGTCGTGTGCAACAACGAACGCCGTTACCGCCTCGAGACGATTAATTTCGGTCTGTACGCGAAAGAAAAAGCGATTAAGAGAAACGAAACATGATTATTTCGATGAATGGTCTCGTCCCGTCCTGACTCGAATCGACGGGACGATCCTCGTATACGTGCAGGCGTACGTCCAGCAAGCAACAACGTGAACAATCGTGAAGCGAAGCGCGATCTACGATATCTCGAAGACAAAAAAGCATTTCTCTCAAGCGCTGAGCCCGCATGGAACGCGCGTACTCGATCAGATTCTGGTGGTCGGACGATATTCTCGTAGGACGACCTCGTGGCAATTTCGGAAAAATTTATGGAAACGAATAAATTATTGTTGAAGTACATTTCACGCAAGAGGATGAAGAGCTCGGAGACGTCTGATCTTTGTACAGTGATGTGCTTTGTACAGTAGGTATTTCTGAGGGTAGGATGTAGATCAAAGATGGCGGATACCTTTCGTACACTCAGATTTAAGTAGACTGTGGATTTTAGGCATTTATAATGCAAAGTAATGTAATAAATACATTCTAAAGATGCCAAAAGGAGTGTGAATTTATACAGAACGAAATATCGATATTATTATGTTAATTAATAATAATAAATACATTCGAAAGAAAACCAAAATAAATGTGCACATATGTAAAAACGAAATAACAATATCGTTACGTTAATTGTAAACTATATTCAACATGATGTATATTTTTGTATGTGTTTCATGTTATTATACGTTACAAGTGCATAAACATTCGCAGTCTACTTATGGGTCTCGTGCAGCATCCAGTATACAAGGATCAGAGCATTTACCCCTTGCCAGACAAGAATCCTCGCCATTCTTGGCTCCAGCGTGAGTAAAAAATGGTCGATTCCTGGAAAAGAATCCCTACCTCCGTAACTGAACATGATCGCGATCACTTAGCGAGATCGTACTGCACCGTGCAGCGAAGTTAGACCTCGTCAGCCCTGGTCTGCAAAGATTCAGCCTGAGCCTTGCGAGGGTTAAAACAGAAACGCATTTCTAAAAAAATGTTTCGCCTTCTATCGAGTTAGCATAATCAGCTTCAATGATATAGTACGTTGTAGTACTCTAAAGCGAACTGAAACACCGGAACCGAGACATTTGAACAATTTAAAAATTCATTCGTAGACTTACGAAGAATATCATCGACGTAATATAGCGTCGCGTTTCTGTTTAGAGACGCGCGGATTAGGCGTGTACGCGCGTTAAACGCGGTGCGTGACGGTGAAGAGAGAACCCTTCGCAGATTGACATTTTGCGTGCTCGTACAGGTGAAAGCACGTGTCGTCGCTCATCGGCGACGTCTAAACACTGAACTCACTCACCGAAAATTTCTGGACGGATCGCGTTTTCGTCGTGCTTGTCATCTAAACGAAACAGCACCAGGTTTGAGAAGGTACAGAGAACAGTACACGCACGGAGCTCGAACGAAGCGATACTAGATTTCGTTCGTTCGCTAACAACAAGAACAACACTCCCGGATCATGTCGGGCAATCGTTTATATATTGCAAGAAAGTGCTTACACAGACGGTTCGATAGGAAAATGGGGGTCGATACTCACTCTCGCTGTACTCTCTAACGCGAAGCTTCAGATTGTCCCTGATAGAGGGAAGGACGATGGTGTCGTTGTGCATCATCTCCTTCAGCTTGGCCATGGTGTACGCCTCGCTACCTACCACCAGATGTCGTTCCAGAATTTGCGTCGTCTGCAATCAGACCGCGATAAATCAAGATCGATAAGAAGAATTTTAGGACAATTTTTGGAATTTTGAAAGCTCCATTCTGAGCATGATAAATCAGAACCATGAAGACTGTATAAGGAGTCCTAACTGTGTAGTGCAGAAGTGTTATGAAAATCCCGAGCTTGAAGTTATGAATATTTCTACCACTCGCGGCTCAAATGAGCACACACTACGATATATGTACATTTGTATACAATTTATCTACAAATAATATTCAGATTGCCCTGCACTTGACCGGCAGTCCATTTGTTATTGCAAAATACATATGAACTTTGTGAGGTCTATATTTTTTTGAATACCTATAGATAATATACATATACACATATGACATACATGCGGTAGGAACGGCAGGCCTAAATTATACATAATAGTTTTTTTCACAACCGTTACCTTTACGGCATGCAGAAAAATGTCGCCCATGTTTTAGTAATGAAATAAAGATAACGGATAAAGCTAAAGGATTTTTAGGAGAAACAAATATGAAAATATAAATTAATTTGAGATAAAAATAATATTTTATTTTGGAATCTCTTCCACGTGCCCTCCATCATTTAGTGTACAATTTTTTATTCGTTTTAGAAATTGTTTTTCTACTTTTACAAGAGTATCTGTTGGAACGTTGCAACACGCGTTAACAATGTGAAAAAAACTATTATGTAGAATTTAGGCCTGCCGTTCCTACCGCAGTCTCTTCGTATCGGTTTCAAGAGGCCGGTCTAACCCGTAGCATTTTAACACTTTATTTACCGGGAGCCTATTTTTAGGCTTTTTACTTGCAGTATTTAGCTACTCGAATTTATTTACTATGTTGATAGTTGTCTACTTACAATGTTCAGTGTTTGGAAACCGACTTGGCTTTCAATGTACCCAGTAACAGTATGGAGGAATTATTGTCAGCCTAGATTGGCATATGGTACCGTAGAAAATTCTCTTTTGAATTAAAGTCTGTTTCTAAATAGCCCGGTAGATAAAGTGTTAAGTGCGGTCGAGAGTCGAGACCCCCTACTGTGCTTCCTGATCTCGCAGATTTTCTTGTACCGAAAATCAGTAAACTTTTACGCGTAATATCTTAAAAACTATTTGTAAAAGGGTGTTTACAGTAAGCTTGATGAATTCGTCTTGAAACGTACTATCTATTGATCAAACAAAATGTATATAATCCCATTTGAAAAACCAAACGTAACTTTCATATCTCTGTAAACAATAATGATAAAAAAAAAATTGTTACAGCTAATAAATCGACCCCCTCTTGCCATTCAATTTCATATCAGAAACTTTTTTCGTAGCTTTAATAGGTTACGAAATAATCGGCTGTCCAGGATTTCGTGGGACATACTGTACATATATACACGGTCTGTCTAAAAAGAAACCGAACTTTTGCTATAAAATGAAAAAAGTACAAGTAATGTTTCTACACACACGTTTATTTACTCAAAATAATCTCCCTCTGCGTCAATACAGCTTGTAGACTCCGTAATTAACATTTGGTAGCCCGTTTAGTACGGCGGTTACAGCGGCCTGAATCTCCGAAACGTTGCTATAATGTGTCTCGTTCATTGAAATTTTCAATTTTAGGAAAAGAAACTAATCGCAGAGTGACAGATCAGGCAAGTAGGGTGGATGATCCAAGGTAACAATGCCTTTTTTAGCCAAAATTTGACGCTCAGTTGCGGCTTTGTGTGCAGGTGCATTGTCGTGCAGCAACAACTTCGTCTTCAGTGGACTTTCGATCGTTTTTAAATCGAGTGAACCACTCGTAAACTTGTGTACGGCTTAGGCATTCATTCATCCCCATACACTTGTTTCAATAACGTAAGCGTTTCGGTAAAAGTCTTTTTAAATTTAACGCAGAACTTAATATTAGCGCTTCATTGCGGTATTCCAACAAGCGTCACAAAACGTCCGTTATATTTCAAGTCACACAACGGAATGTGAACGACCGATTCACATGATACTGTGCACGGTCAACAATTAACGATTAGAAAAAATGTTAGAGCAAAAGTTTGGTTTCTTTTTAGACAGACCGTGTATATCGTAGTCTGCGCGCATTTGCGCCGCGAGTGAACGAAATATTCATAACTTCAAGTTCGGGATTTTGATAACAGTTTTCTAGTAACTTTCTTAGGGAGTTGGATCTCCTTATACAGTCTTCATGATCTAAAACTATCGAAGAAATAGCACAGTAACTTTAGTAAGTAAATATATGTACATTGTAATCTGTTTGGATGGGAAAAACAATAGAATGGTCGAGGTGGTCAAGCTGCATATGCAATATTAGGAGAGATAGAGACAGAAAAATGGCCAGTTTCTTGATTTTGGAATCCGAAAGCTCTGTTCTAAAGAGCACCGTGCAACGCAGTTGATCATCGACGAATACTCACGTGATAACTGAATTCAGGCATGAAGAGCTTCTTGTAGGTAGACGGGAAGCTGATCTTCGCCATGTACCAGGCGGTATCGCGCGGGGCGAAGTAAGTGAAACGCTTGGTCGTGTCGTTGAGCATGTTGTTGAACCCTTGTCGTTGGCCGAGCAAGTAAGTGGTGCTGGAAAAGGGTCGAATAAGGAATTCGTCAATGTCTTTGGGCAACTACGAGTCCCGTAGGAGGGATTAGCTGACGATCACGTCTAATACACTGCAGTCTAAAATTCATAGGGAAGAGTCTGCTGGTGGCAGTAGTCTATCAACCTGTTGTTAGGTTGATGTGGATCTTTTAAATAACGCGCCACAGTGTTATGATTGTTTATATTGGTTATTGGGGTTAGAAAATAATTATCACTCAGTTATTCTCTTTTATTGGATTGTCGAGAAAGTCATCAAGTATTTTTTCTTGATTTTTCAAATGTTATTTATTTATATAAAGGATAAAGATCAATCAATGATATTATAGTCATTTTAAATAATTAACACGTCTTTTATAAAAGGAACAAGAACACAAAACGTTTATTAACTATAACAACAGCTCGATTAGTAAACACGTCCGTTTGAAAGCAAGTCTGGCGATGTTCTGCCCATTTAAAAGTTGCCGGTTCTCTTGGAAACCGGAATATCCTGACGATCCGCTTTCGCTCGCTCTTCAGAACGCACTTCACATCGTCATAGTATCTTCACGCTGCCGCAACAATATATAGCCCGTTTTGTTCGATAACCTTTCGCCACCGTTCAGTGAGTTTCATAATTCCTCGTTTATAGAAGGACCTGTCTTTATCGGCGAAAAACTGACTAAGGTGCTGATTAACAGCCTCATCGGAATCGAACGTTATATCACGCAAAGAAGCTTGAAGAACGCGAAAGAAATGGAAGTCCGATGCCGCAGGATCTGGCGAGTATGGCGGGTGTGGTAACACATCCTATCCAAGCTCCAGTAATTTTTTAATTATTGCTTTGATTTTGTCATCATCAACCGCGATGGGTCTCCCTGACCGAGGAGCATCGCTGAGATTAAAATCACCAGCACGGAATTTCGTGAACCATCGTTGACACTGACGTTCTTGTAAAGCATTGGCACCGTAAACTTTACGCAACTTTTCGCAAGCTTGACTTGCGTTCTTCCCTTTACGAAAGTAAAACAATAGAATATGGCGAAAATGCACAGTTTGATCTTCTATTTTCAATTAATCATAAAATTTTCCAAATTCAACCAAATCGATCAGTCTTTTGTTTAGTACGAAACTAGAGTTCTTAGTTGTCAAATGACACCAATCACGTGGTTGCAACTGACTCTAGTACTGCCAAAAGTAAATTAGTGCCACCTGTTGCAGAAATGCGTCACGACTTTTCTGACAACCCAATATAAGACACTCTTTATTTCGACCAGAGAGTTAGGAGTTGCGATGTTGCTTTCAAGAAGACTATGATCGAACTGAGTATTTCGACGTCAGTGGAAAAATGCAACGAAAACTATCGGTGCCCTCTTGTCTCAGAAAAAGGTCTGCTGACTTTCTCTTTCAGGTCATAAACTAACTCCAAGAGACCTTTTCCGGTGTTGGTTTATTTTTTACCGTCGGGGTCTTAGACTTCGAGTCGCCAAGGGCCCGAAGGATCCAACAGTTTAATATAACTTTAATTAAGAAATGAAAATGGAAATGGAAATAGTATAATATAAAAGTCCACAACACTAACCCATATTTCAGTGTGCGTACCGCAGCATAGCGTTTGGTTCGTATGACGACCAGCTAACGACTGTTAACGACTAAATGACCGTTAAGAAATAACAAAGAAACAAAGGAAAAATTAAAGTGGTCACACTATGGGCGGTATTCACAGTCGCAACCTATTTCTAAGCTGGCCTTTAGCATATGCTTAAGGTGTTCGCCGGATTCACAGTCGCTGAATAAGTAACGCCTTAAGTATCGACTTAAGCATTTCCTTATGAAAACAATTGCTGTCTACTCCAGATTCACAGTCGATTCTTAAGAAAGTCTTAAGTCCTTAGGAATTCATAGTCGAATAAGTTCGCCTTGTTCATTGAAAACGTGTTCTTATTTCGCTTAATTGAGGTTACGTTTTTGAGTCGACAGTATATTATGACTTAAACACGCGTGTGAAAAGAAGAACGAAAATAACGTACAGTTTATAAGTACGAATAATTCCGTCGACGGGAGCCACCAGGACAAATGTTCGATTCAGGATGGACACGAATAAGATACATAAATAATGCTGCATTTTCAAGAATCATTTTAATTGGTTGTTACAATAGAAAATCGACGGAAATACCCGAATGTCAAACAACCATTGCTTAAGCGTTTGCTGGACTAAGCAAGCCTTAAGCATCAGTTCCTTAATTAAGTCGAACTTATTTGCTGACTATGAATACATAGCGACTCAAGCAGTGTTTATTCCAATAAGGCGATCTTAGTCAAGAACTTCTTAAGACAATGCTTAAGTCGCGACTGTGAATACGGGCCTATGTCTCCGTACCTACCAGGATGTTTCCGAAGCTAGAGGGACAGATTGCGCTTTAATCACGTCCAAAACAAACAAAATAAGAAGATGGACTAGATACATGTACTTTCTCTAACACCTGTAATGGTCATTTTTGTAGGATTCGTTGACCCAAACGTTTTGTCTCTGAAGTCTACGACTCCTCCCATCCTTGGCAATGTTTTCAAACTTTTCATAAACGTACAAGGATCTCGAAGAAGCTCACAGAGCCTTCTAGATCCATTTCTGACGTACGTCAAAGCGTTATATCAATATTGTCCGAGAATTTGAAGGAAAACCGGACGCGTTTGAGATCTGTATGCACGGGAGTGATTACCAGGGACTGCTGCCAAATACCTAACAGCTAACACGAGAGTCGAGCGACGTGCCTTCCGCTTGCTAGCTCTCTCGAGTGGCATGATTCGTTTTGTTGGTCCTCTCGCCAAGGTTCTGGGATTTGCGGTAAAAGGGTAGAACGCAGAGGCAAACGAATCGATGATAGCGGGGATTCCTGGGCATTCGGGAACGTGCGTGTGTGACGTATCGCCTATACGGGTTGGAGAGATACTGGAATGGATGGGTCCTACTCCGGATATATCATGGTGTGGGGTGATGGAATGCTGACACCACCATCCATCCAGTGCATCGGGTAACGATACCTATCGTATAAAGGAGCTAATGGCATTAAAGCCAGGACATAACCGACTGTTTCCTAGCCTCTCATGCAATGATCCCCAATCCGCGGTAACAAGATGGGCCAACTGACGCCAGCGAAGTAGCCTCGTTCCCAGTAACATATTGGCCATCGATAAACGTGGATTGTCCTGTGGTTTCTACCAGATCGAAATCCCTGATCGATCATCGTGATTCTTTTTTGGAAATACCTATGTTGTTTCGTTTGCGTTTCCCCGTTGCGAATTTTTCAACGATTTAGACGAGCTACGAGCCTGGCAATCGAGGCTCGCGCAAACGCGCGGTCACGCGTGCGTTATTTAACTGGATTTTATCGTTGCCGAAGGTTTATTTGCCGTTTATCGGAACACCGTTTAATGGGATTTTCCATTATCGATGCGTCGGTAATTGAAATAACGAGAGGGTGAATTAAAACGCGACGCGTCTCCTGTCGGGGTACACGCACGGTTCGAGCGTGTAACGCGAAGGTAATCTAGCGAAAGGGAAATCTACAGATTGTTTAGCGTGACGGGGTTGTGTCGTTGTAAATATAATGAGTAACTTTAATATCCGGGCACTATGAGATTTTTACTTTGTTACTTTTTATAATCAAGTATTATATTAACGTATATGTGTAGTAAACAATAGTATGAGTTTTATTTACATAACTTACTGTAGTTGTTAAATAATACGATTTAAACAAAACATTGTCTGATTTTCGTGTTACTTTAATATTCGGACACTTGGTAGTGTAGCTCCTTTTCTGAGTGTTTACGCAGCGTTACTTCGAGTTTAGACGGAGTGTTTGCTTACAAACACAGTCGACTGTTCGGATGATACTATCAAGCCTTATTTCATCAGTTACTCTTCGATAATCGTTACGTGCACGTGTGTAATTGCACGCAAAAGCAATACCACGTATAATATATGACAACTTGTGATTTTTCACAATGCAAAGGGGAAATCATGTAGACAAATTGCTGCCATACTCGACATGAGTAAAAGTACAGTGGCAGGTATCATCAAACGGTTCAAATGCGAGGATCGTATAGACTCTATACCCCAAAAGGGTCAACCGAAGAAGTTGGATGCACTGGTGATAAGAGGAAACTAATAAGAAAAAAAAGAAGGACCGTTCACTCAGTGCACCAAAATTAGAAACAGAGCTCTTAAACGAGACTGGGAAGAGGGTATATCCCCAAACAATCCACAGAGCCTTAAAAGATAGTGGTTACAATGGAAGAATAGCTAGGAGAAACCGTATGCGAATGAACAGAATCGAAAGAAGAGATTCAATTTTGCTAAAGAATTTTTCAAGGAAGAAATATGGTGGAACGAGGTAATTTTTACCGAGGAAAGTAAATTTAACATTTTTGGATCAGATGGACGAAGGATGGTGTGGCGTAAGAAAAATGAAGAATTTAAATTTAAAAATCTAAGGCCGACTGTAAAGGATGGAGGAGGCAGTGTGCTTGTCTCGGGCTGTATATCCACATTTGGGCTGGGTGAATTAATTTTTATTGACAATATTCTGGGAAAAAATGTGTATTTGAACATATTAAAAAATAATTTACACAAAAGTGCTACACAAATGGGAATTTTAAACACATTTAAGTTTTACCAGTACAACGACCCGAAACATAAGGCGTGCCTTATCATTGCGTGCATCGTGCAAGAATATTTATTGTACAATTGTTCAAAAATTTTACAACCACCACCTCCATCACCTGACCCCAATCCTATCGAAAACGTGTGGAATGGACTAAAGCGACGTACCAGGACAACAACAATATCTTCGAAAGAAATGTTGAAACATCGGTTAAAAGAAGAATGGGACAAAATAACTATTGAATATTTTTAAAAAAATCATTAGCAATATGCCACAACGTTTAAATAAAAGTGATACAATAGAATGGTTACCGAACAAGATATTAAAACACATATTATTATAATAATTAGACTCAAAATAAATAGTTTCTAAAAGTGACCGAATATTAAAGTAACGCGAAAATCAGACAATGTTTTGTTTAAATCGTGTTATTTAACAACTACAGTAAGTTATGTAAATGAAACTTATACTATTGTTTACTAAACATATACGTTAATGTAATACTCGATTATGTTTTTTGCTTGTTTTGTTAGAAACGAAGTTATGATGTGATAACGTAGAAATCTCATAGTGTCCGAATATTAAAGTTACTCACTCTGTAGTTGGCGATGGATCGTGCTGTGCGTTTGAGGCTTTGCGATCGATCATTTTTTTAATTACGAATTTGTTAAACCACAGAGTGAATTTGCTGATAAAGCACAGGAAGTTTACCACGATCGGGGCCTTTATTTTTATCTCCGAAACTACCGATCCTATTATGCTCTTCCTTTTTTGTTTTTCTGAGGAAGAATAAAGGTCTATTTACACATATCCGTAACGTGTCAGTTCCGTATCCGTACCGTATCAGTAACATCCGCAACGTTTCTAAATATCCGTAACGTGTCAGTGCCGTATCCGTACCGTATGGGTAACATTCGTGACGTTTGATCAGTGTTTCCCGAGACGGCGAATTTTACGAATAATAAATTAGCAATGATTGCTATAAGTTTAGATGACGAAATGGAAGAAAATAAGACGAAGAAACGGAAGTGGGTCCATGAAATTTGTAAAAAAAGAAAAAGCGAAGGAGAATTCGTAACTTTATACAAAGAATTGATTGAAGATGAAAGGAAGTTTTTTGATTATTTCAGGATGTCTGAAAGTTGCTTTAATATATTATTAGACAAAATAGAAATATATTTAAAAATGCAAGACACTCGCTGGAGAAAAGCTATAACTCCGAGGGAACGATTAGTAGTTTGTTTGAGGTAAGTAATAGAAATTGACATATTTTTCGGAAATAATGTTTTATTTTATTTTCTATTGTTTTTTTTTGCAGGTTTTCGAGGAGCTGGGAATTCCAGAGGGTGCATTTAACAATATTGGACAATCATAATTTGACAGCTTAGACAAAATTTAGAAATCTACTTTTTGCTGGCTTTTCGGGCCAAATACTCCACTGTGTGTCGTAAGCTGTCCGTGAAACAAAAATACCGTTGAAACTAAATAGAAATTTCACTAAACGGATACGGATCATGTCGGTCACGGAGCGGTGTCGGACGTGTGTGAACATTAGGGATGGCGTGAAAAATAACTAACAATGATTTTTCACGGTGATGACACAATCACGGTCGCAGTCGTTATTAAACTTCGATCACGACCGTGATCCGAAAAATGACGTTTCAGAAGCGGTTCATGTTAATTATTATCGTTAGTGTATCACTGTCTCCTCTTAGCGGAAATTCAAGAAACTACAAATTAGTCAAATTTAAATTGTATTAAAATTATATTAACATTGCTTTTAGACCATATTATAATACATATATAACCTAAGACCAACATAATTAGTGAAAAGAATGTTCTGTATCAATCAGAAGCGATCACGAAAAATGACGAATCACTGTGAAAAATCATCATGATTGAGAATGAACGTGATTGAATCACGAGTGATTCAAAAATTGCAGTTCACGCCATCTCTAGTGAACATGTCCATTTAAAAACAACAGGAGAATATTAAAATTACAGAACTGAACGGATCCGGACTGACACGTTACGGATGTGTGTAAATGGACCTTAAAGCTTTCGAAATAAATTTTGTACTAGACTGAAAAGTCACGTTTCTATCGTGAATAAAGTCAGCAACGTCAGCAATCGGAGTGCACGTTGAACAGAGCTATTTCAACCGTAGCTCGAGGTTAACGAAAAGAAACTGTTTAGTCTCTTTAACTAGCGGGTCTATTTTCTCTTTCCGAGTCCCTTGAATTGTGGACCATTAAGTTGAACAAAGGGACGGCAGTATCAATAGGAATCGAGGACAATAGTGTTCGACGCGTGGCTCGTGGAACCATCCAATTCCCAGCGTAAGATTCCCTGTTTATAGTTCCTCCGTCGAGCGGAGCACGTTCACGGTAATTGGAATGGAGATTTGTTGCGTTATTTTAATTAAATTTGGAACAGAGTAAAAGGTATCGAGCCAGGCTGGCGAAGCATACTTCTTTCGGGGTATTAGATAATTATGGCGCCTATTCGCCAGTGAAAAAACTGGTACTTGGCTGCACACAGTTATATTATGATCACCCTCTACAATAGAAAGCGATTCCTTCACAAAAACAAGTCGAGCGTTTACTTCTCAGAATATACACATCCCTTCCTCTAACGGTGGTTGTTTTTGCGTTCCAGTTTGAATAATACTCGCTGTTTGGGAGACACAGAGGACAGTTAAACTTTGTGGTGGGGGTATGACTTCTGTGGTCTACTTTGAGCAATCAGTTATCATTTCAACTATCCGCGTGATGCTACGTGCTTGGGTTAAACGTCTTCTGATCAGGTACGTACAGGGTGTATAGAGCTATATTATTATCATCCCCTATAATAGAAAACGAATCCTCCACAAAAATAAATAGAGCACTCAATTCTTCAAATATTATCATACCTTTCGCTAATGATAGTTGTCTTTATGTTTCAGTTTGAATAATACTCGCTGTTTGGGAGACACAGAGGACTCTGCTCCAAGAAACGACAAATGGAGCGACAGTTAAACTTTCTGGTGACGAAACAACTTCTGCGGACTCCTTGAACCACCAGCTATCGTTTCGGCTATCTCTGTGGTACTACATACTTGGGTTAGAGGTCTTCTCGTCATGTACGTGAGTATTTTCATATGTCCAACCTAAAATACTCGATTGTCGCGTTCAAAACAAACGTAGCCTTACAACTGTGCGTCATTGATATACATACACACCATTCTTAACCCTTTATAACAACGTGTGCATAAGGAATAAGGATAAGGAATTCCGTCATGAAAAGCACAAGCCAGACATGTCGTACAAACGTGGACAAGAGACTTTACTTTAATCATAGAGTAGGGGGTTAATTTACTTAGTCAGCATTCGTAGTTATTTATTACATCAGCAATAATCCCTCAGTAATTTAATTTATCGACCATGACAAAATTGATCTACTCACTTGAGCATGGGATCGGTCTTAAGCTTCTCCAACACAGTCGTGTAAGGAACACCCAGGACCCTGTCGATGATGTGAATGATTCCATTCGTGGCGGCAATATTCGCTGTGACCACGGTCGCGTTCACGCCCCCGCCTTCGACGGTCACTGTCTGGTTTCCGCTGGGCCCTTGAACTACGTTGAAGTAGAGTCTCTTCCGGTCCGCCGCCGTGGGCACCTATAAAAAACCGATAAACCATGAAGGAGACGTTAACGAGGGCGCGCGACACGCCTGGGAAGCGTGCCACTCGTGTTTGTACACCGAACAGCGACAGGATGTACACATTTCGAATATTACGCCACTTCGTGTTAAATTATGAATCAAACAGGGACTGAATTACTTTTTAATTGGTCTCTTTGGAAATTCGGTGGAAAAGGAGGGTTCGAGATTTTGAGAGAGAAAGATTCGCGCTTTCATTCGTTAAGAGCTTGTAGGAATTTAACGAATAAATGTCAAGCAAGTTTGAATACTGCAATCACTTTTAAGGGGGGAGTCTGGTCCAGCTAATGTATTTTTCTAATGCATATAATTTCCAGATATCATTAATTTTTGTTATTGAAACTTTTTTTACACGTAAAAGGACGTTCAAAGAAGAAAATTTGACAGTGTAGATTTAATTTGAATGTATACATGCAATAGATATAGTAGTCGCAAGGAAAGGATTCGGTCAAAACGGTGGGATGCGTGGAGCCCTGGGAAAACATCTGATAGATAAAATCAGAAATTTTTTTTCTTTAGTAGGTACGTAAAATGCGTATGAACCTCAATTTGCAAAAAAATTGTTAATTGCAAAAATGGCGGCAGAAAACATGAAAATGAACGATACATGTCGGCCGTTATTTTGCAATAACTTTATGTTATACTAATAATTCATTACGAGTCGAGGTTCATTAGTATATAAACTTAATTATCTTCAATTTAAGCGTTGAATCAAGTGAATCGGATAAAAATTCGATGAACTATGCGTCCCACCGCTTTGACCGAATTCTTTCCTTGCGACTACTATATCTATATACATATGTATACATTCAAATTAAATCTACACTGTCAAATTTTCTGCTTTGAACGTCCCCTTATATGTAAAAAAAGTTCCAATAACAGAAATTAATTATATCTGGAAATTGTATGCATTAGAAAAATATTAGGGTGTCCCGAAAGTTTCTTTCGCGAGTTGCACTCAATTATTTTATGTGGTTGTATTTATATAAATAGACGATCTAATTTCATAGATATTCATGTTGTAACAGTGATGGAGCAAAATGAATCGTGCACAATTCAGTAATGTAACATAAAACATAAACTATTGTGCATGTATTACTTCTTAATAAAGCGAAAGAAACTTTTGGGACAACCTAATACATTAGCTGGACCAGACTCCCCCCTTAATACCGAAGCAATGAACAATCAGAATAAAAAGTAGATACGAAAACTAGATTGAAAATTTACTCCCAAAATATCAACCATCTTTTTCTACCACTGTTTAGTCGCAATTTATCGTGCAAAATATCGTGCAAAATATCGTGTTATCGATTCGTTGGGCCATTGTTCCTGTAAGTAGGATCGCAGAGAGAAAACCAGAACTCGGTGCGCAGTTTGTAATTAACGAGACAGCCGACGTTGCGATTTTATTCGAAGAACAGTTGAAAGTCAGCCTCGTGCAAACAAGACACTCGTACATATCTAACTGCGAGTTACGACGGAAGGCGAGAGGAGGAGTTAAAAGTTATGTGCGTACCCCTACTCGAAACTTTCGCATAAAGCTGAAAGAAGAGATTGTGAGGGGTAGGAGTTGGAGGGAACGTCGTTAAACAGTTAGCAATAAGTTCTTTTCGTTATGTGTGCATCTCTACGCGTACTTCAGCCAGCACGGAAAGGAGGGATGTTATAATTTTCAGAAAGGATTCACTCCGTAGAGTATCCTGGCTTGCCTTTCGTTGTTTACGAAGCTTGTTGGATTAACATAAATCGTACACGGCTTTTGTGTAAGGTGTTAGGGTAGATTTCAGGAGATGGGTTCCATCAAGGAATACAAAGTATATTTTTATGTAACTGGTTCGATTTTGATAACCAAGAAATAATTTCGTTTAAGAAGTATTAGGTGTACTGAAAAGTAATGTTGTTTTTGCAATTTTTAATAATTGTTTATCACTCATCAGCTCATTGATTTTTATCGATATGGCATTGAAAATTTGCACACTAAATGGCAAAAGGCTGTTGATAACGAGTGCGATTACATAATTGATTAAAAATAGAAACTTATTAAAATTTTGTTTGAATTTAATGTAAAAGAAACAACATTACTTTCCAGTCTACCTAATACAGTAAATACTGGATAAGTGCAAGACAGTATTCACTGGATAAATGCAAGATAGCTATCCCCACCACTGGGGGGGGGGGGGAGGGGGAGGGTTTTCCTTTGATCGATTGATACGCTTCTGCCGACTGCTTTTTTCCTCGGAGCTCTTTCTTTTTCACTCTCTATCTTTTTCTACGTTCGATGATTGACTCGAGCCACATGTAAACACAGAATAGAAACCTCGACTGGATAACTGCAACATTTTGGTCTCGATTTTCTTGCACTTGTCCAGTCTTTATTGTAAACAAAAATTTAAGAGGGTCAACTTTTATGCCATTTATTCTAGTTTAGACAATAGTAGAAGTCACGTAAACTCGAACAAAAATTGAATTGGTTGATTTGGATGACTGGAAACGGTTCCATTTTTAACCGACTTCGAAAAGTCTATTTTTCTATTATCTATTTTTTTTTTATAATCAAGAAGTAACTTCCTTCGGAAAATTAAATTAAAATTCATGCAGTAGAGGGTCAATTAATATATCATTTATTCTAGTTTAGACAATAGTAAAATTCACGTAAACTCGAACAAAAATTGAATTGGTTGATTTGGATGACTCAATTTGGACAGTCCAAATTAATATCGTAATTTACGAAATGCTCTATCTTGCAGAATATTGGAGATCACTCGATATTTGTATCACATTTGTCGAATGGCTTTCCTTATATTCTACTTTGATGAAGTCATCTGAAAACCGTCTAGACTAGAATGTTTTCTTAAATTTCAGTTGATCCTCTCCTCGTGAATTCTTCCCGTGGCTGGTGGGCTTCAAAGGGCAGATCTAATAAATTCCGTGGAAATCCACGCCCCGCGCAAAGAATTTTCCTATAAGCCTCTTCCTAGGAGAGATCACTACCTTTACTTTTCATTCTACCGGATCACGGTTCGTTTTCTTCATTTTACGTTTCATTCCATTTACTCCCCCACCGTATCTGTTCCCTTTGGTAGTTTCTCCACGTTCCCTGGCGTCCTTCTGCCCCGTCTAATCGCGTTACGTACTCTCCGAGCTAACGCAACTGCTTCTCTGAAGTAATTCAACGATTAGGTATTTATTTTCCATTAGATCCAATTGGAAAAAATAATTTATCTCGCTGTTTTTGAACCAGTCGAGTAAGTTGAAAGAACGAATGGTTTAGATTCTTTGGTGTCACGGTCGATGTGATTTTTATTACATAACCAAATGACGTTGCTCTGTTTTGTGTCTCTCTTTAGAATTTCTTATGTTTATTATTATTTAGAGGATGCTTAGATTTTTTATTTCATCCAAAACACTGTTTTGAGGCTTCGCGAAAGGCCTTCTAGTTCCGTTTCCAAATTTGATGTTTCTATTATATTTTCTACATTTTTTCTTACTGCTTGTCAAGAAAAGATAATGTAACATCTGTTATCGTTTCGTAACGGATTTCTGCAATGTTCCAGTGCCACAACGTTCATTGTATTTCGCATAATTCGAGTAATTTGAATTTTAATCCAGCGCGTTACAACCCCTAAGAGGATTTGAAAGAAAATCCGCTCTGTTTGCTCCCCACGGTACAATCTCTCTCCATCTTAAGTCGCGCCAACCATTCAGGTGTTTTCTTTTACATTATGATCATGGCAAAGTTACCGAATCGGATCAACAACAGAGCAATGATCATCGGCAGAAGGGTAAATCGACTGGAGGACGAGGATGTGTTTGCCAATGAAAATGATTCGAGCAATCGAACGCTCGTACGTAATGGATATTGGTCATGAAATGGAACTGTTGATCAATTTCCTCTTATTCCTTCGGGTATAGTTGCCGTCGAGATGACTATACTAATTCCAGCAAACTGTATATCCTCTCGCGATACTAAAGGGCCCCCATCGATTTGAATCCATTTAACTATTGAGATATTAGATGACATTCTAAGCATTAAATAGTGGAAATTCTTTATTCGCGAGATTATTAGTGGACCTAGAACGAAACAGGAATTACTTTTCCTTTCCTTTCTAGTAAGAACAAAAGATGAGAAGTAAAATGGCGGCATAGGCCTATTCTCTGTGCCATCTAGTGGTCGATATTGAAATTAGTCTGTGTAAACAATGCCTCCTATCGACCACTGTTGAATTTAGACTCTACAGCGCTCTCTTTGAGAACTACATAGAACTAAACTCTGTCTCACATTCAAATTCTACGGTTCAATGATGAACAACAGTGGAACTTCGACTGTTGTAAGGAATTGGGCTTGGAAGTCCTGCAACAATCGAGGTTTCTGAGACAATCGAAACAGTGAGTAGCTTTGTATGCCTCCACCACTGCCTCGAACTTTATTTCTAATGATCATTCCTTCGTTTGTCCTTGTCGTGCAAAGTTCGAAGCTCGCGCGCAATAATCGAGGTCTTCCTGCACGTGACAAGAGTTACGTCCGCGGTACGACGCTAGATGAATGAATTGCGAACGTATATCTGTCTCGGGACAGAGAAAAAGAGAAGCGTCGGCGTTATCTCGTATGAAACTGAATGTGGCGTTACGAGACTTTAGTGTTGCTCTTCCGCGGTTGTTTTATCGTCTCATTTGGGGCTGAGGCACCGCGTCATAAAGTACAGAAGCGACATAAAACATATCCTCGCGATAAATCCGCGGCGAAGCGCGCCTCCGCGTTGCTTAATGCAAATCGGTCGACACCTGGCATAAAAACTGCGCATATTTTGGCTGGACGGCGCCAGCCACTCGGAAAACAATTAAAGGGCGACGCAAAGCGTTGCTTTATCGGTTTACTCAACCCCTGAATCTAGGCGTGATCTCTTGCAGGGGTCAAATTAATATTTAATAGGTACTAATTCTACATTTTCCAAGTGGAACATTTTAATCAGCAATGAGGGGATGTAATATCGGTAGAGTGACTTGAGAAATCACAAATTTATTAAATTTATTAACGTTAAATTATTCATCAGTTCATTCTCGAAATTTTACATTTTTTTTTGGTTCAGAATGACCTTCTGAAGAAGTAAACAAAGACAGTCACAAATGAATACAGTGGGTGTAGAAAGTATTCGTACACGGATCAATTTCCAAAGAAACTATGTAAAAGTGCAATTTATTATCTCATTTTTTATAAACAATGGCATTCTACATATTTTCGAAAATCTCTAGAATAGATAGAGTCCAAAAAAGAATAGCTATTTACGTAAGTTGCGAAATTAACGAGAAAAAAATAATTAATCGATAGAAATATTGAAGCAATAAGTATCCGCGCAACTGTTTCATTTTTAAGACTTGATTAAAAAAAAACAAATTTACATTAATTTACAAGTATATATAGTACTTCCTTTACGCATACCTACTTGTTCTTAAAAGAGAGTGCACTCAAATATACAATATGCAACGAAATCCTCAGCATGAAACACATCCTATTTAACTGCCAGCATTTCAATAGAATTAGGGCTAACCTCAAGATCCAAAACAATATAAATGAAATAATGAATTCTCGTGACAATATCAAAAACTTAATTGTATTTCCAAAAGAAACCAAGATCTATAACAAATTGTAAAATCACAGCTAACATAAGCTTGCACATGTAAATTAACACACTGTAGTCCCATCAAGCAACACAATGTAAAATTATACATGATGTTAAATGTAAATGCATAATGTTGCTCATGATCTGAATTGTTAATGCGACTTAAAACTTAAAAAAAAACAAAAAATACTTCGTAGGATTTCCTTTGATTTTGTAATTAGTGCAACTCTTTTAAGCATTAAATTAACTAAATTATTAGTTATTCGAAGTGATTAGAGCCATTTTTAAAAATACTTTACTGGAAATTTGATGTTTTCTAATTCGTACGGAGCAATAAACTAATGTGTTTACGTTACAAACTCTACTGTAAATGGTTCGTCATAAGCCACCATACCCACTTTTTGGATTTTTTTTTGTTAATTTCACAAATTATATTAACTAATACATGTTACTTGGACTATGTCTATCTTAGAGACTTCCGAGAATATGTAAAATATCATTGATTATAAAAAAAGAAATTAAGAAAGCTACAATTTCACAGAAAAGTTTTTTGGGAAATTGATCGGTGCACGAATACATTCTACACCCACTGTACGTACAATAATTTCAATGTCCTGACAACTTCTGTTATAGAAAATAAACTGATTTAAACAAAAATTGATTGACTTTTTGAAGTCTCGATAGCTACAAGCGCTAGCAAGAATGTAAACAACGCGTTGGAATTAATCAATCTGCAGTAAAATATTTTGTTGATCATTAGTCGTCCGTCAAGCGTCGATTGAACGCATAATGAGAACCGGGCCTTTATCGCGCGAGTTTGCTAAATTTTATTTGCCCCGGTAGAATGTTAATTTATTAACGGCCGGGGCGTATAATTAAAGGCAGCGTACCGTATCGCCGTGTGCAGTGATTGAAGCCGTGGGTATTGAAGTAATTAGCTATATCGGTGATTTCCCGTAATTGCATTCACAGGTCAAAATCGATAGTAGTTGCTCTGGACTCGAGATATCCAACCCTACGGAATCTCTGGCTCACGACAACTCATCCCTCCCCCCCCTCGATCGCTGTGCCAGCTAATTGCGAAATGCAATCAATACAATTTTCTATTCGACAAATTAAGTTTCTTTGGTATCGAGGATGGTTCAACGATCAGGAAGCATTTGTGTGTATCTGACATACAGCTGACATTGAAGAACATGATTACTAGACTACAGATCTTTATGCAAATGCATATTTTTATAGAAAATAGGTAGACGAATGGGACTTGGACAGAAATTTATGTCATGATTACATAATTCCAAAAATATATTTTTTATTTTGCATATTTTGCATATAGCATATGTTGCATATTTTTTCCATATTGTCCATATTTTTTGCATAAATGTATATCCGATTATTTAATGGTCCGCCAGAATAAATAAGATAGATGTCCCTAGAAGATTACTATAAATTATAATAAATAAAACAATAAAAAATAGTTATTAAATAATTATGTAGTAATAATAAGTAATTATTATATAATTATTTTATAGATCCATACATACATTTCCTATACTTATATTTAGCATATACATTGCATATATTTGCATATATTTGCATATATTTTGCATATATTTTCCATATATTTTGCATATTTTGACATATTATAAATGCATACAAATCCGCAATTTAATGATTACGAACGGAAAAATATATAATGTATCAATAATAATATATTTGGTATGTGTGTCAAATATTTTTCTGTGTCCGTGAACATACGAATTCTGCAGAAAATTATTTATACAATTTGGTTAACTATCACATCAGTGATGTCTCGATCATTTTTATTTGAGTTTGACTTACGTAGATAGAAACTTGCACATCCAAAACCTTTACATGTTTCAACTGCCAGCTTTAGACTAGCTACATGGATTTCTCTCGACTGAATTACTCATATGCATTTGTACTTGAGTAATTATTCCTCAAATTCGTATCAAATGTGTAATTATATGGCCCGTTTTGTACGATCAATTTACCTACTCTCAAATTATAGCCGTAATGGAAATTGCAATAATTGTTTATGTAATTGGCGTGGTCATCAAAGGTAAAACCAAAATAGAAGACCGAATAACTGCATGTAATGTAGAGGCAATTCGAGAAGAAGAATTTACCAATATAAAACGAACACGCTTAAACTGAACGAATGGACAATTACAATTTTAATGTCACTGAATAATCGATAGACAGGAAAAAGAATAATAAAATGAAGCAGTGCTGGTTATATTCTGTTTATCATAAAATACTTTGAATTTCAAATTTCGCGTCGTCCGTTAAGGGTGGCATGAAATTTGCATCCATCGTCTACACCCTTTCCATCATAAACGAAGCTGACAGTTAATTAAAATA
Organism: Hylaeus anthracinus; assembly: GCF_026225885.1. Taxonomy (NCBI): domain Eukaryota; kingdom Metazoa; phylum Arthropoda; class Insecta; order Hymenoptera; family Colletidae; genus Hylaeus; species Hylaeus anthracinus. Next base: position 13,357,922 of record NW_026534330.1, on the reverse strand, counting down.
TTGATAACAACGTAATTTTCTATTATAAATACAATCAAAGTAAAGCAGTGATTTATTCATTGACATTATGATTATTCGTTAGCTCTCCTTACTTCACTTTCTTAATTACAATAATTTCTAAGTAAAGCGATCATTCGAACAAATTTCAGAAACAATTATTCCTCGACATCAGATTCAGTGCAAGGGTCCGCGGTCGTCGCGTACCGCAAGTCCCTTTTCGATTAACCAAAACTGGATGTTCCTCCTGAACTCCTCACAATTACCCAAACCCAGTCTCAGTGGTCCCGTTACTCGATTTCCATATATTTGTCTCCGATAAATTACTCAACTGATCGCCATGGATTTCGTTCGTGGCCACCCCGACTTGCCCAACAGGTTGGCATTCACCTGGTCGAAATTCTCGCGTCGAAAATAATCCAGGTGTATAGAACAGTGTGTCAATAATGCGAATAATCGGCCAATCAATGTTTGGATACAGCGACCCTTTGTTATTCTCAGTGAAATTACACGCAGAATTGAAATAAAGCGTGGACTTTAGGGTCTGCGACCACGAGGGCCTCTAGAGATTCATCGAAAAGTTATTTCTCTTGTCAATTTCGAATTGGAATTCAAATACTCCAAATTGCTCGTTCAAAAGGGACTGAATTACCGTATTACAGTCGGTACAATAAATATTCGCGCCCCCTGTGTCTGGAGAATCTATCGAAGAGCCTAGATTAAATTATAGGTTTGGTGTTCTCAAATAAATATTTCAGTACAAAGTACAAACTTTACGTGTGTATAAATTTACAATGAAAAATTTGTAAGGGAACCTATAAAACCTGTTATTTAATTTATACAAGTTTCTTTAAACGAGGATACGAATATTTATGGGGTTGTCTGTATTTTTCTACAGGTGACGTACAGGGGGTGTAGAATGTATTCGTACACTGATCAATTTCTCAAAAAAACTTTTCTGTGAAATTGTAGCTTTCTTAATTTCTTTTTTTTATAATCAATGATATTTTACATATTCTCGGAAGTCTCTAAGATAGATATAGTCCAAACAACATTTACTAGTCAATATAATTTGTGAGATTGACAAAAAAATGCGAAAACTGGGTAAAAGTATAGAAGCAATAAGTATTTGTACGATTCTTATGACGAACCATTTACAGTAGAGTTTGTAATGTAAATACATTAGTTTATTGCTCCGTACGAATTAGAAAACCTAATAGAGGAATGGAAAAAGACCCCACTTCGAATAACTAATAATTTAGTTAATTTAATGCTTAGAAAAGTTACAATAATTATAACATCAAAAAGAAATCCCACGAAGGAAGTATATTTAATACTAGATAATACTATATAATACTAAGCTAGAAAATATTAGATCCCTTTACTTCAAGTCTTGTACAATAATAGTAATAATAAATATATATAATAGAAGTATATAACTTAGAAATTAATGTAAATTCCTTTTTTGTGTAATCAAGTTTTAAAAACTTACATAAATAGTTATTCTTTTTTGTACTCTATCTATTCTAGAGATTTCCGAGAATATGTAGAATGCCATTGTTTATAAAAAATAAGATAATAAATTACACTTTTACATAGTTTTTTTTTGGAAATGGATCGGTGTACGAAAACTTTCTACACCCACTGTGTATCATTTTCAAACGAACAGAAGGGGAGAATAATTATTTAACACGTTGTCTGGCAGATTAAAACTCGTGAAAATTTCTACAAAGCCAAAATTTTGTCTCGAGACTATCGACGATTAGATAACTTAACCCTTGTATCTACCAGCAACTCGAGATGCTTTCTTAGCAGCCTTCTATTGCCACGAATGCTACGATCTTATTGACTTCGAAAATGAGATCTCTAATTTGAGATTTGATGAATCGTCAGGTCACCTTTGCTTCAACGACAATCATTTTATTCGCACTTCGAGTTGCAAAGAAATTAAACCTAAAGAAAACCTAGTGGTGACGGAGAGTCACCTCTCGAGTGCAAAGGGTTAACATTTATCGTAGTATTTAATTTTTTAACCTCGCAAAATTCACGAGTTCACATTTATTTTTGTTGAATTAATTGGATCTAAATATTGTATTCTTCTTTGAAGTCCTCGCGGCTCTTTAGTTTTTAGAAGTGCGGGGACGATAAGTCTGTTAATATTACGTAGACTGGAAAGTAATGTTGTTTCTTTTACATTAAATTCAAACAAATTTTTAATAAATTTCTATTTTTAATCAATTATGAAATCGCCTTCGTTATCAGCAGCCTTTTGCCATCAGGTGTGTAAAATTTTCAATGCCAGATTGATAAAAATCAATGAACCGATGAGTGATAAACAAATATTTAAAATTACAAAAACGACATTATCTTCCAGTTCACCTAATATAAACACCCGTGCCGAAAACTTGAGTTCGACGGTTAGGGTGTCAGTTAGTCGAGAGACAACCTCGATGGTGAACGCAACTACCTCTCTGAGCCTCCAAGTGATAAATAAAATATCATTTAATATAAAACTATATTCTTATTTTATTTCTTGCTTCCACCAATAATCTAAAAATTTTAATTACCTCCTCACTTACTAAATTAATTTTTTTAGTTTCTTAAATAAAACTCCTGTCATCAATTTCTGGCCCAATCGACGTGTTAAACGATCGTAATTTTCATCATCGAAGTTTCACTCTAAAACGCGCCAATCCGTTCCTCGAAATTAGAATCGGCTTCTGCAATCGATTAATTAACGATCTGATAAGAAAGCCTTTACGAAATGGCAGCTTCCCGTGAGGCATGAATTAATTTACGAATGGGTTATGATAAAAGCCGTACAGGTACACTAATATCGAGTCGCTAATTGCCCGTTAATTAACGACATCGACCGGTAATACCAGGAATATTTATTGGCAGCGATGGCGTACCGAACGGTCGTCCCAATATTGACTTTGCCCACCTTCGTTTACCATCCGCGATGCATGTATTACTGCTACATTAATTACTGTAAACAATGAGCAAATTGTTCTAACCAGGAGTAACGGGATTTTCGAGCAGAGTGGACATTTTCGATACGTTGGTTATCGGTTATCAAACCTGCGAAATTTCACGCCAGCGACGGGTATTAGACGTTTAACGGACTAATTATGGTACCGAGAACGGGTGTACATTGTTTCAGATTTTTCTCATTATTGGTTCGTGACGGTGAATTGGTTCGTGACGCCTGTAAGCGTTCAGCGAACGCGATTAAGAAATTGGATTAAGGAATTTTCGTGTGAGCTGATAATTCAGACATTATTGGGGGGATTAAACGAGTTACTAGCTCTGGTTACCTCGAAAATGTAGTTTCCCTCGTTAAAACAACGTGCTTCCATCCATAGACGGCGACACTGAGAACTAGAGTAGGCGAGGGTGGTGAATATTGGTCTAGTGAAGAGGTATTTAGCTCTTATTTAGTAGCCACGTGCAGTAGTATCATTTTTTTTTATGTGTAATAGTAGGGTACAGTTATTATACTCTCTTGCTGGATTAAAGTTTAATTCATTTTTGAGAGACATATTTATTTTTACTTGGCCAAATTGACACGTATATTTCTTTGGCAATATTATTTCCTGTTTCTGACTATTGCAAATATAGTCGGCGGAATAAATGAGCTAGACTTTTATATTTAAATTGACTTTAAAAACTTTATTAGAAACACACGGAAGGCAGTGATCGTGATGGGCAAAATCGTAATCGCAAATACGAATACGATTGTAATCTAATTTTTTCGAGTTGTGTATTTTTAAAGGTTTATAGCCATAGAAATTCTTTATCTCAAAACCGACATCAGATTCGTGTTCCTCACATTAAAAAACTTAGAAAACCATGCTTTCGCCTAAATAAAAATTTTTAGAAAAGTTACCCTATCTAGGCTCTGCTCTATGGGCACGAATTTAATTGAAAATTTTTCATTTTCCATTCCGACGAATGTATGGTTTTCAAAGTTTTTTGGAGCGAGGAACACGAATCTGAAGTCGATTTTGAGGTAAAGAATTTCTATGGCTGTAAATCTTTAAAAATACAGTCGCCATCGTAGAAAAGTTTGCAGAAAAATTTGCGATTACGATTGAAATCGTATTCGTAATCACAACTCGGAAAGATGCGATTACAATCGTAATCGTAATTACAACTCGAAAACATTCGATTACAATCGTATTCGTATTTGCGATTACGATTTTGCCCATCACTGTCGGAACGGCACGTCTGTTCTGTACGAAAGAAGCAGCTCGAATGAAAGCGAGGTCAGTAACGAAGAATTTCGTCACGTAACTATAGACCCTATCGGTCCCATACTTCGTTTAAACAAGTCAAGATGGGACACAGCTACACCCTCTTGACTTGTGTCTAGCAAAGAAACCCAAACGCGCAGCGATGGTTCTTGTAAACGAAAAATCTTTCTCTTTTAAGAAGAGACAATACAACACAGACCATTTGCTTACGAGTTTTGTCCTGTGATTCATTTAGAAAATATAATAATAGAAAGCATAATATAACTCAAAGGACGTAAATTTGAAAAATTCCAGTTCAATTTTAATTCCCCAACTACACTCGCATTATTCACAACGATGCCTTTCAAAGAACGGAAACGAATTCTATTTAATTTATACCTAGCGTTTAAAAAATCGCGGAAGCTCGAAATATTTCACTTACTGGCATGTTTCGCAAAGGGAATTATATTTTCACTCGTATTATTCGCGCGGCCCGTTTATTATCAGCGGCAAAATTGCGATTTTTCATAGGTCCGATTTGCAAAACGCTTCTGTGTAGTCCGATAAATTTGTCGTGTAACCGTTCGTGTAAATAAACAGCAAATTTGCGAACAATACTGCTGAAAAACGGATAAATTCCCTGGAATTTATGAATTACGCGGGAATTATTCTCCTATCCTCGCCTGACGGTATAATGGAATCCATCGTCCCAATTAAGCGATTTTCATTTCCTTTTTGTCCGGTGAAAAACGTTTTTCGCGCTCCATGGAAAAATTGTAGTAATAGTTCTACTTCATTATTACCACGTTCTAAGGGACAATTAACTTGAATATTTTTATTAGGCGGATACAAATGAAAAGAAAATTACTCATAAGTTTATATCAAACTCAGTAAAATTCGTGGTTCAGTCGAATAGGAGATTCTTTCGTAGAAAAATTTTCGTTCTTACCAAGTCTCACCATAAAAATTCACTTTTAAATACGTTTAAAGCACGCTGACTCCCACGAAAAATGTACAAACGAATATTCTCTGATATACAGGGTGGTCCACGCAATTGTTTCAAGTCATAACTCCGTTATTATTGCATTTTCGAAAAAATGCCAAAAGGGAAAGATAAATGGTTCGAAGAACGTTACATCTGTGGGCCTTTAAATTTCTTTTAGATGCAGCAGTGCATACGCTCTTAACAATTGCATCATTTCTTTAAATAGAAATGCATATTTTTTTTAGACAGATCGATTCTTCTGTTCATTCTACGTAAAAAATGATTAAGGTACCATGGCAAAAAAATTATTAGTTCTCGAGATATTTTCAACAAATGTCTTTATGTATCGATCTCCTTTGGCATTTTTTCGTAATAATAATGGAGTTATGACTTGAAACAATTGCGTGGACCACCCTGTATATGAAGGAAAGTTATGTTTCAATCGGTTAATTAATTACTTTTTTAAGTAATTTCTGTCTTTAATTGATAATTAATTACAAACAATGTAATAAAAAATTATTTAATTAAAAGTGAATTAAGCATTTCACAATTCTGGTTAAAATAATCGTCAATTAAACGACTTTGAATTAATTTTGCTTAAAGTAATCGTCAATTAAATATCTTCGATTAAATTCGCTCATATCAATCGTCAATTAAACGAGTTTCGATTAACTCTACTGAATTCAATTTTAATTAAATAATTTTTATGTACATTTATTCAAAATATTTATTAATTAAGTTGATTGAATTAAATTTGTTTAAATTAATTATTTAATGAAGAAATTGTAATTGATTATTATTCAAACCCTGGCGGCGTTGCGAGAGCTTGTGACTTTTAGTATGTAGTCAGAACAGTCGTACGTATGGGCGTGTTTCGTTAGCTTTCCTTCATACCTTTTCAATTTTATATTATTAATTATATTATATTTACAAGTTTCTCACGTGTCTAATTTATTCGCCAGCCTCGATCATTCCAAATCCTACATATAATGTAATAAAAATACATGAAAATCGTAGGTTGAAATCTTTTCACACGATCTTCCTTTCCCAAGTGAATCGACTTTGGGAATTCACGCGAATTCATATCGCGTTCAGAAGATTATACCCCGACCCCATAACAGGGACTCCGGAAGACATTAAAACAAAACTTTTCAGACGTATAACCCACCAGAGTTAAAGGTTTAATTTAGCATGTCGCGAGTTACTGAACCGTTGCAATATCAACAACGAATATTGAAATTCCAACGAATGTTACATTAACGGAGCGTTGTATAAACGGGCTGGAAGTTTCGCGAACTGGCGTTAAATGAAAATGAACTTCCTTGCTCGAACCCGATAAGGAGACAGAGTTCCACGGATTAAGTGGATTGGAAGTAAAAGTTGGTTGAAAGACGCCTAACATCATAACAACGTGGGCTACTTCAACTTTCAAAGTCGACCAGGGATGACGGTTTTCTATTATCGTTCAATCAGCATGACGGAACTTTTCACGGGAATAATAAAAAGGTATAGGATATACCATCAAAGTAGCGATATAATCGAGTTTGATATACAGGGTGTCCCAAAACTCGGGGAGGAGCCGGAAATGGGGGGTAGCTGAGACGATTCTGAATAACAATTTCCTTTGCAAAAATGTCGGATGGGGCTTCGTTAAGGAGATATTAAGCGAAAACCCCGACCAATCAGAGCGCGCGTAGACCGTTGGAGCGGCCGCGGTAGCGTAGGCTACGCGCTAGGTCGATGCTTCGATGCACGTCGAGTCACTTGTTCGCGTGCAAGCGCGGCCACCAGCGCGTAGCCTACGCTACCACGGCCGCTCCAACGGTCTACGCGCGCTCTGATTGGTCGGGGTTTTCGCTTAATATCTCCTTAACGAAGCCCCATCCGACATTTTTGCAACGGAAATTGTTGTTCAGAATCGTCTCAGCTACCCCCCATTTCCGGCTCCTCCCCGAGTTTTGGGACACCCTGTATATTGTATTTAATACAGTTGACGAATTCAATGTCAGATTTCTATTAATTTATTGGATATTTTTGTTGGAAGAGGGTGATTTGAAAGGATTAATATAGAATCTTCGAATTTAGTTGGAAATTGAAATTGAAATTTATTTGGAAATTGAATTCAAATAAAATATTGACGATAAGACCTAATTTTCCACTTTTCCGTGTTATCAAAATGGGTTAATATAGAATTATCGAATTCAGTGTAAGACTTCTATTAATTTTTTGAAATGTTTGTTGAAACAGATGGACTCGTAAGAGTTAATATAGAATCTTCGACTCTCGTTAGGTAACTTGATCGTGGAAATGTCTTGGAAAGTGGACGGGTAGTTATTGTAATGAAAAACTCGTTAAAGGGAATGTCTAGAGTGTATCGAGACTGTTATGAAAGCTGTGCACTCGAACGAGAAACAGGCAAACAAGTAATACATCATAACGAGATCGTGTCCTTTTCAATAAAAAAAACTGGAAGTTCCGAGTGTTATAAGAAGCTTTGCATACAAACAGCAAAAGTTTCATTAAAACTTTGATCCCTGATGTAGTTTTCCGAGAGCATTAAAAGCGAGCGTCCAGTCGCGTTGGTCCGGTGAAATTTTTCCAGCAAGGAGCATCGCTAAATTGACAATTTCCGACTCTTATTAAACTTGGCATACAGATATTCGTCCTTGGGGGGGTATCCATTACTTTTCTGGATGTATTTTTCTAGAGAATGTGTGTTTAACTGTAGATATAGGTTATGTTTCAACGAAAAGAAAGGATCAACACGTTGTCAAATATCTAATTAGCTTGGCAAGTGCAGGAAAGTAACGTTAGCAGCGAAACAAGCGCGAACGAGATCTATCTCGAATGTCTGAATCCGAAAGTAACGCGTGCGTCCACGATCTCAGAATGCCGTGAGTCATTAGCTATGTGAACCTGGCAGCCGACTTTTCAAAAATCAATTTTTTTTATAGAAAATGATAGTATTTCGTTTGTACTCGATTGTACCGCCAATATTTTCGTTTGTACCTTCATCAATTAATAATTAAAGAAAATTAAAAGAATGGTCAGCACCTGACATTGAGATTTTTGAAATCTGTTTTTTCCCTGTTTTTTAGAATCGTTTGTATCGTTTTTTGTTTCGTTTGTACTTCGATAGTTTAAATTTTACAAGCAATTGTTGATACGGTTGAATTATAAAATTTAAATTATTGAAATACAAACGAAACGAAAGGCGATACAAACGATTCCAAAGAACAGGAAAAAAACGGTTCTCAAAAATCTCAATGTTGGGTGTTGACCATTTAAAAAATGTTTGTTATTTATTGATGAAGGTACAAACGAAACTATTTTGTTTGTACTTGATTGTACCACCAATACTATCATTTTCTATAAAAAAAATTAATTTTTGAAAAGTCGAGTGCCAGGTTCACATAGCTTGAGTCACTGTGGGTATAATTTTTCCCCGTTTCCGCTGTCGCGCGTGATTCGCGATAATTGACGAGCAGCTGGTGTCAACGCACACAACGATTCGCCGAGCAACCGTGCTGTCAGATTGGGATCGACACTGAGAAGTAAATCAGGCGGAGAGAAAAGAAAAAGGAAAAACAGATGCAGAAAGTTCACGAACAGTCGAACAGAAACACTGAAAGCTGTATAAATGTGTAATTACCCCAAGGTGTGACTTCCCGATCGAGGATTTCTTTGGGCAAAAAAAGAAAACAGAGAAACATTGAGTTAATCAACGTGTGCACGCGAGTTTGGGCAACGTAAAGAGCGTCGATTGTCTGCAAAGCGATTTCGCCACCAAAGAATTGGCGGGTAACGATGGATGCTCGCACGATTGCGAGCAACGGTGAGGCTTGAATCGCTTCGAATAGTCTAGTTTAAACGCGATTGAAGTTAATTTCAGTTGAGCTCCAGAGTCTTCGGAACTGTTTCAAATTTTCGCCAGAGTCTTTGGTAGTTGGATGATTTTTGAGGAGTTATCAGAGTAGCGGACTCGGGGAGGGGGATCCATCAGGATTACAAGGAGTAACAAGAAGAGACATTCAGACTGATGGGGCATACGGAGACCTTGAGGACCGCTGGGAACACAGAATCCCTCATGAAATTAAGGATTACCGGGACTGTGAGGTCTCTCGTTAACGTAAATGCTATCAGGAGGTTAGAGACTGCAGGAACACGGAAGCTACCGGAAGGTACTTCAGTCTCCAAATAAATTATAGGATTGGGATCACCTGGACGTCTACCAAGACCCAGAGACATAAAAAATGGAGCTCCTAGGGCACTCCCAAACTATCAAGAAATTAAATACTCCAGCAAGTCGCGATCTAGGTGTTAAACGCTATTTCAGAACTGCCGGGAATTAAAACTCTGAATAATTCAGTCTAAGAAGTGTCCTAGTTTTCCGCGAATTAGGATTTAAATCTGTTACTATCTTCGAAATGATCTTTTAGGACTTCTGAAACAACTAAGACTTCCATTCCCTATATAATTAGAGATCACGGTTTTGAACGGGTATTAAAATACACGGGTACAAGGAACACGTGTACCGTGTATTAAGGAATTAAGAACACGGGTACCCGGGTATCGAAATACACGAATATCCTGGTACTTAGGTACACGTGCATCGAAATACACGGGTACGCATACATCGAATTATACGGGTACAGTATCCAATTAGTTTTATATACAAACTTTTATGTAAAGAAAGCTTTTATTCTACATAAAATAATGATCCTTATTAATTTTGAAAATATTGATAAGCAATAAAACAAATAAATAAAAAATATATAAACATAAGAAGAATAAATGTTTTAAATGTAATTTGTATAACTTTATTTATTAGTTAAAATAAATGTTCAAGTCAATTTACATACCCGTGTATTTCGATGCACGTATACGTACCTGGATATCCGTGTATTTCGATAAAAAATACACAGATCCATTAAGGGGGTATCCTGAATTAGAAGATCTAAAAAAGCGGTTTTTCGTAAATTTTTTTAGGATGGAAAAAAAAATTAATTCTATCAACCTTTTTATCCTATTTCCATACATATTTGAGTAGTTTGTACAAATTTTTTCAACAAGAAATATTGAGTCCACTGTGATGCACATTTGTAGGCCACTTCACAATTAAAACCTCCTATCGGTGGGAAAGATGCAGGTCGTAATTTTGGTTTGACACAAAGAAACCAAAAGAAATTTTCATTTTCATATATTTTTCTTCCATGTGAACTAAGAAAAACAGTCAAAAATGGTGAAATGTGAAATTGCTGCAAGTTTGAAAAAAAGAACGAGTTCTTTGGGTGAAAAAAATCACTTTAACAAGAAAAATATATGAAAATGAAAATTTCTTTTGGTTTCTTTGTGTCAAACCAAAATTACGACCTACATCTTTCCCGCCGATAGGAGGTTTTAATTGTGCGGTGGCCTACAAATGTGCGTCACAGTCGACTCAATATTTCTTGTTGAAAAAATTTGTACAGACTACTCAAGTATGTATGAAAATAAGATACAAAGTCCGATAGAATTAATTATTTTTTTCCATCCATAAAAGTTCACGAAAAACCGCTTTTTTAGACCTCCTAATTCAGGATATCCCCTGAATTACATGTGTACCCAAGTATTTCGATACAAATGAAGTAGGGATCTCTACTAAATATCCTCCATTTCAGTATCAGTTCTTTCTCGTATTTTCGAGATCCTCAGGATCAGTTGCAACGAGTATTCGAAGCGCTTCGAAGCTGTACAACCGAAACGATGCGGAATGGACCTTTAACCTTCGGTTTGCCAGCATCGTTAAAAATTCGTAAATTGCACAGACTCACCTGGCTGACGCTCTTGTTCTTGATCTTGTCGAGGGGCAGCCGCTCCTTGACGTAGTGAAGGTTCAGGATCTCTGTGATGCGTTTCTTGTCCTGAAGTATCTGCTGCACGCCCGGCTCCTCCAACGCGGCATTGCTGGGCGCGAACAGGGTGACGTCGCGCAGATGATTAATGGTGGTCATGATGTCGTCGCCGAAGTCGCGCAATGTCTCGTAAAACTTGTACACCGGTCCGTCCTCCTTTTCCTGAACGTAGAGAAGAGATTTCTGTTTAACGAGTTCCAACGGCGTCGACGAACTGATTCTACATGGGGTCGTTAACACGAAACGGAAGAGAATTAAATGGAAATGATCAAAAAAGAAAAGACGTAACGGAAGAGGATGGAGAACCACGGTGGTGCGAAATTTGTGAAGAATTTTTTTCACCCGGCATCGTTGAGAATAATTATTTCTATTCGTATCGAGTTTTATTTATCGATTCGATTAAATTCGTTTGCCTTTGAGACGCAACAAGTGTTTGCAATTGTTGCGGAAGTATATGCTGGCTTCTGATCAAAGTCTACTTGGTAGTTTAAAGTCGATGAAGGCGAAGGTTTCTTTTTATTTCGCTGCGTTTAGGGGCACGTTGCTTTTAAATGCTTGTGTAATGAAATGGCTTCGCATATTTCGCACGAAGATGACAAATAAAATGCTCGCGAGGGACATAAGGAGGAGGGTTTTGTTAATACAAAAACGAAGCTTGTAGCTGGTTAAGAACAATTAAACCCGCGTTGCCAAATCGAACGAAAAATTGGGGGAAGCTGGAGGGTGAAAGACTTATCGTGGGATCGATCTCATTGATTACAGTCGAAAGGTTTTGAGACACGAGGGATTCTTTTCGATATCAATATTCAAGGTAGGAATTGATGAACATTGTACAGAGCGATTCGTACAATTAGAGCGCGTCTCTTTTCTCAGAAAAAAAGAAAAAGAAATTATTCAACACGGGCGATTTTTGTTATTCGAGAATTGAAATAATAATCGTTGTTTCGCGTCGTTATTGTTCAGCTTTCAATGTTATATTATACATGTTTAATTGGACGATATGAATGAAAGAGAAAAATTTTGTGTAAAAAAAACCTGATAAAAAATTTATAATAAAATTCTGTTCCTAGCAGAATATTAATTTTAAAATTCATCGAACGAACGCACGATCGAATATTTTTGCTTTTAACGAGGATGACTTACAAAGGCTAGTATGGCAAAAATGTCAAGGGTAGAGTTATGCATAAAAGAGCTCGTATCGTTTGACGATGCTAATGTTTGCTATGTCCGATTTGCAACAGCGATTTTTTTCGTATTCGATGGTAAAAGAGTCACGGACCTGTTCCAGTCGCGCGAACGACCCTGCACAATCCATGATGACAACGCGAGCAAACGAAAGCACGCGCACGCGAGTCATCGTGCCAATGAGACGTTACTCATCGACACGACGGTCTAACTAGTAAGTCAGAGCGTCTCGGTACATCAAAGGCTCGCTAATTACCAGTCGATCCGAGCTACGCTGACGTTGTCGGAGTTAAAGCGGAGTTCTGGTTTGATCGGGCGAAGGATTGCTCTTTTTATTCAAGATCTTGCAATTAAAACTATTGAAATTGCAGTGGAATGTTCGAGGAGATGAAAAAGGTTACAGTTTATCAAAAGAATATAATTAAAAATTTTACTACACTCAATTTGATTAGAAAATACACGTTTATTATACACAGGGTGTCTGCGTATAAGTTCGGACATACGCAGGGTATCAATTCTACAACAAATTTCTAACAAAAAATTACTCGTAGACATTTATCTTTGTGTCGTCTTACTCTCTAGAATTTTCACTTTTAATATTTTTTCTCAGTTTGTCTCAGTATTTAAAAACAAAAATTGTATGGTGGTATTTTAGGGAGAAAATGACGTTTAAATCCAGAAGAGCGTGGGTTTTTAGGTGAAAATCGATATTTTTCAATAAAAATCGGCTTGTCACTTTAAAATTAACTTGACATCGGGTTTGATGTATTTTTTAGTGACACTCCCGAGCCTCCCCAATTAGGAAAAAAAACGATGTTTTAACACCTCAAGCCTCTCCCAGCCGTGTGCAGAGCCTGACTTAGAGCCTAGTTTTAAGTTTGCACTGTAATTTGGTGGAGTTATGGCAGTTTAAAGAGTGTCAAGTCAAAAAGACAGAAAAAATAGTTAAAGTGAAAATATTCGAGAATAATGCGACACAAAGAAAATGTCTAAGAGTAATTTTTTGTAGAAATTTGTTGTTTTTGTTTTTTGAGAAATTTGTTGTAGAATTCACACTTTGCGTATGTCTGAACTTATACGTAGACACCCTGTAGACTATGATCTCTTTGAAATTAAGGGTTGAAGGATGGCCAAATTGTCAAACATTGAGTCAGTTGAGTCATTATTAAAGTATCGTCCTTCCAAAATACTTCAAACTGATGGCTTTGTGATTCCACTACTAAATATTAATAAATGAGGGCTACGCAGATTAGAATTTCTAGCGATAACTTGTTTCCAAAATTCATACGTGATTTTGGAAACGACCGATTGTATCGCTTCACAAACCAGAACCTTGCTTTAGAGGAAAAGTCGAGAGGAAACGCGCATCAAACGGGGTATCGAATGCTGCTCGATCGGATTAAAGATAGCCCGGGGGGTAATTAACGATCTGGTGATTAGCTGCCCGATTTTCACACCTCGTCCCTTGGCGCTCGTCGGCCGGATTAACGACTGAGAACGGAGAAAATAAGAAACGAAAATGGAGGCAGAACGCGTGGCTGGCGAGGCTGCAGAATCTCCTCTTTAAAAGTTCTGCTTTTTACCTCGATAAAGGTTTCGATAAGGTACGCGAAATCGAGGTGGATGCGATAATGAAAAATTACAATTTTTAATTGAAATTCTTGTTGGTTGCTTGATGTATCATACTACATAAAAGTCTACAAGCAGCCCTGATTCTATGACTTTTATCGAGGAGTTTCTGTATAGCTTCATGACTTATAAAAGTTTCCTATGGTGGGAACCATAGGCCTTATTAGGCCACACGCCCTCAAAGGATCTTTTCTAAATGTCAAGCTATATCTCTCTGCCATTTTTGTCTTGCATCTCCCTTTTCTTTCCTTGTACAGGCTGCTCGAAACATTCGGAATTCAAATGTTTACATCTTGTTAAATACTTTGTTATCGTCACGATGGATGAAACCGAATTTTAACGAGGCATAATAAACTGACAATATTTTATATTAAGAACAAACTGCGAGAGTTGCTTTACAGATCGGTTCAAACTACATTCTTCTAACGAGGAATCCCCTTCTGTTCTTCTACGCAACAAATCACATCGTGCATTGCGTTACTTGCCCATTTTCGAGTGTAAACATTACCTACAGGGTGCCCTCAGCGATACAACTATGCAGCAGGTAAATTCTATCTGCAAAAATGAATCGAAAACGTGGAATGCATATTTCTTTCTCGAAGCTCCGTTTCCGAGAAGATCTACTTTGAATACAGACGTGCTGAGCGTGTTTGACACGTGACATCTCTTTCACCATCGGGTTTGCAAACATATTATGCATAATTAACCACAAATATACAGGGTGGTCCACGCAATTGTTTCAAGTCATAACTCCGTTATTATTGCATTTACGAAAAAATGCCAAAGGAAAAAGATAAATGGTTTGAAGAGCACTGCATCTGTAGGTCTTTAAATTTTGTTTGGATGCAGCAGTGCATATGCAATTAACAATTGCATCATTTCTTTAAATAGAAATATATATTTTTTTTACATAGATCGATTCGTCTGTTCATTCTAGGTAAAAAATGATTAGGGTACTATGGCAAACAAATTATTAGTTCTCGAGATATTTTCAACAAATGTCTTTATTGAAGAAGATGCTCAAACGATGCCCAAATAAAGTATCTAATCGCGCTTGTAAAGGTAAACACCCTTTCGACATTGTTATCATAACAGAAACTGATTTGTACGAGTAAGCATTTAATTATTCAGTAGCAATTCACGTATCGTAACTCGAGTACGAAAACTAAGAATTTGAAAAAGTGTAACTGTATTTCACTAAATACAAGAAAATGTATTTTACTAACAATGAGAAACAAGATATGTACGACACTTTTGTGTTGTGTGATGCAGGTAATTTAAACGCAGTTATGCAAACAATAAAAAAAAGTTATCAGAAATGTTTAGAATGTAATGGAGAAGCGTTTGAGCATCTTCTTCAATAAAGACATTTTTTGAAAATATCTCGAGATCTAATAATTTTTTTTCCATGGTATCCTAATCATTGTTTACGTAGAATGAATAAAAGAATCAATTTGTGTAAAAAAAAATATGCATTTCTATTTAAAGAAATGATGCAATTGTTAATTACATATGCACTGCTGCATCTAAAAGAAATTCAAAGGCCTACAGATGTAGTGCTCTTCGAGCCATTTATCTTTCTCCTGTGGCATTTTTTCGTAAATGCAATAATAACGGAGTTATGACTTGAAACAATTGCGTGGACCACCTTGTATATAATATAATAAAACCACCAATATATATAATATAATGTTTCTATCTATAAATGATCACTTTCCCGCGTCTTAAACATACATAATGAATCCTTGTAGATTCCTTAGATCTAAACAGCAGTAAAATGCGCGCGTGTCCCGAACAGCTTCAAATCTGATATTCTCGAGAACGAAGCCTCGCAGGAGAAAACTGTATTCCACCTTTTCGCTGCATTTTTACGGACAGAATCACCCTACCTACGGCTTTTCTCCAACACTGCGGGTTTTCTCCACGCATGGAACGATTCGTTTGGCTAGCCTGTACATTTTCCGTCGTCCTCGTCTCGCTAATCTCCTTTTCGCGAGTTTCCTCGAGACTTGGGCCGACAGGAAGCGGCGAAGGGGAAGATTAACCGGTTGTTGGTGGCGTTACAGTGAAACAATATTGACACAGGGGCAAAGGGAATAACAAAGGAGAGCCAACGGCTTGTTCGCTCGGCAAGGGATAATCGAAAAATGAAATAACGTGAAATCAACAATTTGTAAGCGACAGGATAATAACGATACTGGTCTACTTCTAAGGGTGACTACACTGAGGAATAAATTAACGAGAGGACCTCTTGCAAACAACATCGAGCCTTGATTGAAAAGTAAAACAGGAATGGAGGCGAGGGGAATTTGGAAAGTGAATGTTGGAAAGTAAAAAAGAAACTGACTCTTCGAATTGGAAACGTTTCCAATCGTCAGAAGGACTCTCGTTCTGTCGGAACTGTCACAGGCTGTTTTGTTAATAAAGCCAAAAAGACTTTAATCAGAAATACCGAGACGCGGAAAGTGTCGAGGCAGGTATTTCTAATTGCTTTTCCATTGACTCAGCTGTACGTTGGGATTAAAGTAGACTGATCGAATTTCATTGGAGAAAGTGCAACATTTTCCTCCAAGTCTCGCGTGTCGTTCTAATATTAAAATGGAATGTCGTTCGTTGCCTCTCTTGCTTCAAATAATTCTTCCGAAAGGGATGATTCATTCTCGCAATGTTTGAGATCAGTGAGCGTTTTTGATAATATTTTATACTTCCTCGCGACCCCCGCTATTAAGTTAACATTCTTTTTGGCTCGACTGGTGCTCTGCTCTGTCCGTGTAGAACGAAACGTCCTTCCCTAGTTTGTCTCGTAGACGATCTTTAATCGCAGTTACATCTAGGAGATTAATCTAAGAAGTCAAATTAAGTAAGTACAGTCGGTTTAGGAAAAATTAATTCCGCGAACAAACTTCTCATGCCCTTGGGTTCGAAGTGTCTAATTATTCTAATCACCTCGGATACTTCGAGTCGGATACAGAATCCAGGCGCGTGTTTTTGTGTTAATTAATGCCGATAAAAGAGAATAAATACGATCGCCCCCGACTGTGCTTACACGTTAGCTACCTTCTGCACGTTTTCTAGAGAAACCAACAGAAGCTTGATACACGACTAATAACGGTCGATCTAGAATCGCCCATTCGACTGTCGCAACGCAGCAAACGCGTTACATATTCGTAGGTTTGCGGAGTGTCGTGTGTATTCGATAGTCTCTGATGAGTTCATTTAATTAAGTACTTACGATGCCCTATACGACATGCAGAGTCCAATAGAGACATGCAAAGCACCACAGAATAACATCATTGAGTCAATATAAGAGTAATAAACACATGTACACAATTGATAGAAAATTCGTTTCGGCAAATCAAGTGGTCCCGAGACGAACAAGGGATTTCTTTATCGCGCGTGGATTTTCACTTTGTCTACTCTCTCTCTCTCTCTCTCTCTCTCTCTCTTTCGCGGGGGGGAATTCTATTCGTCTAGCTTGTGTAACCCTTCTGTCAAACGCTACGACCGATTCGAGGTCCTTCGACCCTGGACGAGGGACTATTCAAGTCGAGAGAGGACAGAGTGTCGAAAAGAGGAACTGTGTTGAGACACCAAGTGGTATGGGATTCGTGGAAACTAGATTCCTCGATTCTTCGAGGAATACAAGGTTGCGTTAACTACACCGAGAGTGGAGGACAGTGTCAGAGACTTTGGACGCGTGTCGATAGATTGAATAGATGTTGATAGATCGAATAGATCGTTTTGAATTAAACTAAACAGGATTTTGTGGAATTATTTATCATCGGAGTTCGGATTCCTATGATAACTATGATTACTATATAATTATTTAAATAAGTAATCTTTTTCAAAATTTAATATTTAGAATGCAAGATTGTTTGAATACTTCTAAATTTCCTTGCAATGTAAAATCTTATATATTTGGTCTTAAAAGATAATAGAAAAGACTGTAGTATTTTTATTATTATGCACACACAAGAATATATTAAATAACCAAAATAGTGTTACAGAATAGTTAATAGTAGTTTCAATTTTTAGAAAAAAACAGATTGAGGATCACTGATTATCAGTAACCCCTGGTATAAAGGCTCGGTCTATATCTTCATACAGTGGGTGTAGAATGTATTCGTGCACCGATCAATTTCCCAAAAAACTTTTGTGTGAAATTGTAGTTTATTAACTCCTTTCTTTATAATCAATAATATTTTACATATTCTCGGAAATCTCTAACATACATAGATATAGTCCAAACAACATTTACTAGTCAATATAATTTGTGAAATTGACAAAAAAATGCGAAAAGTGGGTAAAAGTAAGGAAGCAATAAGTATTTGTACGATTCTTATGACGAATCATTTAGAGTAGAGTTTGTAATGTAAACACATTAGTTTATTGCTCCGTACGAATGAGAAAACATCAAATTTCCAGTAAAGTACTTTTGAAAAACTTCGAATAACTAATAATTTAGTTAATTTAATGCTTAGAAGAGTTGCAATAATTATAAAATCGAAAGAAAATCCCACGAAAGAAGTATTATATACTTATAAATTAATGTAAATTTCTTTTTTTTTTAACGAAGTTTCAAGAGTTAAACAGCCGTGCGAATATTTATTACTTCAATATTTCTATCGATTAATTGTTTATTTCTTGTTCATTTCGCAACTTACATAAATAGCTATTTTTGTTGTAATCTATCTAGTCTAGAGATTTCCGGGAATATGTAGAATGTCATTGTTTATAAAAAATAAGTTAATAAATTACAGTTTTACATAGTTTTTGTGGAAATTGATCGATGTACGAATACTTTCTAGGAGGAGTATTTCAATAATTTTTAGACTTTTAAGCTTTTAATTAATACAGAAGAAGAAGCTCGTGTTACTTGGAATTGTGAAACTCGCTCGTAAAGTCTCAGACACTTCTGCCAAACATCCTCTGTAATGTTTGAAATTCCAGATTTGTGCTCGCACCACTTGGCGTCTGATTTAAAGGACATTGTACCTCAGGAGCTTGCGGCTTATTTACACTAGCAGACAAGCTGGAATCTACAAGTACAATAAACAAGTACAAAATAACGTCGAACAGAAAATTCGTCGGGGACAGTGTTCGAAAGTCGCCGTTTTTATGACATGACTCTTCAATCATACTTATTATTAAATATGATTTCCTGGTTCTCGAGAATCCAAGCCACCGTCGAACCTCGTCTCAAGACTTGTCAAAGGTGGTCCAAAAAAGAAAAACACCGAGAAACGTGTACGTAGGATTGGATCCACGTTATTTTCAACAAAGAAATTCGGTTTCGACCTTGCGCGAGGCAAATCAAACGGGGAAAACCTTTTGAATTATCGTCGATAATTGAAATTTTAATCGAATCCGTTCGTTGGCTTCCGAGCGTGCCAGTGCTCGCGACACAGTTATACGAAAAAAAGGGGAGGACACTGGAAAGATAGTGATCGGGGGAGATTACGGTGTAATTGCTTCCGTTCTTTTGTGCCAGTCGACTGCAGAACACCGTGCGTTAATATAGGTGTAATAGATTCGGGACACGTGGACGATAGTAATTTAATATCGGCGCGTAATTAAACGCTCGATTTCCAGCTACCCGTGCCGATGGAAATCGTTATGGCGATAATAATCGACGCGATTCAATTGATTACGCGGTCTAGTCACGGAAATGTGGTCGGAAGAGAATCAGTTGGCCGTTCAAGGACACTTCTCCCACCATTGATGGGGTGCTGGTGCGCCACGCCCCTCTGCGCGAGGACGTAAGCGCGTGAGCGTGATATTAAGAGGATATACAGCGAGTGTAGAATGTATTCGTACACCGATCAATTTTTCAAAAAACTTTTGTGTGAAATTGTAATTTCTTAACATCTTCTTTTATAACCAATGATATTTTACATATTCTCGGACGTCTCTAAGGTAAATATAGTCCAAACAACATGTATTAGTTAATATAATTTGTGAAATTAACAAAAAAATGCGAAAAGTAGGTAAAAGAATAGAAGCAATAAGTATTAGGTTGTCCCAAAAGTTTCTTCCGTGACTCGCATTCAGTTATTTTGTGTAGCAATGTTTATATAAATAGACAACCTAATTTCTTAGATGGTAATGTTGCAACAGTAATGGAGCAAAATGAATCGTACACAATTCAATAATGTAGCATTAGACATAAAATATTGTGTATGTATTACTTATTAATGAAATGGACGAAACGAGTTTTGGGACAACCTAATATTTGTACGATTCTTATGACGAACCATTTACAGTAGAGTTTGTAACGTAACCACAATAGTTTATTGCTCCGTACGAATTAGAAAACATCAAATTTCCAGGAAAGTACTTTTAAACAGTTGTCAGAATACTTATTGCTTCAACATTTCCATCGATTAATTGTTTTTTTCTTATTAATTTGGCAACTTACATAAATAGCTATTTTTTTTTCTGTAATCTATCGATTCTAGAGATTTCCGAGAATATGTAGAATGTCATTGTTTATAAAAAATAAGTTAATAAATTATAGTTTTACACATTTTTTTGGAAATTGATCAGTGTACGAATACTTTCTACACCTACTGTAGCCAAATACAAAGTCGGTGGTTATATTAAGTTTACCGGAAAGTTTTGTCCGTTTTTCGAATAACACAAAATAATAAATTTCTGATACCTTGAATAAATTTTAATGAAGAATATAGTTTTTATAATTATTTATGACATCTTCTCGGCATGATTGCAATTTGTATATTGTTTTTAACGAATATGCGCATACTTGTTAAAAACTTGTAACCGGATCGGACAGAACTTTCCGGTAGACCTATATAAAGCAATTAAATTGGCTCTATTTTGTCGCTAGTATAAATATTAAAAAATTCTACAGTGCTGGGGGTATTTCTTGAATAGCGACCGTTAACAGCCATTAGATTTCGATCCAACCACAAGAGCTCTCTTTAATCATTAATCGAATAATAGTTACGAGTCATATTCCTAAAATCTAATTATTTGCCAGATTCACAGGCCGTCAAATAACAATTTTACCATTCCGCTCCTAGCTATGGCAAATATAAAACATTTAATATCGATGGATGTAAAATATTCAATATTGGCAAGCATCAAACATTTAATATTGCTAACTACAAAAAACTGCAGTATTGAATAGAATTTTTAATAAAACTCGTTTCATGTATCAAATTTGAAGACGTTGAGTTTATGGTTTTCACTTTCTGCTTGATTCGCTATGATTCACTGTGACATACAGCTATTACTTTTTCTATTATTAAATGTTAATCGAATGTTAATGAGAAAAGTCTCCTGGCACATTTGTAACTGTGTTCTTTGAGAAATTCTTAGGAAAAAAAAATAATATAATATCGATCTTCAGAAGCGAAAAATAATACACTTTAAAATTAAAGTGAAGACAATATAGAAATAATATTAAGACTCCACAAAATCAAGTAAACATTTTCTGCCTTTGCTCTAATGTCCAATAAATACACTCTTGTCGACATATCGGATAATTAATTCAAGAATGTGCATTCCAGGTTAGTCGACCTATAACCTCTGTGCTCGACACTCGAATGCCCTCGGAATAAACCATTAAAAACGTTCGACTTGAATAAAACATTAAAAACATCGGTTTGCATGTTAATATCCGTCTAACGGCCGCAAGACACTGTCCTTGTATTATTGTTCTATCACATTTTATTCTTACTCTTGCCGTCGGAGGTTTATTACCTCGACGAAAGATCCCTGTAAACAGTCTTATCGCATATAAAATATGAGTACTTTCGAGGATCACGTCGTAACGTCGCGAACGAGATCGGTCGAACGACGCGGCGATCAATCTTGTCGATATCATCGTTGCTTGCACAATTTTTGGTCCCTAGGCGTGCACACATCGACGCCCCCCATCTTCTTTTCCCTCATGAATCGTTTAGATCCACAATCTCCGCGAGGTTTAAGCGAGCGAACTGCAACGGGAGAAAGACTCCACGAGAGTTGGCTTTTCGCGGGAAATCGCGACGAAAATTTCTCGTTTCTCGATCGTCATGTCAGTCGCCTGTCGTTTACGTTCGTGGGAACGAAAACGAACGAGGACCCCCTGCGAAAGAATTTCCAGAGAATTCGAAGAGAGTTTTCTCCGCGATCGCAGCGTCGATCGATCCGCGACGTCCTGTTACGATCGTGATCCAAGACGGGTCTTTCCAAGAATCGATCACCGTACGAAAGGGGCTACGGATGATGAATTGAGCTGTGTTGTATTTCAGGTTGAACTAGGGCCGGTTTAAGTAATCGATTCGGTGATTTCGAATTTGTTTAGAAAGTATGGAGCATCGAAGTTTGAGGTTTTTGGGACACCAGGGTTGGACGTATGAATTTTTATTTAAGGGAGGCTAATCGTACGGGGTTCTTCCCTTTTGTTTTTTGTTTTCCTTTCAAATACCTAAAAAAAAGATCAATCTTTTGGAAGGTACTTTTTTTGAAGCATTAATTAACTTGGAAACATGAGAATTATAAATAAATTCTTACTGTGCAAAGTAAGAGTCTGTAGCTACAAACTTGATGTTTTGAAGCTTCCTTTAGAAAATAAAAGTTATCTATCTCGAAAAAAAATTAAATAAAGAACCCTATACCATTATCAGTTTCGAAGATAAAAATTTATTCGTCTCGTTTATTACCCCGTTTTTGCCTCAACTCATGAATTTCAACGTGCTGTACTTTCCAAACAAAATCTAAACTAACAAAGCGATGACTTAACCCAGCCCCCCCCCCCACCCCCCTCCTAATTCCATGTGGACCGCAACATACTCAAATTTCATCGGGATCCGTGCACCCCACGCACGTGTAACGATCCAGAGGCCAAAAACGGTGGCCCTCGACGACGGAACCTTCGGAGAACACAGAGTTAGACTACGGATTAAACGTACGTTTATGGTAATATAAGTATCTTATCGTAGTCTATTTAGCGATAGATTAGGCGTGATGAGAGATGATTCAAAAAAGGGGGATGAATGGCAACAGCGTTCATGATCGAATGCACTGATTCATGTCTCATGAGATATCGTGGCTATGCCGTTTGTTTGTTTTTTCTTCTCTTTTTTCTTTGTGAATGTCACGAGGGCTATATGCTTTCTCTATTAATGACTGACGTGTCGACGAAGGTTGTACCGTGATTCGTCGACCAGCATCGTGTACCGGTGCTCTCGTCCTTGACAACATGCGACATTCAAGGGAGCTAACAGTCAGAGGCTAGGTGTGCAACGTGCAGTGCGTACTTTCGCTAGACACTGGCGGTTTACAAGGAAGATTTTCATACCGTGGTCGATCCATTTTGGTACGTTTGCTTGGCTCTCTAACTCGAAGCTCTTCGAGTTTCTATTTCTTATTTTTTGGGTTTTGCACGTTGAGAGAAAAATTGTAATTTTCTCTGCTTTATTCCCGTTTAATCCACGTGTCTGACCAGGCAGTGTCATGTACAAGATCGATCCAGCCAGACAAGTAGAGGGGATATACATCTAGTCGGACAAGTAGAATAGGGCTCGTATATAGTCAGGCAAGTGGAAGAAGTTACGATTAGTCAGACGAATGAATTAGAGATCCGAGCAGTCTGGTATCGACTAAGAGATTATTCGAAGGGTCAATTACTGCTGCTACGATACGTGATTACAGTACAATTGTCTAATCGGATAGATTAAAGGTTTATTGTAAAAAAAGAAATTGTGTTTCGCTGTAGAATGTTGTACTCTAGATAAAAAGTTGTCAAAATCGCGCACGAGTCCGGGTGTTGCATCGATAAAAGGCACATGTACAAAGCGTGTGAGTAAAAAGGAGAATATTATCGTGTGAGAGAAGTCTCTTTCAGCGAAGCAGGAAGATCGAGAATCGTTTGTATTTAGGATCGTTCGTGATACGTCATCGTCGTAAATCTTCCTTGCAAGAAACGACGGTGCATTCCTCAGGCAATAGCTAAGAATTCATTCGAGCGCTGTTTCCAAATCACCAAAAAAAAATGTACATGTTGGAAAAAAATAGTCGGATTGTCAACATTCTCATCATCGCTATCTAGCACAATCGTTCTAAGCTAGAAATCAATCGAAAAAGCGGTGTTTTCGAAAGTTTCCAAGTAGCCGGTTCGAAAATCGATTTCCTTTCCCGCGGGGAAGTTCTAATTCGTCGAGAAAGGTTTTTTGGAGAATTGTAACGAAGGCTTCGCCGGTCTACTCTATGGTACTAATGTCTAGCAGGACATTCTCACGTTTGTAAATCATTCTTGGCTCCGTCGTAACTTCATGCTGTCCTCTTTAAGTATTATTTTATCGAGAGGATGTATTTGGAGGTCGTGGTGATTTATTGTTTGTTAGGTTCCATTTTACACTGTTGCGATGCATAGAATAAGGTCTCGTGTTTTTTCTTATTCTTTTCTAACGAACAAAAGAGAAAAATTGAATTGTATACTCTTTAATAGTTTTCAAGAGATTGGAGTTTTTTTAATAATTAAAAAATACTTTACACTGTAATTATTCACTAAAATATATTTTTAAAATATACAAAAGACTGATTCAAAGGATAATGTATGTGACTGATACATATTCCTAATTCATAAATATACTATAAATACACGATATCTTAATCGAGTACCAGTTTTACCATAACTCACGTCGACGAGGCCCCCAAAAAAGTGTGGCATTTAATTTAAAAAGACCGCACAATTAGCCAAACAATAGACATAAAACAAATAGTAGAAAAACGCAGAAATCAAGAGTATTGAATACCGTTCAATTTTATCTCACCGGTTCCCCTTTGGATCTCTAAAAATGTTCACCATGCCTCAATTATGCCTGCGCTCTTTCCTCGAAGCGTTTCCTTCTGAAAGCTTCCAGCGTTTCATTGATCTCATCCAGTGCTTATTAAATAAATATTCCACTAAAAAGCTGACAAAATGTAGCCGTGGGGGATGGGAGAGCTGAACAGTTCATTTGTAAAATTTGCCCAATAAATTGCTTTGGCTCGCGACGAACGTACCGATACGCCTTGCCCGGGCGCGTGGGGGGTGAAAAAGGATCAAGAGGAAAGGAATACGCGAGCACGGGGTCCAGCAGGATTGGCAAAGGAACTTTTTTCGGTATATCGAGAAAGCGACTAACCGCCGCAGAATGAACGGCTGCATCGAAATGAGATTTTTTCCCCGGGGCTTTTAAACCAGCCTTTTCCGCGGCGAGCAATAAGGCTTGCCGCTTCATCATGTCGAAAATGCTTCTCTATCTTCTCTCACGCACAATTTTTCTCTGCCCCCCTCCCCCTTATTCCGTTCTTTTGCTTTTCATTCGAGTGTGCAGGCTCTTTGTTTAGTCTAGCTTCATTCGATATACGCTCGGCCATTTTTATGAGATTCCTTTAGATGCGATTCAATCCTTTACGCTCAACGGAGCTCCGTATTGCGACGATGTCAGCCGAGTATGAGTATTTGTGGTAGTTTTATTAGGTTCCCGTTAAGTATACTCGCGTTGGTTATTTTGAGTTCGCTCGATGTACGCTCGGGAATTTTTATGGCATTTCTGCGAAGATAATTCTATCCTTTGTGCTCAGTGGAGCTCTGTGTCGGTAGGAAATCACTCGAATACAAGCATTTAGAATATTTCTTTATGGTAATTATGTCTGAAGTTTATATAGATTTAAATTGTTTGGTTCGTATTGGTGTAGGTACTATTTAAAATGTTCTTTTATAGCACTGGATATAGAATATGGATTGCTTGTAGATATCGATGTCGGTGACTTCTGGGGTTCTAGAGTATTTATTGTTGCTTTTCTTTGTTTCTTGACGCCGTTAGGTAGATCTGGATAGTTTTTGTATTAGATATAGTCAGTGTAATAAGTAGACTGCGGATATTTATGCATTTATAAGAAATTTGAATGTGCAAGAAACTACAATTTGCATATTTGCAATTGATGTTATAATATTTGGAGAATAAAGTAAATTACTAATTAGGTTCAGTTTTTATAGGCACGTTCGCAAAAATTTTATTTTGCATACAGATCCGCAGTCTAGTAATAAGTATTCGTACAGGAACCAATTCAAAATAAAACTTCATATATTTAATTTATTAATAAATTTTCAGGAAAGAAGCAATTAACCAGCATTCCTACATATTTTTAGAGTAGAATTTTCGTAAATTAAGGTTTATTATTTTTAATGTTAACCTCTTATTTCTTTTCTTATTGATTTTATTTTAAATCGGTTGCTGTACGAATACTTCTTACACTGACGCAGTTGCGATCGTTAATTGCAACGGAGGACCTCGTTCGAGCAGCGAAATATTTATGCGAATAACGGATGCGGTCGTGCCCGAACACGGACTGTTCGTTTCGGAATTAATTTCCATTGCTACAGGACAACTTTCAAATGAAGCGTCCGCTGTTTCGTAAATTGCTGCCGTTTATACTCTTTCGTCGTTCTATGTAAAGGGGATGCGTAACTTTATTGGTAAAAAATGGGGTTTTCCTTAGACGAGGCAATTAAATGATAAAAATAGATTGGTTCCATCGAACTGTAAAATTAATCTCGTGTAATTAAAGAAAAATGGAGGAAACCGTTTCAGGATACTTTTGAAAGGAAAGGAATTTAAGTCTCGTAATGAAAAAATAATTTGCATGATAGCGAGACAGAGAGAGAACTGAAATATTCGATAGTCAAAGTATGCAGCAGATATGATATAGAATTCATTTGAAAATGGAAGATTCGTGTAACTGAAACTGTGCATTGTTTCGAATATTGCGTCTTTCTTGCCTCGAACGAAATGAAAGATATAAGAAACGCGCATGTTTCGCAAATATTCCGCTGGTTAGGTAATAGTTGGTAGGTTTTGTTAATTAAAAAAGACCGAAACAAATGGAATTAAAATATTCGATAGAACGATATGTTTGTTACACACAAATAGAATGGATATACCGAGGAGAACGAAAAACGCGAAATGGAAACGGTAAAGTAATCGATTGTTTCTTTCTCGTTTGAGATACTACGTAAACAATTGAAAAAAAAATCAAACAAATACAACGCGATAAATGATTATTAAATACGTGAAACGACATGTGGAAAACACGTGAAATTTTTCGTTTCACAAATGAATAATAAATTCTAGATATAAAGGAGTATATTGAATTCACTTTTCCAGTTAACTATTATTAATTTATCAATTTCCCAATAGCAAGCACTTCGTTTCGAAACAAACGTTTTCAATTGTTAGCGAGCTAACAATTACTGCTTCAAACGAACAAAAAATGATTTTTCTCACAGTCACATGTTCGGCAACATTTCAATAATTGGCATTTTAGTGTTTCCCTGTTTCCATTGGTTGTTTCCTAGAAAATACACAACAACCAATTATTTCTTTCCTGGTGATACAGGAAAAAAGTAACTAACAAACGAAACATTTTTCCCAAAAAATTAAGTAACATAGGAATTTCATTACTCTTAATAATTCCAGGAGAGCAATTTCGCCATAAATAACTCTCTGATTCTATGCATCATAACAGTAAAAATATTCCCACGACACTCCAAAAGCGTCGCGATATAAACGGAAATTCGTCATTGTATCATCGAATTCATTTTACAAATGTTTTATTCGTACGGGTGCATCGGTATGCAAAACAATTCCGCGTCAGTCACGTACATGGACGTTGGCGATATTGAAAAATTCCGTGGAAATATCGCGTGGCCGAGTTGCAGGCCAGGCATACACACGCAAACACACATATTCTCTCCAGCTCCGCGAATCCCAGGCCACGTGAGATTTTCACGAAAAGAAATATCGCCGCATTTACACGTGATGAAGCACGGTACTCTTTGGAGGAGCAGCGGCGCGAAATTTACGAGTCTTGTTTGTAGAGCGTTGTCTCCACTGGAGAACATTCGTACGAGATTTCTTCCTACGACTCGAACCGGGACACCTTATATTTCATTTCAACTATCGTCGTCTTTTCGCGAGCACGATTCTCCTGTTTATCAAAAATCGACAGGACTTCGAACCTCGACAGCTATTTTTCAGTCGCGGAAGAATAAAGTGTCTTCAAACTACTCTCTGAACGTTAAAGATCTTTTCTTTGCTTGAAAGGGACCATTAGAATTTTGAAAATCAATTTAATAAATTTCGACTCGAAGAAGATTAAGGGAAGGAGCTTCTTTTCTTAATTTAATTTTTCAATTTTAGGGAAATCTGTAAATTTGAAGCTGGGGGGTTTCAACGCCCCCCCCCCCCCCCAATAAAAGCGAATGCTAAGTTAGTTTAATGGAGAAAATAATTAAAAGTCCACTGACAGACATATACGACTAGAAAAATATAAATTAGAGCTCCATGTATCACTTCTATGTATTGTACGTATATATGAGTCTCCGTAGATCACTTTCAACGATTAAATTGATAGTCATCGATAGACTGCAGATGTTCGTGCATTTATGCCAAACGAAAACGTGGGAAAATATATAAAGATGCGCACGAATGCGAAAACGTATAAAATATCAAGAATAAAATACACGTCGCACTGTTTAAAAGGCTTTCACTTTCATCGACATCTCAATTTTTTACCTGATTCTATACAAATATTTGCATTAACATCCGCAGTGATCGCTAATAATTTGTAAACTTCGAATTGAACGCGCAGATCCTTGCTTCCGTTAGCGATGTATCAATCTTAAATTGGTGTTCCTAGGTCGCCAAAAAAACATCAATCGTGTGCATGTATTGTTATCACAGATCAGCAAGCATGCATCGAAACGTGTAGACAACGTAGTCGTGTGGAAATTCTTTGTGAAAATTCTCGAATGAATCGTTGACGATTGCACTCTCGCTGTTGAATCTTATTTAAGGAGACTTGAATATCTCGATAACGCGTCTTCTTTTATCTTCGGAGAGTTACGTAGATATTGAGATATGTAGTTTGGAGGGTCGTTTTCCAAGGAGAGAATTTTTCTTTTAATTATTTCGAAGACTCGAAATTTTGGAAAATTAGAAGTTACGTTGCCGAGTGATTTTACTTTGGTTGTATATGAATAAACATTGTCACTAGAAAATTGAATCGAAATTAAGGTTGTTCTTGTGGAAAACAACCCTTGTGAAGGTGGATTCACGGTAGTCGTCGCTGTTCGAGGAAATACAATCCTTAAAGAGGATCGCTAGGTGGAATGATGATCTTGAACATTATTTTGTACATGGACCATATGGACACGACGTACTTAAATATTTTACCATCATTCATGAATGTTTAAATACTTTCAACCTCGTTTCACCTACCCTGCATTTTTATCAACATTACTTTCTCATACCCTACTACTATTCATCTACACCAGGATGAACATTACACATCTTACGTACAGGGTTTTAATTAACACGTGGTCATATTATCGAGAATCAAGTCTTCACACCATCACGAATCGAAAAGTACATACAGTGGGTGTAAAAAGTATTCGTACACCGATCAATTTCTAAAAAAACTATGTAAAATTGTAATTTATTAACTTATTTTTTATAAACAATGACATTCTACATATTTTCGGAAATATCTAGAATAGATAGATTATAAAAAAATAGCTATTTATGTAAGTTGCGAAATTAACACGAAAAAAAACGATTAATCGATAGAAGCAATAAGTACTCGCATAACTGTTTAATTTTTAAAACTTCATTAAAAAAATAGAAATTTACATTAATTTACAAGTATATAATACTTCCTTCGTAGAATTTCCTTTTGATTTTATAATTATTGCAACTCATCTAAGCGTTAAATTAACTAAATTATTAGTTATTCGAAGTTTTTCAAAAGTACTTTACTGGAAATTTGATGTTTTCTCATTCGTACGGAGCAATAAACTATTGTGTTTACGTTACAAACTCTGCTGTAAATGGTTCGTCATAAGAATCGTACAAATACTTATTGCTTCTATACTTTTACCCACTTTTCGCATTTTTTTGTCAATTTCACAAATTATATTAACTAGTAAATGTTGTTTGGACTATATCTCTCTTAGAGACGTCCGAGAATATGTAAAATAAATAAACATAAATACATAACATACATACATAAACATTGATTATAAAAAAAGATGTTAAGAAACTACAATTTTCCTCAAATTTTGGGGTGAAATTGATCGATGTACGAATACATTCTACACCCACTGTATACATATACACAATAACCTCAAACATTTAAATCGAACTCCAAGAATTCCATTCTTAAAATTCCAAATCAACATTTACCTCTTGACAAACGAATACCGTGAAGTCACCGTCAAACCGCCTATTTAGGGGATGCAACCCCCATCCATACCTATGCACGAAGGATTCAAATACACTGATCATGCACGACTAACTATGAGCAGGAGTGGAACGAAAAGAAAACACTGTGCGGAACATACTCGGACGGTAAAGGGTCGCAGCCAGAGCGTTGGTGCATCTGGGAAAGGGGGGGGGGGGGGGTGTGCGTGTGGGGTGTTGCAAGCCGCGTCCGCGGTTTTCCACGTCGGGCACCTGCCGTGCGACGAATTACTGCCGGCGAATAATAAACGACCGCGGGAAGCCGCGAGCAATTTTCGCGAACGACAAGTTCTTCAACTTCGTAGACACGTTCGTCGGTTAAAACGAGAGGAACGAGTTTCGAGGGTAGTTGGAAGCGCGCGCGGTCAATGCGTGGCCCCGACGCGACTCGAATTGCTCCGATGCTCGCTTGGAACTACTGTCACCAGAGAATTTTCAGCGCGTGGCGGATTTGCCCGTAATACGAGTTCATTCTGGGGTTTGGGATTGGCCGCGACACTTTTCTGAAAAGGGAATCGACGGAGGAACGGGACGAAATGGGGTGTTACGTGGTAGGGAGTGATGGAGTGTGGGTTTTCACTGTTGGAAAGTTGAGAAGGTACCGGGCGAATCTAGATTCTGGGAGAAGAAGGAATCGACAGAGGAATGTTGGAAAGGTTGACTAGGTTTACTGTTGGTGAGCTGAGGAGACGATCAGCTCTGTGAAATGGGGTGTCTTGTAGTAGGAAGTGTTTGGGACTCTAGAATTTTACTGTTTGGGAACCTGAAAAGACTTTCTGTATTTGGTGATCTTATATTTTAAAGAAAGAGTGACAACGGAATGTTGGAAGATTTGACTAGGAGAGCTTTATTAACGGAGAGCTGAAATGATCAGATCTCTGGAATGGGTTGTCATGTACTGTTAGAAAGTTGGGAAACCTTATTCCGTATTGGACGTCTCCAGATTCTAAACGAAAAAGGAATTGACAGAGGACATATTCGGACAATATTCCCCAATCAAGAGTGAGATTTCATTTCGCGGCAAGGGCAATAGCCCACAGACCTCACTCTCGCTCAACGAAGCATCCACTCATTAGCATCCAATAATCAAACAACATTGCCCAACCGAGAAGGAAGGTCCAAGAAACGAACAATACCAAACAAACTTCATCCACCTCATCGGAATCTCACTCTCACCCCTCCCCCCTTGATCCCACAAGTATCCATCTTATTTTTCCTTCAAACCACGATCCTCAAGTTCCAACCAAGCATCGCCAGGGCAAAGAAGGTAGGTCCCTTCCATCGCAATACAAAAATTGAGGAAACCTTCGATCGTGAATTCTAGTCGATTCACGACGAGGAAATCGAGCGGTACGCGTGCAAATCGCATCGGCGTCGACGACGCGGAAAAAAGGGCGCGCGTAAAAAAGCGCGAATCCGACGGGCGTGGCAAGCAAAAAAGAACGACACCGTGTATTGTGTCGGGACGAGGCCGGCGGCGGGTGCGAGCGTGAAGGTGTGAAAGGGAGGCACCGAATGATCCGCGGAAAAAACGCTAGGCTATGAAATGCAAAATCAGCGCATCGGCGTTGGGGCGTCGTGATTTTTTTTTTCTTTTTTTTTGGGGGGGGGTGTCGGGGATGGCTGAGCGTTCTGGGTAATCGATACGGTGTCATTTTGTCCTTTGCTCTGCTTGTTCTCAACGGAGGAGCTGAAACGTGGAAGTGAAAGGGTCGCAGGCACACACCGAAAGCGGTTTTGACAGGCCAGCTGTTCTCGCGACTGCGTGTTCCTGTGTATACGTGTCTGTGACGTGCTTTTGTCCACTTGTGGCGCTTTCTGCTAAAAGCGTTTTGCTTTTTTTTTCTTTTTATCGTAGGACACAGAGAAACGGTTCCCTGACCTGGTGATCTGTTTATCATACCGCGGTGATCGTAGCAGGCCTGATACAAAGGGTTTTGCGTCATTTGCGGAGAAAATTTTACTTAACCCTTTGCGGTCGAGAGGTGACCCTCAGTCACATCTTAACGGGATGCAGTAACTCGAGAGGTGATTCTCGGTCACTACCAGGTTTGACGCAGTGGATCAACCAGCAATAATATTTGTGTAAGTTTAATTTCATTAGAACTCGAAGTGTCAATAAAATAATTGTCGAAGAGGTAAGGGTGATCGGATTTTCAAATCTCAAATTAGAAATTTCATCTTCGAAGTCAACCTAAGCTTAGCATTTCTGGCAATAGAATGCTAAGAAAGCATCTCGAGTTGCTGGTAGATACTAGTAAAAAAGGCCTCGAGTGCAAAGGGTTAATTCTTGGTTAACTTTGAGAATATTTTAGGTATGTCTTAAAATACATTCGGTAATATTTTCAATTAATTTCACACAGAAATGGTTGAGATATCAGCTTTTCCCTGTGACAAGTTTTCGTAAGAGACTGTTATCAGTGAGAATTCTGGGAATCACAATTGTTATTAACATGTTTTGTGAAAAGATATCGTAATGATATCGTTTTTAGCTCATATTCAAGGCATTTAAATAAAACAATTCAAAATATCTAGAGCTTCTTACAGCAATAGGGGAGTTTATTAGACAACACTGGAATTTGGTAATAAAAAAAGAATTCCTTTACGTTAGCACATATTTGTATTCGTTCTCCGAACATACTCAACACAATTCCCATTATCTGTTTCAAAGAACTATTTCTCCGTCTCCAACAGTCGAACACGTGCTTCGATTCTGGTATCAAGTGTTCATTCAAGTTCACGCGAGTTGACGCAAAGGACGCGTAACACCGATGTGTGCGATGTACTGTTGGCGCGCGAGAAGAGCGCCATAGACTCCGCCTGTGAGAGTACGCAACAGCGATCATGTTAGAAACATCGTGGTTCCCTTGCTTCGTGTCGTCGAAAAATATTTTGCTGATTGTAACGAGTAGTTCAAACTTGTATTATATTTGTAAACGATTATTATACACGATTATTATCTTGACGTAAAGAGCAAACGAACCTAAAAATCCAGTTTCTTTTCGCGAAAGGGACCGTTAAAATTTGAAAGCACTTGACGTAGAAATACTATGTTCGCTAAGAATACTTATCACAATCGGTAAAGAAAAATAATCAAATAAATAAAATAGCCTCCTCCCAGTGGGCGGGGCAAATAGCAATCTCCTCGCGCGTCGACTTTACAAGCGGGTGCACTAAATGGGCTAGATCGAGGATGAGCGAAAGAAATGTTGCGAGAAGGAAGCACATGAAAGAGAAACATGGCATGAAGAGAGGCAGACAGAATGAAGTAGTGTCATGAAATAGAGAGAAGAGAAAGGAAGTTGCTTCGACAAGACGTCTGCGAATGATACATGTAGAGAGAGATACATATATAGTGGTGTGAATGAATGAAAAAAAAAAGATATCTATATATTCGTAGATGTACAATGTATATGTATATATCGAGAGAGTGCGAGATAGAGATAGAAGAAAATGAAAGAAGAAAAACTAGAGAAAAAGCTGGCGGCGAATTACCTTGAAGGACTGCACAGAGAAACCAGAAACCAGGGTTGGTCCGTAACATAAGAAGCGAACAGAAAACAGAAAAAAGGTAAACTTGTAATTAGGTTGTTCGCTGTAAGAGACATTGCAGTGATATGAGAACAGTAGTTCGGTTCGTTCCTCGTGGACGACGAGGCTGAACTGGACGGCCCGATGCTTTTCATCGCTTTCCGATTCCGCGTCTTTCTGGCGTTCGCCTGTTCCAGCCAGAGGTGTGTGTACCACGCTTTATTCGAACGACGAATGAAAACAACATACGCAACGAATAATAACAAAATACTTCAGTCTACAACACAAATGTTAATTCTCGTTTAAATAGTAACAAACGAACAGGTTCGTCTTAAATAAATATTCATTCGTCGCTCGAAATTTTTCTGGATGTAAATGGCCTCCATCTCTGGTCCCAACGTTGACAAAATTCCGTCTCTTATTTTGAACGCATCACGGGCTTCTGGAGCACGCGAACGTCAGGGAAACGCTGTGTAGACTCAAGCAGTTGCGAGTAACTTGTTCTGCGTGGTGCAAAGAGAAGGGCGGAGGGTGGAAAGTCTCTTCGTGTTTCTTTCCGTCGTACGACGGGTCCAGTGTGTACTACGGGGTGCTGTAAAAATTCTTGCTATATCAAGAGGCAGAGAGAAATCATTTGCCTCGTCGATAAAACGCCTTGAACGTCCGCCATAAATTTATATCACCACTGTGAGTCGATCAGTGATTCGCTGACGCGTGGAAATAATTTCTCCCGTGGCATTTTTCCTCGAAAATATCACCTTCGATTCCTTTGCGAGATTAGGAATGGTTTCGGTGGTGTTTGCGAGTTTGTTTGGGGAACGTGGGATCGAGGGGCAGTACAGGTGTAATACGAATTATTGTAAGCCAGGTGGCGGAAGTCGAGCGTCGATCGCAGGTAATTCTGATCTTGTATCGCATTATAGCTCGCAGAGAAATTTTGTTTATCTCTAAGAGTACGTACAACAATATTTATTCTGCTATGCAGTCTCGTTAGATCATTATTTTAGAATATTTGCTATATAAATTCAGTTCGTTCCTATAACTGAGAATCATCTAGAAAAAGGATTCAGTGAAACCAGTTATGATTCGTTCCGATCGGTGTATTTCCTTTTCGTATCACGTTTTGTCTGTCGGTTGTAAAACTCGTCGCGGATTCGTGACAAAATGTTCAACCGTACGTTCGTTCGTCGCATGACGATTTGACAATTAATTATCGCCTGTGATTTTGCAAGTGTCAACGTGTCGGTCATGTCCACCCAGTGAACACGACGTAGCGATGCGTCTGACGTGTCAATGGCACGGATGTACATGCCACAAACAAATGCAGGCGCACGTGTGTGCGTACTTACACGTGAATAAACTTCTCGTTATCGTTCAGCCCATTCGATTTGTCGGTATTCGGGATAAAGTTGTGCTAATATCGTCCAGATTGACTCCAAAATGTTTTAGTTAAATTAATTACTGCATCTTTAGTGTCTTCGCTGATTTACAAAAGGTTTCTTTTTTATTTAATTTGATTTAATAATGCTCAAGACTGAATTTACCGTAAGTAGGCTATATTCAATCGATTTGTCGCAGTTCGACAGGATTGTCGATTATTCGACGGTATGAAGCGAGACAATTGGAACCAATTAGAAGAGTGAACGTGTAATCCCATGAAAAAATTCGGTGCTTTATTACTTTTATCAAAAAAAATGGAATACATTTCAATTTTAAACGGAAGGCCAGGTTTGAAATTGAAATTTCGGTATCAGTGTGCGTGTTATACAAACAATCCAGGGTTGAAAGGTATAACCTATATTTATATTTAAACTGATACTCGTTCGAAATTAATTTTGCCTTTATTGGATGTATACCGAACAAGAAATTTATTATCGAACTTTTGCATGCAATTAAACGAGAACGGCAGTATGCGTTCCAGTAAATCACTGTTTCAAAACTTCACTAAATGAAAGACTAGTTTCGTGAGTGCAATAAAATTCGAGTGAATTTATCGACGGTAAATATCTGACATAAAATTATTTAATGCAAATATTGTTTATAATTTTAGCCTCCTTCGTGCATTACATTTGATGCAATCATAACTTTAAATTTAGTATTAATTTTAAGAAGTTTATAAATTAATTATAATTATAATTTCATTTTAAAAATAATTTAATTTTAAGCGTCGAAACGTCACTTTTTCAATTTTTAACAGCCATAAAGAGTCACAGAATTTCATTTGTACGATTCGTTAAGGTTTCCCCTATTTTGCCCTAATTTATCATCCCCTCGAGAAGAATTTCGCGTGATTCGTTACGACCCTTCCTTGTTTAAGGGCGAAATTACATTTCGAGCACGTTCGCGGTCCGCAGTTCGCAATCGTTATTATTCAGGAAGTAAAAGTCGTTATTCGAGTAATCGGTGAGCAGCGTCAGGTGTGCGTTCCAGTTTCTTCCTAATCACAGACGGTTCGACGGATCGCACGTTATCAGTGCACCGTGGATGGCAAATTCATGCACGCGAAACGTCGAAGACAGAGCACCCTCGTACGAATCAAATTTCTCTTCGCACCATTAAGGAATCCGAAACTTTGAAAGTAATCGACCAAGTTTCCCCACGATCCAACTTTGAATCTTGAAGTCTTGTAATTTCCCTTGCAGGATTTAGGATTTATCGATCGGACTTTAATAAATTGTTATTTATTCGTTTTCATTTGTCGAATGAAATTATTTTTGCGTGTGGACAATTTTCCTGTGAGAAGTTTATATCTTTAGTTTATATCTAAACTGGAACTGGTTTACTATTTTTCGGAATGATTAATAATTGACTCCTGAAAGTATTTCGCTCTTGGGAATATCCACGTGTAATTGACATACTGGAAGACTATTTTTATTTATACCATTCCAGAAATAGTTGATGACGAATTTAGAGAGGTATTCCTGTTCTATAATCTTTAATTCCATGTGGCAAAAGTTATTTTCGCTCTGTAGCTGCCAGAGTTATTAATTATCCGATTTCAATAATTGTTGGAATGCGAGTGATCGACACCCGATGTCTAAACTCTATAAAATTCCAAAACTATTTCCATCTTACACCAGTCAGGAGGGGTATTTAAACGAAAAAATTATAAGCTAAGAGCAATTCTAAAAATGAAACGTTCGTACCCACCAACATTGTTCCCGTTATAGCGAAATCGCAGTAATTTCGCGAAATTGTTTTTATTAGATGGCCGAATGCGCGCGATGCAACCGACAGAAATGAATGAAGGAGTAAGAAAGCCGGGAAAGCGCGGAGGCAACGGAGTCGCGGCATAATGCGCGGTTTATGCGATCCTCCTTTAATTATTTCGGCAGATGGCTCCGCGGGGATAAGGCAACGGTTTAAGCAGGGCTTTAAATGGCAGCGGGGAAATTTAAAAGGCCATCGGACCGCAAGGTCGGCAATTTGCGTTGCCTCTGTCTTTTAATTGAAAGGTCGAAACGCGTTATTGCGTTTTCCGCGGTCCGCCGTTTATATCGGTTCATCTATCTCGCTTCCTGGCGACGTCTCAACTTTTTTGCCGACTAAAAATTCATCTACGGTATAAATCACTCGTGCAATAGTTGCGAAATCGCGAAACTCGTTGAAATGGTCGAGCTTTCAGTGGAACAGTTGGTTGGTAAGGCAGAATACTCCGTTGGTAGGACACGATAACGTAGAACACGAGGTTGGTAAGGCAGATTATTCTGTCGATAGTACTCGATAATGTAGAACACGAGGTTGGTAAGGCAGATTACTCTGTCGATAGGACTCGATAATGTAGAACAGTAGGTTGGTAAAACAAAGTACTCTATCATTAGGACTCGATAATGCAGAATACTTAATTAGCAAGTAACAAACCTAACATACGACAATATTCAGCCCTAATTCAACTAATTTTGAAACTAACTACTCAGTCACATCCAACTTTTCGAACTCGAGGTATAACTTCTTTAAAACGCGTTTCTACCATTTGCTCCTTCCTTTGAAAAACCTGTTTGTTTGAATTACACCAGGCTGAGAGAACTCGAGGTGTTGAAATTGGCCCGTGTGGGTTTCGATTAACGTCTCGTTCCGCGCAGTTACAAGCATTAAACTTTTTTTCCTCTTCAAAAACCTGTCCGATCGCGTTGCAACCGGGAAGCTTCGAAGCCGAGCAAGAACTGTCTTCCACCGAAGGAAATTCACGAGGGAAAGCTCGAAGGAACTGCACGAAGAGCGGCAGTCTTTGCACGTTCTGGAATAAGAAACTTTTCATGACCCCGTGAAACTTCGTTCATCGTACTTACGTAAGGCTTTTTTTTACCTTCTTCACGTAAAAGGAGAGCTTAAAGATTTTATTTCGACGAGGACCTGTCACTGACTGTCCAAACTGTTCTAACATGGACAACGGAAGTGCACGGAGGGAACGAAATATCTTCTATTCGAAACAAGAGCGTCTTCTGTAAAGTATCAGGTTGTTTCGCGAGTCTCTCTATTCGTGTCCAAGTTACTAGCGTTCCAATTTATTTTCAACGGTGTAAAATATTTGCCGAAATTTTCGTAGACGTTGACGACAGCTGACGAAATTAAATAATTATTAAATGCAACAAATAACGTAATTTATCCTCCGCTGTGTTTCCCCGCGATTTCAATGGAGCGTTTTCACATAATTTGTGTCGCGAATTGTTGCAAAATTCCCGTACATTCGATATTTCAAATAATAATTCTCGTGATACGACAAAACGGGACTCATTTGTTACAGAAATTACATTATTTCGTTGCAGGATTGGCTCGCAGTATTTTATACATTAAGTAACTAAGTGATATGCAAACGATGCTTGATCATTTGTCTGAATCCTTGCCAGCGATCGATTTTCTGTATAAACATACAAATATTCCAATCAGTGCGCATAGACTTTAAAAAAGGATTCTCCGTATTTGATTTATGGAATTTAAATATTTACACGTATTAATGCTGGTTCCCATCGTTTTATTATTCGTCTCGTGGATTTGGAGGCAAACTTTCGCGCGATGCTTTATTTTTACACCTGACGTTGCTGGTTGTGTAAGGATCACGTGTGACGCGATCGTCGTGGCTCGCTGAATTTTTTAAACGCCGAACTATGCAGGAAAATAGTTTGGACGTGATACGAAAAGGAAATAAACTGCCCTCGGAGTTCGTATCTCATGGGACATGTCTGAAATGGCAGCCTCGACTTTTACGAGCACCTTTATATTACTGCAAAATCATTTGAACTGGAATGTTGAATCGAAGGATGGTGTTAATCGTATTTTGACAAGTTGGATTTGAAATGAAAATAAATAATACAGATTGAAAGCATTAGGCCCTCTTCAGACAGTAAAATGAAATAATTATCAAGACCAACAAAGTCGGTCGCATATTTTCTCAATTTCTAAAACAAAAATGCAACAAATGTCTATCCCCATTGTGTGATAGAATTAATATCTTTCTACTTCTCAGGACTTGATACAATAATTAATGATATTAATAATAAATCCAAATGTTTAATTTTATCTGTTATTTTGACATTTTGTCGATATCGAAGATCAAGTTCTTGCAATCAATCCTCTTCGACTCTAGTTCGAACCTGAGATCTCTCAGGGTGTAACGAACTTGCGGCTACTTTTTGCTGACTTCTGTATCATAAATCAGTGGAAATTTCGGTGGCATTGCGAAGCACGGCGCCTGGTCGATCGATAGTTTATCGTTGGCTGTAAATTTTCACCAGCGAGAAATTCATAATGCGACGCTTCAGACGCGACCAACCCCTCGCCCCGAAAGCGGATGAAATCATATTTCTTCCAAATGCTTATGGGACCATTTTACCAGCGTCACAGTTCATTCTGTTCCCTGTTTAATTAATATTTACGCCGCCAAATATCCCTGCGATCGTTGCACTCGACTTCCGTCGAGTAATTAAAATAGATATATAGATATATATATATATATATATACAAATACATACGAGGGGTTGGGGCACACAACGTATCAACAGCCCAGCGGGCGAGTATGCACGAATTAGGGAGCTCTTTGGATATACTCGAATTAGTATACAGGCGGTGAACAATTCTGTAAAATCTAATTGGAAGCTGCTCAAAAGATAGGATGCTCGCTATGATACGTGTGAAACGATTCTTAAAAGTAGATAATAAGCAAAAACAGGGAGGAAGCTACCCTTCTCGAATTTATTCTCTCGTTTGTTTTCGGGGGATGAACTCGAAAATCTGTGACCATGTATTCGTATGTATCTATATACAAGTGTACTGTAACGTGTTATTATTTAATATATCGTTATCGCTGCGCACGAAAAC
This sequence comes from Hylaeus anthracinus, assembly GCF_026225885.1. Taxonomy (NCBI): domain Eukaryota; kingdom Metazoa; phylum Arthropoda; class Insecta; order Hymenoptera; family Colletidae; genus Hylaeus; species Hylaeus anthracinus. The sequence goes on along the minus strand of NW_026534330.1, from coordinate 13,317,856 downwards.
ACGAAGGGACAACGCCGCGCTCATTATCTCCCTGGCTGTAATTAACGAGGGAAATTTTAACCGTCACGTTCGTCGGGAATTTCTATTTTTCGGAACTCTTTCATTGTTTCAAGTGGATAGAATTACTCACACGGTAAAATCGAGTAAGGGCAACCATTCAGAATATTATTTAAAATTGTATTAAGTTTGACAAAGAGAAAAAGTATTTTCAAGTTATTTAAATGAAGTCATTGCAGTATGTATTTGGATTTTACTCGGTGATTATAATAAATCTAAGCTTTGTTCAAATGATATTACATCCATTGAGAGCTAATATTAATTTTCAATCGAATTTCCTTCAACCATTTTGGGATCCATAGCTCCGTTATCGAGACACAAGCAATTAAAGTTGACTGACTCGTGGCGCGCGCCATTTAAATCCCGGTCAGCTGATCGAGCGCGCATGCGTCAATGCACTCCAACGCGCGTGAAATCTTCACCTGCTCGTATCACCATAACGAGACTTCGGATTGCAAAATAGAAAAGGACTTTTCGGTTTGATTCAGCACAAAGAATTGCTTCTGAAAGCAGCTCATACGTAACTTCGCGTTATCCGATAACATTTTCTTTTGAAAAGAAGCGAATAGGCGGCGACGATGGTTTCTCTTTCGTGTTTTCGTGCTTTCCGCAACCACTGGCCGATGCATAATCCCGTACGTGCGAAACGTGTGTTTCTCGTTCAAAGATGCAGGAACGAGGAGGCAAGAGAGCACAGTCGTTGGGGAGAGGGGAGGCAGGGTGAAAAGATTTAACAGAGACAGGGTGAATATTGCGAGCAGAGGCGAGAGATCTGCGGTGAGACAGACGAGGCGGTGCAGTGATGGCAGAACACGGGTTTCTGTGCTCCCCTACACACCAAATCGGTACTGTGTCTTAGCTGTCTTTCGTTTCTGTTTTTTTTTTTTTCAAGTTTTTCTGCTTGTCTCGTTCTCAGTGTGGATTAGAGTGAACCTGAAAGTAAGTGATTAGTATCGCGCCCTCTGAAACGATCTCCGCATACTCGAGAACTTCCAATTACTCGTTCGAAGCTCTTTAAGGAACGCACGAACGACTCTCGAGAATGACGATCGTTCCAGGGGGCCGCTGGGCACAAATACACAACACAAAACGGGCCGTGATTGGATCAAAGTATCGAGATGTCGCGTAAAAATCTGAATCTCGATCCTCTCCTTTGATCCAACGTCCGGTCCAAGAGGATCTGGTGCAGACAGTAGGCGAGACGTGCCGAGGATCATTGCTGAAGAACAATCGGTATATCGCATGTGACGACAGCTGTCTCGTGAACATTCCGTTGCTGTCCTGTGTAAAATTTGGTATATATATATCTGTATATATACACGCAAGCATAAATACGTCTATATATGTCGCAGATGATGACACGTGTGATAATCACACGTGATAACTCCCCGCGGATGAGATGAGAATCGATACGCGATTTCTGTCAGGGAACGAGCACGAATGAACAATCGATGACGGAACGACGACAGTCAAACGGTGAGATTGAAGCGTATTTCTTGAGAGGAAACACATTTAGTCAGTTTGTTCAAATTCGTTCATAAATGCTAATCATAGAGTAAACATTGATTCCATTTATAATAATTTATTTATTACGCGTTAAGTGTCCTTTATATCCTCTTCAGGTTATTACAAATCTTGAAAAGAATATACACTAACTAAACTTCTGTTCACGATTTTGTATAATTTCTGAAGAGAGCACTATCGAATAAAAATATATAAACTCTTAATTTTATAGCAACACCGATCTACAAACAAAAGACAAAGTATCGAATTACCACTGCAAAGGATCGACGAGATATCGTGCAAAATTCGCTAGCCATTTGCAGGGTATATCCTGTCTAGATGAAAACATATTTGTTCCTCTCAAGAATCCGTTTCCAATATCGTGGAGGGAATGAATGAACGTATTAATGGACATACCGCGGGCACAATTTATCGCTGGTCGATACTCGATACATCAATCACGGGAATGATTAGAACGAATGTACCGACGAATTCCAGCGGGATTGAGTTCGAAAGGCTTTTCTCGTTCTGCACATTTCCTGTATACCACGAATTATTCCCGACGATCTGTTCAACATGGACACGTTTCTTTTTCGTTGTTTCGCAGACTCAGCTGCTCTTAGTCCTTTGGATACATTCGCTGATGTGGTATTAATATACAGTCTGTCTCACAAGAGCGTGTCGGCTATATCTTTGTAAATATTTATATATTTGTACAAAGTTTGACATGGGTCGAATCTACACTTAAACCACTAATACGTATTTAAGATGTCCAATATATCCCCAATTAGCAATTATAGTTTGGAACCTTCTCTGCGTGCTTTCTTCTAATTTGTCAACAATTGTCTAGCATCGGCTCACGAAAGTAGTGATTGTGATTGAAGCAATACAGTGTTTAGTGACAAATGTTTGTTTTGGGCTTGGTGTCCTATTAGACATGCTTGGTCTGTCTGTGGAAAAAGAATAATACAAAGAAGTGCGAAATACCTCATAAAAGTGCATATTTGGAGTTGATTTATCGCAAGAGGCTTCGGGACTTTACGTATCTTCGCTCACAATCTCAATGCACAAACAATGCTGAAATTATATCAAAGGGGACTTCTCACATCCATGAAATGTTGGTTCAATCAAACCAACGACCAGTGGATATTGCAAGAAGACAACGACCCTAAACATCGAAGTCGAGTCTGTAAAAGATGGAAAGAGGAAGACGCTATTACCATACTATGGTGATAACGATGGTATAATGTATGGTCCATAATGAAGTACAAACTAAGAAGAATGGGTATCATCAAAATAAGAGCAATTGTACACCATATTGAAAAGATATGGAGGCCGTTTCTAGCATCTTACCCCAAAAAATTAATAGAAAACATACCGAAACGGAGCCAAGCTATAATTGCTAATGGAGGAGATTGGACACCTTACTAGGTAAATGCGTATTAGTGCGTTAGGTGTAGATTCGACCTATATAACATTCTGTACAAATATATAAACATTCATAGAAATATAGCCGACACACTCTTATGAGACAGACTGTATTTACGACAGCAAAAGTACAAGGCTCAACGAGTATCTTCCTTCTACTCGAAGTTTAAGCTCCATTAGTTTCATGCAGGATTCATCCCTGCTCTGGTGGCAGGGGAATCCATAGATCAAAAAAGCGGAATAGACGTTGGCTCGTCCTCGCTATTAACTCGTTTTTACAACGTGCACGAGGCGCGAGACGAGACTCTAATCCGATTTAGGAAGGAAGTACAAAGGTACACACGACCTGGAGTTCGCTGGCTGAGGGAACCAATGACGAAAGGGAAGAGGGAAACGGATTACCCAGCGAATAAACCGTTAGTGTTAATGAAATTGGCTAACCGCCGAGCCAGCGTACAACCGACGCTCGCATTATCGTGCACCCTTCGTCTGGCGCGACGACGAGCGTCCCCTTCGCGATTAGAATCGGTACGATACACCATTGGGCGTCACGGCGCCTGGTGGATAGAATCTTTACGAGCTTACGCTCTTTTCCCCGTTTCCGTTTCGTTTCCCTCGCTTATCTTCGACTTGAAGAGGCCCTGGATGGTCTCAATGCCGCATGGCGGAGCACTTGGGCTCGGGAAGATAAGTAGAAGTCGATTTCAACCGTTTCCGTGAACTTTGGGTCTTTCGAGACAGTTCACTGAGTGAAAAATAAAGCGCTGTTGAATGCCGATCGAGTTGAGACTCGAGGAACAAGGGTATCGGAATTCAGTTCATTTTGATCTGGCTTTGTAGAGATGTGTTTGCTATTCGTTTTGGGGAAGACAATACTAAGCAGTGAGAGAAATGAACAGCAGTGATGTTTTGAACTCTTGTAGAGAATAAGAGATACGACACCGAGAGATAAGTACTCTGTCGCTAGGACTCGATAATGTAGAACACTTGGTGGGTAAGGTAGAATACTTTGTCGCTAGGGCTTGATAATGTAGAATACTTCGTTGGTACGACAGAGTATTGTATAGGTAGGTGTCGATAATGCAGAATACTTAAGCCCTTAACCTACGATTTACGTTCGAGAATTTAATATTAATATACAACTTTCGAAATATACAACTATTCAGCTCTAATTCAACTAACTTTGAAACTAATAACCTCTATTCCTATTACAAATATTACCGTCTCCCCTCTAAACCTTTGCCTTTCCCTATGACGCCACCAGTTCGTGTGGTCGCCACGTGCTGGCATCCAGCATTCATAATTTTCCAATCCTTCTCTGTATAATGCTTCCGAGATTCCAATCCTGAATAAAACGCAAAATAAATCGATCGTTTGATCTGAAATGATCAAAGTGGTCCTGTTAACAAGCTTTCGTGCGGCGAATAGCTAGACAGCGTTAGGCTAACAATGGCGGATGGGCGGTACGGTGTGCGAGCTATGATTTCAGGGCACCAGTCCATCAAATTTCGCGCAATAACGATTACCCCATTCGGTTTGACTGATGTGGTTCTCGGGGCCACGTAACATGTGTCAAAATATATGTACACAATCCTCGCAACTGGCAGTGATTACGCGTTCGCGTTGTATTACATCGTATCTATATGACAGCGAGATCCTTTGACGTCAGTGGCATCGTTCCGAGCGGCACGTCACGTTCAGGGCGCGCGTACACGCGACGGAACAGCGAATGCTAATGTTCCTCTAATGCATCTCGTGGTCTGAATTCGCAATAGGCGTCACTGGAAAAGTGGAGCATCTTGGGATCGATATATATAAAAACAGTCGCATTGAATAACACGAGTATATCGTACCGAGCGTCACTGAATTTGGTTTCTGCGCCATCTTGATAATGTTAATCGCGGTTGAAGGAACAGAGATGCGAATTAACACTTTGGCTGCGGACGAAAATAAGTAGCCGTTCGCTGGGAGCTGCAATTATGATATTTTTTTTAATGAAAGATTTCTTACAAATGTTCTAATATGAATATTTTGAAAAACATATATTTGTGGTAACTTTTATTATATGTAATATGATTGCTGAACAACAAGTCTAACCACAACATTAAATACAAAAGAACAGACCAACATGAATGCTCAGATCGTACTGACTGTCTAAATACGACTAAACCGTCTAAAAAAGCAAAGGACGCGCATGTGCGTCATCCGCACATGGCAAGGGCTCAGTTGGACGCACATGTGCGTCATCCGCAGCGAAAATGTTAAAGAGTAGAGTGAGAGTGAAATCTGTGCAATAGTTCAAGGGGGTTTGGATCAGTGATGGGCTAAATCGTAATCGCGAATACGAATACGATTGTAATCGAATGTTTTCGAGTTGTGATTATGATTACGATTGTAATCGCATCTTTCCGAGTTGTGATTACGAATACGATTACAATCATAATCGTAAATTTTTCCGCGATTACGATTGTAATCGTATTCTTAGAGGTTTTCAGCCATAGACATTTTTTACCTCAAAACCGACATCAGATTCGTGTTCTTCACATTAGAAAACTAAGAAAACCATGCTTTCGTCAAAATAAAAAAATTTTTTAAAGTTACCCTATCTAGGCTCTGCTCTATGGGCACGAATTTTAATTGAAAATTGTTCATTTTTCATTTCGACGAATGTATGGTTTACAAAGTTTTTTGGGGCGAGGAACACGAATCTAAAGTCGGTTTTGAGGTAAAGAATTTCAATGGCTGTAAACCTTTAAAAATACGGTCGTAATCGTATTCGTAATCACAACTCGGAAAGATGCGATTACAATCGTAATCGTATTCGTAATCACAACTCGGAAAGATGCGATTACAATCGTAATCGTATTCGTAATCACAACTCGGAAAGATGCGATTACAATCGTAATCGTATTCGTATTTACGATTACGATTTTGCCCATCGCTGGTTTGGAGGGCAATGCATATTGCGATGGGACAAATTTTGTTCAACAGGTTGAGACCCTGAGGTTTGTTTCCCATCAGCTCTTGGAATTGAAAGTCATTGAAAAATAAAGCTTTTTGCCATTTCATTTCAGAGTTTTCTCTTCGCTATAACAATTTTGAAGTTGACTTGACTGCATCGTACTTCCATAAAATAAGGACTTGAGTAGCCGAAGGAACGTTGCTCCACAAAGAAAGTCCACCTGGCTGAGACAACTCAGTCTCGATCGAGTGGACTCAACTCAACTCAACTCAACTCAATGAACATCCATGAAAATCCAGAGTAACTCTATTAAAACGACAACTACTCGTCGCGACACTTATGGAACCAAAATCATGCCCTTCGCAATTGTAACCTTCTATCGATTCCAGTGTTGAATTCTCGAAGCTATACAACAGGGAGCGTCACAAGAAGGTGAATTATGCTGTCGGAGAGGCTAAATTATCGATAGATTAAACTTTCAACGTCTGAACGCCGCGAGAAAGCCGCGAGCTATTTTGAACAAAGCCAAATCCATTGTGATCGGGAGCTTCTGAGACGCGAGAAGGGAGGATACGCGAAGAATACCGGGGCGTTTCGACCAGAGGCAGTTTAAAAGCGTTTCATACAGATATCAAAAGGAATCCGTGAAATAACGTTTCCTAACAATGGAGAAACTCGCTGTCCGTTTCTTCGCTCGCAGTCGTCTACTAGGGGTCTGTAGATACAATACCTTAAATAACGTCTTCGTTCCTGGCATTTCGAAGGAGTCGTCGAAGGAAAGCATTGTCTGATACAATCCAGTGAATCACTGGAAGTATTTATGAATATTGTATTTCCCGAGACTGAAGTGTCTATCTGCAGTCACGTCTTAAACGACACCTGGTATATCATCAACGAAAATTCAAATTAATCGAGACACCGTGTCGACTGACTGGTGTTTGGAAGAGTCTATACACAAGTAGTTAAATAGGAGTGCTTTTGAAATTAAATCACAGAGAATTTAATTTTAATGAAAATATTCCTATGTATTTTCCCATCAGTTGTCTGCCTTTTTAAACGAATAGTAAGAAACGTGTCCATTTATCAACGATATTATTATTACCACAATAGATGTTTCATTTAAACAAAACACCTTTTTAAGATCCTAGAAAATCTTCTAAGATCGCCCCAATTCTTTATTTCCAGTTCTCAAATACAATTGTTGGAATTGTGTAACCGTTTCATAAACTCTTCGTGCATCTGATCGGATTAACAATGCAGAGGTTAACCTCGGCAGTAAATTTGGGTGGATTCGATCCGCAAGAGGCTGCCCTTCGAGCTCGTTCCCGCCGATTCCGTTTCGTTCGCGTGGCAAATTCGCAGTGAAATATTTGATGAGTCCAAGTCGACGGGAAACGTAATGCCGCAGATGCGATGAGATGGTCGGATGAATAGAACATGACGTTGCGGTTGTAGGTCGCGTTATTGTCACAGCCATTCAATTTCTCGCGAAATTGATTGGAAATGTCCGCTGCCACGTAAGAAAATGGGAATGGATCGAGCACTGACCTCAAGGAAGTCCTTCACGGTGGTGTCGACGACCATAAGTGGCCGTTGGATCAGGTGCACCACCCCGTTGCGCACGGGGATGTTTGCCTTCACTATTTCTGCCAACACAACCCCTGTGGGGTGGCTAGGGTCGCCCACGAGTGTATTGGACTCGACGTATACTGAAAATAAAATTTACAATTACGTAGTTGGTTAGTTGAAAATAATTGTTACAGGGTGGAAAACGGGGAAAATAGTTATCTGGGTGATCATTTCGAACGGTGAACAAGGGATAAATGCATTTTGATTCGCGCTAGATAGATAATAATTAAAATTGGTGTTATAGAAAAAAAATATTTCTTAATCGAATCAGATTTTGTCCGTCTCTATCATGTAATGGCTAGACTGCTGAAGTTTATGCACGATAAATATGTAACAGGCATATGCAAAATGTGCATTAAAAATATTCAAAATATGCACGAAAAATATGCACGAAAAATTTAAATAAAAGTAGTATAATAAGTAATATATTAGTATGTTACAGAATATTCGCTATGTACACATATATAAAATACTTTTTTATTTTGCATATTTTGCATATTTATGTTTAAAAACATATGCAATAACATATTGCATATTTTTAAACATATTTTTAAAAATGTAAAAAGACTTTAGAAAATAATGTAGGATTTTCTACAGTATCGAAAACTATCTAATATTTTAAATAACGAGGGAGTTCAAGGACCAATAAGTGTGCCGGAACAATGTTGGTCTAAATTTAAATACGTAATGTATTTTTATATTACTTTAATTTCAAAACAAATTTCTGTCTGGGTCCCATTCTTTTAACTATTTCCTATAAAGATATGCATTCGCATAAACTTCCGCAGTCTAATGACTTTTCAAGCATTTCATACAAGAAACGTGTCGATCATTATTATTTATTTGTATCCCCTTTTTCAAAATCGTTCTACCGGTCCTCGCAATTATTCGTTTCGTTGTAATTTAAGGATCGTGAATTTTTGTAAGTGAAAATCTCGATTTTTATCTTCGATTTTTAATTTCATGTTTGTTTAAAATGCTTGGAATCGCACTAGTTGTTTTCAATTATGCCAGGGCGCAAAGAACGCTAAGTGCTGTCGTCGAAATTGTTTTACGAAATAAAACAGCGAGATTAAATCTTAGTTAAGCAATTTTCGAGGCTGATTCAACGTCGAGGGAGTATCGTTGTTTAATTTATATCGCTGACGTGCGCGTTTCGGCTTCATTTGTTTACTGAAGCCTCTGATAAGAAATTACGGAAAAGTCCCTATCAAATGGCGATCGATGACACGATAGCGTACTGCTAATTGCCAATTAGCGAGATTAGTATTGGTACGTAATAGGAGCGTAAAAAGTAAAGTCAGGATGAGTGAAAAATGTTGTTTAATCTATGTCATTGTATCCCTGGATCATTAATTCACGAAATGTATATTTCGCAGTAGGTGGACAATTTTAGTTTAATTGGCAATTATGTTTGAAAGATTATTAAGCTATTAGATTGAAGCTTGCCAGGTTTTTATTTGTTTACAGTCGTTTTCGAAAGTGGTTCAATTTTTTTAAATGTTCGTTTTGTAGAAGAATGCCTATAGGGATGGCATTATTATCGCTAAAATAAATTTTTTAGCGACAAATAATCAATATTTATTTATTTATTGTTTAAACGAGGCTTACCTTTGTCGTGTTCCTTGCGGAAGCTAATGGTGACCTTGACATTGTCCGTGAACGCAAGAGTCTCGTAGGGTACATTGTCAGGTGTGGGTGCTGTGAAGAGGACGTGGTTAGGTATCACGTGACCGTCGATTACCACGCGATCAACCTTTTCTGGCCTCGGGGTTGGCTGCAAAAGAAAAATAAAGAAGATTACAATTTTTATTCATAAATATTTTTGAGTTTCGGCATAACGAAATAACGAGAACTTTACTAAATAACAATTAACTTTACAATAGAAACGTGTACAATAGAAATGTAATTAAATGTAGCTTCGAATCAAGCTCCACTCCATTAAGGGGGGAGTCTGGTCCAGTTAATGTATTTTTCTAATGCATATAATTTCCAGATATAATTAATTTTTGTTATTGAAACTTTTTTTACATATAAAGGGACGTTCAAAGAAGAAAATTTGACAGTGTAGATTTAATTTGAATGTATACATATATAGATATTGTAGTCGCAAGGAAAGGATTCGGTGAAAACAGTGGGATACGTGGAGCTCTGGGAAAACATCTGATGGGTAAAATCAGAAAATTCTTTCTTTAGTAGGTACGTAAAATGCGTATGAACCTCAATTTGCAAAAAAAAATTGTTAATTGTAAAAATGGCGGCAAAAAACATGAAAATGAACGATACATGTCGGCCGTTATTTTGCAATAACTTTATGCTATACTAATAATTCATTAAGAGTCGAGGTTTATGAGCATATAAACTTAATTACCTTCAATTTAAGCGTTGAATCAAGTGAATCGGATAAAAATTCGATGAGCTATGCGAGCTATGTAAAACAAGTTTCAATAACAAAAATTAATTATATCTGGAAATTATATGCATTAGAAAAATACATTAGCTGGACCAGACTCGCCCCTTAACCAAATACAGCAATCCCCGGATAACTGAAAGGATATCCGACCTTGACAGTGTCAGTAATCCGGGGAAAGGTCGAGTTTTTGTTCCAGAACTCCACCTCTAATTTCCTTCTTGTTTCTGATATTGACCTGATGTTATGGAGAACCTATTTGTCCATCAAGTCCGCTAACTATGCAAATATCGAGTAACGCAAACTTCCGATCACCTCGTAACTCCATGAACTGTAGACTCTATGGATTCCTAGCTGTAGGGGTTGCCAATCGAAGTTTAGCAATTGTACGGGTTCCCGCCTGAAAGAATTCCTTTAGACTGCGCTTAATCCTGGATTGTCCATTGAACGGTTTCTCAACTGTTTCACGACTTGCTTCGGAAGTGTTCCATTTTTCATTTTCTTTTGTTTTGATTACACATTATACGGGTTCCGTTCGTACGAGTTCCGATTTAAAGGAATTCTCTGGTAAATTTTTCTACGCTTTAGCTGTAGCATTCCTCAGCATTGAGGCCAGCATTATTATTAACCGAGGGTAATCGCTTCGCTGAATTACATAGTTGAATATTTCAGGAAGAATGTATTAATAAGAAAAATTGTGTAAGATAAACGATTATACCAACAACGAGTGGCTGACCTGCAAAGCAATCTCATTTATCATTAACCCTCTATGAATTCATGTAACTTTCAGGTCACAGGCTAATACATCAAACATTTTTCCAAATAATTTCAATCTTTTGAAAGAGGAAAAAGTGATACTGTTTTTTATGTGCAATGTATCCAGGTAGATAAATCTTTCGTACTTATACTCTTTTCTGAGAAATGAAGGTGACCTTCAGTTTTTTAAATGGAATGGTATATTTTTTATACAAAAATATGATAGAGTATCGAATTCTAAATAAAAAAGTGACCTTTATTAGTCTTAAACCTCATAGGTAACGAGTCATTTCATTTTATTAATTGAAAATTTTCTTAACGTAATATAAAGATGGAGATTCAACCTTGTCACAGATTTCCGCAGGACAGTGATGTGTACAAGCATGGAGCTCCTGATGAAGTGCTAGATGACAGGGATGATGTTTTTCTTTACGAAGAATTCGTAGTACACTTGTTTCAATCCCCATCTTGATATTACGTTAACACTTTATCTACCAGGCTATTTAGAAACAGTCTTTAATTTAAAAAGAATTTTCTACAGTAGCATATGCCAATCTAGGCTGACAATAATTCCTCCATACTGTTACTGGGTACGTTGAAAGCCATGTCTGTTTACAAACATTGATTACTGTAAGTAGACAACCACCAACACAGTAAATAAATTCAAAAAGCTAAATACTGGAATTGAAAAGCCTATAAATAGGCTCCCGGTAAACAAAGTGTTAAGAACATTTTCAAGTGATAAAGTTAAATTACTCGATACCTATGAGATTTAGGGTTAATAAAGGTCAATACTTTTTTATTTAGGATTCGATGCTCTACCATATTTTTGTACAAAAAATATACCATTCCATTTAAAAAACTGAAGGTCGCCTTCATTTCTCAGAAAATAGTACAAATACGAAAGATCTATATATCTGGTTACAATGCACATAAACAACAGTATCACTTTTTTCTCTTTCATTTTTTTGTCATATGTACCATTTACAAGAGAAATGCTGGCTAGTAATAGCCTGAACACCCTGTATAATATCATGAATGGTTGCCAGCACCATCAACCTGAAATATTAGATCATATGCGTCACAAGTTACCTGCAAAAGAAATTCGGCTCACAGAGGGTTAAACGAGGGTCGATGATTTTTCGAGACCGAAAATCCACTCTTCATAGACGACAATATTTAACGAACGCAACCGTATGAGTTATTACGACCCATTAATTACCCGCAGTTTCCGGCCACAGGGTTCCAAGCCTTCTTCCTCCAACCTTTTCATCCCCCTGTTGAAACCAGCGTCGATTATCTCGCGAATATTTGCGATGGCCACGATACAAACAGGGTCCATGTAAACGGCCCCATAATGCGGTGTAATCGGGTAAAACCGCGGATGCGAACGGCGACGTCAAAGACGCACCGTAAGGGCGCAAGTTCGACGTTACTTATCCGAGGGTAACGAAAGCAACCAGCCGTCTAAGGGCACGAAATAACCATCCCCTTGTGTTCGTCGACTCATTGGACTGATGATTACACGCTCCTCGTTACCGTTGCGCCCCGAGTAAAGGTTGTTACGCTACCACCTCCCCTTCACCCTCGTAAAGGATGAGCTCGCCATGAGCGATTGATTTCCGATTCGTGATAAGGCACATGGAGGACGTCGGTGCACGCGATTTGTATTAACGGCCGGCGTTGTTACAACGGTCTCGCGCGACAAAGATAAAGCATGTCGTCCGTTTCCCGTGATCGGGATTTTGAGCCTGGAGATGGAAGGTTCTCGTTACCCTAGGATTTTACAGGGTGTGCAGAGTAAATCGCAATAAACGATGCAGTCGAGGCTTGATAATCCCAAGTGGAAGCAACTTTGCATTCAAATTTTGTCGCTTTGGGACTCTTCGACCATGTGATCGATGGAGATTCTTGGTTAGCAATTTTTTCTTGACGTGGAATGAGCTGATAGAAGGTGTGCCGAGGGTCACATGGAAATTACTTGGTGGATTAAACTGTTGACCTTGGAAAGCTTCGTACCGTAGCTTGCTCCAGCCTTTATATACATTCATTTTTTTTCTTCATTTCTGAGATCGTGTATTATGAAATCGTTACTGATCATCTAACATAAACAGACTTCTATAGACGCACTCCTTCATAAATGACCTTAGTTGACCTTCAAAAATTTCATATTGTATCTTGCACCTCTTCATATCGTAGCTCCATTTTCTTTTTCACGTTTTAAAATACACAACGACACGTGGTGTATTTTAAAACGTTACCATCTTCCATTATGTTTACTTTCCACTTTCACGTTCCACTTTCATTGCTACGAATACATTTCAAGGTTCATCCAACACAGTCATCCCTCAAACTATTTCAACCAACATCCTTCCGTCGTCCAAACAGCATCGATCCCGTCAAACCGAAGGGTACGATTACCCAGGACGAGGCTGGTGCTTCAAGGTTGAAATTCGACAACTTGGCAAGTCTGAAGGGGCAACAATGGTCTCGAAGTGTGCGGTAATTAACTATCGGCCCGCGCATTCTATTTGCCCTGTATTCGCGAGCAAATGGACGGGAAAAGGGATGGGCCGGAGGGGGAGATAAGGGATGAAAGAAGTTTATTCCTTCGGCGCAGGCAATTTCCTCGCGGCGTGGAAACCGGGTAAAAACAGGAGGAACGAAATCGTTTCGTCGGTAGCTACGTTACGTGATTACATCTTACATGATACCGTGAATAATTCCGCGATGCTGGGAGGCACGTACGGCTCGCGGCCCTGCATCCGGAATTAGTTGAAAGAAAGAATCCGTTGGAGCGTTGCAAGGGAGGGGGGTTGGGTAAAGTAAAGTCTAGACGATGCTAGAAAATACCTGAGCGCCGCCCGGAAACTCGAACAAAAAGGAAGATTAATATTACCATTAAGCCCAAGAGTTTCTATAACGCAGAAATGTGGGACGGTCTGGAGGTTGGGGGCTGAAGATTCATGCTCTCGAAGGTATAATCGGACGAGAAGCAAAATGGAGAAAATAAACGACGTTGAGATTTCGTACGACGTAAGATACGTATTGCTGTTTGCACGGAGGATTCAATTGCCTCGGGTTATCTCTGGATAGTGGATGTACGAAGAGCAGAAAGGGACAGAGACTCAGGAATAGGATGACAAAAAGAAATGGAGGGGGATAGGAACATGAGAAGTCATGGCCTCTGGCTTCGCGCACTTTTAAGCCAGTTTGAGACCCGATCAGATCGCGTTCGCAGTTCGCGTTTAGAATTTAAAATGTATTCTTCGTGGTTGGCGTTAAATAATCTTGTATCATAGACATTCTTTTTAGGCATTGTTTCCTTTGTGACTGTGGTGCTCTTGAAGGATTTTGTACTATTAGGTGAACCGGAAAATAATGTCGTTTTTGCAATTTTAAATACTTGTTTATCGTTCATCAGCTCGTTGATTTTTATCGATCTGGCATTGGCAATTTGCACACTAGATGGTAAAAGGCTATTAATAACGGGAGCGATTATACAATTAATAATTAAAAATAGAAATTTATAAAAAATTTGTTTGAATTCAATGTAAAAGAAACGACATTACTTTCCAGTCCACCTAATATAAACAGTCTTTTTCATGACTGACCTCAATTGACCTTCGAAAACCTCGTACTGTAGCTTGCTCCTCCCTTTATATACATTCATTTTTTCCCTTCATTTCTGAGATCGTGTAATATCAAATCGTTACTGATCATTAGACTGCGGATCTTCATGCATTTATAGGAAATTTAAATGTGCGAGAACCTACAAAATGCAAACAATGTGCATGAATATAAAAAAGATTGAAAGTAAAGTTCATGTTATAATATTTGCAGAATAAAATAAATTCCTATATAGCTTCAATTTTTCTAGGCACGTTTGCGAAGATTTTATTTTGCATAAAGATCCGCAGTCTACTGAAACTGACTTCTATAGGCACACTTCTTCATAAATGACCTTAGTTGACCTTCAAAAATTTCATAGTATAGCTTGCACCTCTTCATATCGTAGCTCAATTTTCTTTCGCACGTTTTAAAATACACCACGTGTCGTTGTTCTAATGACTGACGGTGGCTTTCGCGAACGTCAGTTACTATACTTTTATAAACACAAGGGTTATTTTTATTTAGAAATGAACCAAGTAAAATCTTCACTCTACGATTATATCGTACCAATACCCAGGGTTACCCAGCATCGGTGGTACAACCGAAAAGGAGGTGATTCTATATGAAAAAACAAATCGAAAATAAGGGATACAATTTTTTCGTTTGAGGTTTCGTTCTCGAGAAAATCGGTTTTGAATATTAAGCGAGCACGGGTGGGTACACTTGACTATGGCTTGGATAGATGGATCTCAATACAGACTTTAAATTCACTCTACATCCGTAGACAGAAATGAGTAATACATCGCATCATCTTGATACTAATGATATGAGTACTACTTATAAGTGTCACATGCGTAAACATACATATGACTTGTATCGGGATCCATCCATCTAAACCATAGTTACGTGTACGTGTACTCGCTGAATATTCAAAACCAATTTTCTCGAGAACGAAACATCAAATGAACAAATTTTATTCTTTATTTTCGATTTGTTGTTTTATGTAGAATCACTCCCACCTCAATTGTACCACCGATGCTGGGACACCCTGTGTATTCCCTCTCAAACTCGTGATCTGTTCCTTCCAAAGGTATCAAGTGCTCGATAACATTTCCTTGTTCCGCGTTTTCCCCCATTGACTTTCCTTCGGAGCTTTCTCCATCGGAGCTTCGTTTTCTAAAAACACAAAAGCCATTCGCCAGCGGCGATTTCGCCCTCCGTTATTAATTCGACCCGTTCTTTCTTCCTGTTCCGCAGCCGTAATGGCCACATTGACGACCTTACATTCGAGCGAAGAAAGCAGCCCGGTTCCTTACGTCCCGGGCATTGAGGCATCGATGTCGTTCGGTTGGAAAAGCTCCGACGGCGAGCCACGGCGTCGAGTGCTTTTCGATACGGTTCGATCGTTCCCGACGTGAACGGAACGAGCCTTTTCAGGCCCGAAACTCGATTCCGGTCTTCCCTTTTATAACAGTCCGGCAAGACGGTCTATGATCGAGGCACGAGCCCGTATCTGATATCTCGACGATGCAGCGTGACATTCTGACGCGAGCGTAACGGAGCTGCGAATAATTTCCGGTTTTCCACCGTGGAAAATTGTGCGCAATGCGTTGGAAGTCGTCGACTATCGTAAAATTTCTATTATATCGTTTATAAAGGAAGGTATTATGGGTGGATTTAATAATAATAATTTTAATTTTTAAAGGGAGACGCTATTTTTGTAACTATAGTAATTAGAAAGTGGATTGTTTTAGACTTCAAGAAACATTTATTTATAAATAAAATTGCAAGGTTTCAATTAGTATTATGCACTATGGAAATTTATACTGTGAGAAATGAAAGGTTTAGTTCCATATGCTAAGTATCAAGAGGTGATTTAATGGGTGAGCGAGGTAACTCGAATTTTTGGTTCTCGAGTGAAATCGATCAGAATTTGTCGCCATCCATGACCGAGAGGAACGCATCGCCCTCGTCTGGATCTTTTGAAGGCTTCGCAACGGACGATATTAAGGTACTTTCGGGATGATCGATACGAGTAGGTTGCTAAGCAGCTTACCTTGAAACCCAACTCAACAGGGATAAGAAAGGTGTAACGTCCATCCGCCTTGAATACCTCCTCTTTCTTTTCCTTGACGACCCGCTGTCGGAAGGTCCTGCAACAAAATTTAAAGCGTTAATCGAATTTGCCACTTTCATTCATCACGCTTGCCTCTGCCAAGAGCCTCGTACACTACATTTGATCAATTCGAGCTTGATTCTTTCTTGATGTCGAAAAATGTAGGACCAATATATAAATACATATCGTTATTAATTTATTTAATTATTATCAGGTGACCTCTCCTATATACAGGGCCGGCGTGACCTTTTGCGGTCCGGGTTCAAAAATTTTGCGGGGCCTGAATTCACATTCAAATCCTATACTTACATTTTACAACGAGGAATTATTTATTTACAAATGCTATATATCTTGTATAAGATGAATATTAAATAATAATACTTTGATGATTTTTGTCACTCCTTTCAATTTAATCATCGCTACTGAAAAAATGTCTTGCATCTCAGAAAAAATTGCTTCCATTTGTTGTATTATCAGTCTGTAAAAAGTTAATCAAAATCGATGCCTTTTAATTCAGTCATTTTCGTAGACCGCGGGGCCTTTAAAACGCGGGGCCGGGTTCCGACGAATGCGGTGAACCTGCCTTGCCCCGGCACTGCCTATATATGTACGTGCATTTTTTAAACTATTTTTAAATGTCGATCGTGCTGATAGTCGACTACATATCAAATTTTCCAAAAATCTATAAACTACCATCGTGCGATGTTTCAAGCATCGAGTAAATTTATTCATAGTTTCAATGCTTTAGTTACTGTAAAGAAATAGCAAACAAAGTATTTTACAAATATCTAACGAATAACAAAATACAAAAATGTCCAGACCGCGTGAACCTCGAGAAAATGGAGTTTACTGCCGGATGTTATAAAGATGGCGTACCCTCGTGGGAATGTTATATTAAAAAATTGCTATGGAAGTATATTAAAGAAGTTCCTAAACCTCGATGCTTTACATCGCGTCGGAACAACCGAGAACGGCGTTCGTTCGGGACAGTAAATGAAATGCAGCAAAGCTTAAAGAAGTTTCGGAGGAACGAGGCTAATTCACTCAAGTTTTACTTGCTCAGATGGCAAGCTCCACGGGCCGCCCGTGCCTTTAAACATCGATAAAGACTTGACAAAGTGAGCGTCGAAGTTCCCCGGGAACAACTACGGAAGTTGGTTCTATCTTCATCTTGCTGGGCGAACGTGACTGGACCTGGCGAGTAAATTTTACTTAGGAGTTACGAGAAGAAAAAACTGTTCCTGATAAGTACTAAGAAGTATCACGTAGCATTAGCGCCGACTGAATAAACGTAGACAGTTGTAGAAATTGCAACGAGCTGAGTGTACGGTACGCTCTCTTCGTTCCAATTTTTTCTCTTTGATGGATGTTGCGAAGAAAAGCCCCGTTTACGTGAGAAGTACCGAAAACGTCTATCAAAAATATGAGAAATGAATTCAAGAATTCGTAAGCAACATCTCGTTTATTGTTGCTTTTACGAGAAAAACAAATATAACAAAAGTTATTGCAAGTTAAATTTAAAAATTGTTTAGTTCTGTACAATATTTCGATAGAATCGATAGTTACCGAAATATCGACTCAAAGCTCCCTGTTTACAGTCTACGAGGACAAGTGGCGCAAAACCATTTATCGTTACAGTTACAACAAAAACGTACATAATAAATGTTACATGGAAAATGTTTTTGTTCCATGAAAATTTCCGATAGAATCGATATTGGCCGAGGTATCGAGTCTTGCGTTATTCGTTCACCGGCGCCCCAATTTGACGATTAGATTTGGAAACACCCTGTACAATAAAAATCCGTGACTCGAGATATGCCTCGCACTAGCTGATGGTAAAACAAAGACGCGATGTCTGACAATAGTTTTCGATAAACGCGCGCTTGTTTTGCTGAAGTTTTCGAATATGACGTGCAATCAAAGCGTGATTGTTTGTCAATGCGTGATTGTGTTCCGATCGGGATGGCTCGGTGGACAATGCAGTCGTGCAATCACTCGTTTCGAGGTGCATTGAACAAGAAGACATTGTTAGAAAAAAAGTGCCGCGTAATTGGTAACTGTGACGATATTATTAACAGGGCTTGGTTTGTTAAAAGATTCAATTGCAAAATATTGATATAGAATGCAACGTTTTATATGTATAGGTGCTATTGAAATTATATTTTTAAACAACTTCGAAAAGGAGGAGGTTACTCAATTCGAAATGTATATATTTTTTTAACTGCCCGATTTACAGGGAAATTATTGTATTTGCCCCTAAAATGAAAAATCGATTTTTTAGCAGATCTTCATGTTTCAAGGTCATTGGAGTAATTTTAGTCTATTATTAACAAATTTTTCGCGCGCGCGCGCGTGTGTGTGTGTATGTGCATATGTATGTACGTATGTAAACAAATTTTTCGTTAACGTTTTCTAAAAAACTAATAGCGAGATCAAAATCATCGAGGATGCAATCGATGTGTATCAATCTAACTTAGAGCTGATTAGATTTTGTGCTAATTCGGTCCAGTAGTTTTTTAGTTTTTTTTAAGAAAACTTAACTCAATAACGCAATCCAGATGGGAGAATATAAATTTATGAGCGAATAACTAAACGGACATAAAATAATTTATATACATACATTACTATTGCTGGTCCAAATATTTCCAAAATGGAACATTTGTGAGAAAAATGGTTTAGAGAAATCGTTAATCGGGCCCAAAATTGTTGCTTACCGAACTCGGTGTGAACCCAAATCGAGGTTTTCACTTTGGTTCAGGAATTCGAAGGCGTTTGGGCTGTAAATCGGTATTTCCGCGGAATTCGGGCGAACTGGCTCCAGAACTTCGTTTATTATGTGCAGAACCTGAAACAGAACACGAAAATACTCGTGTTATCATCGCATCATTCAATTACAATTCCTTGTGTTCTTTAAATAACAAACACAGATGCCAATGAAGCCCCGGAAATGTCGGTATCAATTTAAATAATGTTTGTTTCCGAAATATTTACACATTTCACGATGGGCTTCAACAGAAATCCCTATGGATGTCGTATCGATGTCGAATTCGCTCCAGTGGTGTTCATAATCTGATCAGGTGTACAGTTTCCAGTAACACGGGGTACAGTTCATGCTGATTGAATTCCTCGGTCTCATGTGCAACGCGTTCGAATTTCCCACCGCATTTTCGCGATTCAACCAGCAATCGGGACGCGAATTTTTTCGGTCAAGCTTTGAAAAACTACACAGTTTACTCGGATTACAACCAGGCACGCAAGCATCCTCGTGAATCGATCCGATACGTAAATTCCCTGGCACGGGCTAATTCGCTTGATAAACGAACTCGACGTTTTTCAATTAGGTTTGATTTTTGCCGGCTGGAAAAATAATCTCTTTGGCGATCCCAAATCCACGGGCCATGGCTTTGCCAAACTTTTTCGACATATTCCATTAACTCGCAATTTATCTGATAATAATTTTTGATAAACGTAAACGATGCTATTCCTCTTATTTTAAGGTATTTTACGAAAATCGAGGTATTCATTAAAATTGATTTTATTGAAATATTTTAGTAAAATCTTAAATTTAAATGTCAAAGCACTTGGTATAATTATAACTTGTTATATTTATAATAATTTTTCTGAAAAGGAAAGAACTTTTTTCAGTATTTATTTAAATTTACATTATTAAGGGAATTATAAAAAAAAGTGTACATTGTTCCATCGCATTTCTCAACTTTTTGTTTTATGGAGTTCATCGATTTGTGCAATGAACGACTCATACACCCCCGCTCAGAAGTATGTGGACAGTTCCTTAATAGAAATAAATATCTAATAAAAGTTGCGAATCGATTGATATCAATTATAGCAATTATGTTTCGGTATGTTTGTGTTGCATTAGCAAATATATTTTGTTAATAATTTTTTTAATATGACATTAAAACATAACATACATACAGGGTGTCCCAAAAGTCGGGGAGGAGCCGGAAACGGGGGGTAGCTGAGACGATTCTGAACAACAATTTCCTTTGCAAAAATGTCGGATGGGGCTTCGTTAAGGAGATATTAAGAGAAAACCACGACCAATCAGAGCGCGTGTAGACCGTTGGAGCGGCCGCGGTAGCGAAGGCTACGCGCTGGCGGCCGCGCTTGTACGCGAACAAGTGACTCGACGTGCATCGAAGCATCGACCTTCGCTACCGCGGCCGCTCCAACGGTCTACGCGCGCTCTGATTGGTCGGGGTTTTCTCTTAATATCTCCTTAACGAAGCCCCATCCGACATTTTTGCAAAGGAAATTGTTGTTCAGAATCGTCTTAGCTACCCCCCATTTCCGGCTTCTTCCCGACTTTTGGGACACCCTGTATAACGTTAAAATTCCTTTCACCAAACTTGGATGCTATTAATTTCTTCGCTATATCCGAAGTAATATTATTTCATTTATTTTGTAATATTTCGCCAAAAATGTTTTTGATATATCGAACATTCTTTATGATCTTTTCTATCTAAACGATCTCATAGGTACTCTATAAAATTGAATATAGCATTCGAAACATTCAATATTATTAAATGTTGTTAAGTTAACACATCCAATATAGAATTTAATAATAAAAATTGCGTAGTAATAATGTATGGTGTATATTAATTATTCATTGAAGGTAGTAAGTGTTCACATACAGTCAGTGTAATAAGTATTCGAACAGAGACCAATTCAAAATAAAGTTTCATGTATTTATTTTATTAACAAATTTTAGAGGAAAAAATAATTAACCAACGTTCCTACTGTTACGTATACAGAAACTCGCTGTTTGTTTCCGAAGCTCGCGTTCATCAATTTTATTTTATCTACCCTCCTGGAATTTGGAGCTCGGTCTCCCTGGAGTGCATCCTGCAGCTGCATACTCTTAACATCATCTTCGACTTGCGTTGCGTGGGAAGACTTCTTATCTATCCTTTCCCAGGGAACGCAGCTGCTCACCTCAGAGCCACGAAAATCCTAACCGTCAGATTTCCAAATATGGAAATCACCGACGGATCCCCACCAACATTTAGGGGTACATAAACCCACGATTTTCGTTGCTCGGGGAAGTAGAACGATAGAGTTACGTAGGGTCACATCACGTCCATCGTTGCAGAGTGTGCTTTAGTGAGATCGGGCTTCAGTTTCCCTTTCGATCAAGTTAACCTTATAGATCCGCGAAGACGGTTTTCATCTATTACGGCATTTAGAATCACATTCGACCCCTGCATCGCCAGTGCAACAATTAGGTAATTAAATTCAACGTTTACTACACACGACCGCGACAACACAACACTGCACATTTGTAACTTAGTATAGTTATTCTGAATATATATATTCTTTTGTGTAAATTCAAAGTTTCCTAAGTCAATTACTAAACCTTCACGATATAACAAGCAATCCTAGCCTGTGTAACGATCCCACAACATAATAACTTTGCCGCTCGAGTTATTATTCAATTAAATTAATAAGTTGCGAGGCTCTATCCGCGACGCGTAGTATTCATCAACGATACAATTTAAGCTCAGTGTATTCAACCCGAATTCCCTAATTCAACCTATCCTGCGGTTACCCTTTACTGGGAGTTACCGATTCCTGCTAGCTATCTGACTTCGTGCCAGAGTCGCTGCACTTTTTCCAACAACTTCACAATTGGAACCTTACCCTACGGTTACCCTTAACTGGCAGATACCGATTCCTGCAGCTATCTGACTTAACGTCCGAGGCGTCTGCATTTGTCTCCAATAACCAACAACCAAACACCCTAACCTACGGTTACCCTTTACTGGCAGATACCGATTCCTGCAACTATCTGACTTCACGTCAGAGTCGTCTGCATTGTCTAATCTATCCTCAGCCTTCGGCACCATTGATACACAATAATTAATCGTATTGGTTCAATTCTCAAATCTACCCCACTCGCTGGGCTCACACGCGCGTCGCTATCGCCCTGGCTCGTAACACTACATATTTTTAGAATAGAATTTGCGTAAATTAAATTATTAATTTTATTTTAAATTGGTTGCTGTACGAATACTTATTACACCGACGGTATTTATGAACGAGGGTGTATGTCTCTATTCTTGACACTGGAATGAAGTATCGCTCTGACCAAGTATCCCAGAACCTTCCATCTACAGGGTGTCCCAGTCTAAGTGATACGGAGCTCTAACTCCAAAACTATCGGCCGAATGGAAAATTTCAAATATGGAAATTGCATGGTAAAATAGAGCTCATGTTTCAGCGAGAAGGAATTTCTTTTAATTTTGTTATTTAACGAGATATGATGGTCAAGTTTCGTTTTTCAAGTGGAACTATACAGGGTGTCTCGCTCGATTTTGACATCTTGTTTTTCTCGGTATTGTTACTCGTAAAAAAAAATGTTTCAGCGGAGGCTTGAATGGTATCGAATGGAGCATATTCTGATGTTATTAGTTTTTCCGTGAATGGACGCGTAAAGGTCATATAAAGGTCAATTTTGTTTTTTTTTTAAATGGAATGAGGTATTTTTTGATACATCAATCGATTCAGTTGGACAATCGTTATAAAAAAGTACTATCTATGTAATGTTGAAAAATTAGTAGTTCAGGAGATATTTCAATTTAAATAATTCTACAACACCATTACTGTTGTACTAAGACGTTAGCGTTTATTTACAGAACTTCATAGTGCGGCAGTAATAATGCCTTAAGAATTTAAATTATTTAAATTGAAATATCTCCTGAACTATTAATTTTCCGACATTACATGCAGTGGGTGTAGATTGTATTCGTACACCGATCAATTCACAAAAAACTTTTGTGCGAAATTGTAGTTTCTTAATTTATTTTTTTATAATCTAATACTTATTGCTTCAACATTTCTATCGATTAATTGTTTTTTTCTTGTTAATTTCGTAACTTACATAAATAGCTATTTTTTTTGTACTCTATCTATTTTAGAGATTTCCGAGAATATGTAAAATGTCATTGTTTATAAAAAATAAACAAAAAAAAATTAATTAAAAAATTAATCAAGTAATCGCAAAAATCCATTGATATTCTTCAGATAATGTATCTAAATAGTGTGTACAAATTTCAGAGCAATCGGACCGCACGTTTACTTTCTTTTGGGATTATCTTGAAACTACATTTTTCGAAATTTTTACAACGTAAATCTCGTAAACTATCGGTCCGATTGCTCTAAAATTTGTACACGCTACTTTTAGGTACATTGATTAGTTTTTTTTTTTATTGACGATTTTTCTCGTGAAATTTCAGTGAAAAATAACAAAAAAATTTCTTTGGCTCGCCATAATTTTCTTAATAGTAAAAAAAATCTAATTGCTACTCTCTTGCGACAAACTCCAGAAATAATCTAATATTTTTTTTTTCTTTTTCACATGCAACCTAAAGAATATAATGATGGTACAGCCCACGCGCGTTTCGTGCCGAAGGCCTTATCTCAAACAATTTTTCATGTGTTTATTAAACCGTTCTTTAGTATGTGTCAAAACATAAAAATATTTTTTTCTACACTTTCGCATTTATGAATTTTGTAAGAATAGTACCCATCTGGCGAGCGCTCAGGGTGGCCAGACGCCTTAATAAATAACAATTTTACATAGTTTTTTGGGAAAATGATCATTGTACGAATACTTTCTACACCCACTGTAGTTAACCCTCTCGTCGCGGCTATGAACGTCTGGTACCCACTTCCGGTCTACCATCGTCGAGAAAGTCCCGTCGTCGCGTCAGCTTCCAAAAAGAGAGCACAACGGCGTTATCGGGCAGAAGAAGAATCCTCCTCGGATAAAAGAATCACAGCGATCGCGAGGAAAAGTGGATAAATAGCGTTGAGACGTTCGAGTCGCGAACTCGGGATAGTAAATGGCGGTGCAGCTTTTCCAATGAGGGTGGGCAAACCGAAGAGGAGGCAACGTCCTCTCTGGGTTGCTTCAACGGTATCCGACACCCATGAAATAGTTGCGTTCCTCGCCGCAGAATAAATACCCCTGGCGCGTTCCTCGGTGTCTCTTTTTCCTCCTGGTCTCACTTTATCTTCTTCTTCCATCGTTTCGTGGCCCCATTTCCTTCGACCGCCGCCGCGATGTCGTTTGTCTTACTATATCTTTGGCCTCCCCCTAGCGCCATCGTCGCGCTTGTATCGCTCGCCTCGCGGCTTCACGAGATTAACTGTATACTTTCGCGTTTACAAGCAAGCGGGATCTCTGGCGGCAATTTACTCGCGAGCTGGTTCAGCTTGTCGATCCGAAAGGGCTTTCCGCGATGGGAGAAATCGCGTACGCTTCGTCTTCGAAGGATGAAACGATACTTGGAATATTTGTTGGGGATGGAAAGCTTGGTGCACAGAGGCTAGGCACTCGAGTCATGTGCTTGTGGTGTTTTTTCAAAACCTTTCAAGGGGGTGTTAATTGTTATCGCTCTGCAGTAACAGTTTTACGTCGGAGGCATACTACTAGTATTGGTTTGTCTGGAAAGTCCATGTCTACATCCTTTAGAAGGTGGCAAGGTTATGGAACAAAATGGTGCTTACGTAATTCAATAAATATATAGTAAAATTCAAATGTGCCTTTGAATTTTTCTTAAAAATTGGCATGAATTTTCTGGACAACCCAATACGTAGCGTGTCTTCTGGGCATCTTTTGGAACTGTTAGGTAGCCTAATCACGATAGCAGATTTAAATAAGGCGCATAAGATGGTACGAAGACGGTAATGATAGCAATCATGCCATCTGTGCGCAAATTAGAGTATTTACTGGCGTTTTCCTGTTTCTTCTTCCGTTTCTTTTTGCGCATTATGTATGTAAGATCTCTGTACGACGAACCGCGTGGCGAAACGATTAAATATATATTTTTTGGAAATTGCTGAGCATGTGACTAATCACTAGTGCAATATAAACAACTGTGCCAGCAACAATTGACTCATGTCGATTGGTACTGACCATAGTTGACCACTCTTGACCATTGCAGAAACTGCTTAATTATTTTACAATGCTTCGATGCTCCCCTTGGTGTCCCTACGAAGACGTCAATATCATAACTTCCTTCCTTTCACATTAACCATCTGTCTAAAGTGTCTCCAATAACACTAGTTTACAAAGTCAAAAGAAAATGTACATTCAATACCACAATTTTTTTCTTATGTAGCTTGGCCTACTAAACTCGAAAATCGCAACAAAACATTTTTCTATGGATAGGTTTTTTTTATATGAATTTTGAATTTTTTTTCGATCTTATTCTGACATACCTTCACATTTTAGGCCATATCTCGAGTTAGAAACGTCCGATTGAGTCGCGCAGAGATGCCATTTTAAAGGTAATCGAATTTCCAACAATAGTTTTTAACATTATTTTCTAATCGGTTCAATAGTTTAAGTGTTACGAGCCAATATATATGAGAAACTTTGACTTTTTTCGGCTAAAATAGAACACGAATATTTCTTCCATCGCCATGGAAAAATAGAAATTGTTAAATTATGTCCAGTTTCTTATTGTTTACGTATAGATCGCACTTTTACGAAGAAAACAAGCTTTTGTTAAGGAAAATCTATGGATAAATACCGGAGTTAGGAACAATTGAGTAAAGGTACAAAAATCCCAATTTTACTCTGTTTTTGTATTTTTTACCTATTTATATAGGAAACATTTATTTGATTAATTTCGATTAAAAATAATTTCGGCCTTTGCTTTGTCTTTTGTTATTCGTTGGGTTGGTTTCACTGATGAGGAACCAAATGTAGTCTCCGAACATTCTTTCATCCCAATATCCTTGATAGCGCTGCTCAATAGTTTAGGGCTTTTGGTTCGGCAGAGTATGAATTATAAGGAAGTTGTTGAAGATTTGCTAATAAATTATGCAAAAATGGGTATGGGTAAAAATGGGTATTTAATTTCAATTTTAATTTCAACAGGCGTAAATATGTCGCTCGAAATTCATTTTTTATTCATTAAATGTACATTTTGGCTGTAAACTAGTGTAATTAAACACGACTCCTAACTACCAACTGGTAATTTAACCCTTTGCACTCGAGGCCTTTTTTTTGGGATCTACCAGCAACTCGAGATGCTTTCTTAGCATTCTATTGCCACGAATACTAAGATTATATTGACATCGAAAATGAGATCTCTAATTTGAGATTTGAGAATCAGGTCACCTTTGCCTCAACGACAATCATTTTATTGGGACTTCGAGTTCCAAAGAAATTAAACCTAAAGAAAACCTAGTGGTGACTGAGAGTCACGTCTCGAGTCCAAAGGGTTAAAAACTGGGAAAAGAACCCTACATCTCCTCCAAGCAACACCCCCCTCTTCATGATGTTAAGATCCATCCTCGCTACGTTTATGGTTTCCTTGAACCTTCCAGCTAAGAAAATCTTCCTTCTGATTATCATCATATCTTTCCCAAACAGTATCTCATATCCCCTTGTCCCTTATTACCTGATTCCTTATTTCCTTATTCCCTTATTCCCTTATTCCCTGATTCCTCGTCCCTCTGTTACAGCTGATTCCGTGTACCTGTTTGGGACACCTCGTATTCCGCACGCCACTTGTTCATGCAGATCCGAAGGTTGCTTTCAAGCCACCTTTCCGCACGCGCGTTGTTTCTCGTTGACTTTCGATGAGGACGCGCATGTAGATTCTACGGAGTCTCCAATTTTAGACTACCCTGTGAAAATGGCTCTCCCCCTTCTCAGTGTTTTGCTGATTCGGTCTGTGCTGTCTCTATGCGAATGAGCACAATGTTTTGTTTGCCCTCGTTTCGACTACGTGTCTTTCAGCTTTGGCAGCCTTATCCTTTTCGCTGAGCTCTACTCGCAGTTTACGACTGTATGACAATCCACTTGCTGTAACCGCAGAATGTCGCCTGCGAGAAAGAATGCATTTCATTTATTGCAAACGGACGTTTCGTTGGACGCATTCTGATCGAAATCTTCCAATTAAATAAGCTGAAATAAAAATTGTCGAGGGATGAAGCATCCGGAAATTCGTTAAAGCTCGAGATTATACCAATCACTGGTTACATCCCCGCAACTTTCAAACGATGTTTTCCACCCTCGAGCCATCACCTAGTTCTCAACACTCTTTGATAAATAATTTAACCTCGAGTGTATATATTCCACTTTGAATCGTACGTCAACTCTCGTCTCCAGCAAAGGGTACAAGTTCTATGCATATACACCCTCACCCCCCCCTGCTCCCACTGCCCTCTTTACATCCGCAGCAAATCGCGAGCGCAAAGGCAAAACGATAAGCTGTCGATTCCAGTTTATAAACCGCTCTTCGTGGAAACATTTCTTCCCCCAACGGAGAATGCTAAAAGCTGCAGTCTGTGTTCGATAAAGAAAAGGGAGCTGGAAGGGGAGGGAGTGAGATTGTATGATAACAAAGAAAATAGGAACGGAGGACGAGCGTGTTCCATTTATCCGAGGACGCCCGCGCCGGAGGACTCGAAGAAAACGAAGAGAAGAGAAGAAAACAACAACAATGGTACCGCGTTTGTATGCCGGAGTGGCTTCCTAGAAATGAATCGTTTCGTTCTCCATTCGTAGAGACTAGCAAACTTCCCGTGCTCCTTTGACGACCATTTATCCTTATCGCTGGACACGAATCATTGGATGAGTGAATGTCGAACGAATCCTTAATTTCTGACGTGATTTATTTATTAGTCCGAGAGCCCGCGACAGAAATGGGTGACTCATTTCATTACACAAATGAATCTGTTTTCTGAATATGGTATGTCTCCCTAGTTTAGAAATGCTTGGTCTGGCACGAATTACGTGGTGCAACGCTTCACTATGGCGTATTATAATAATTTGATGTTTGGCCAAAATCATTACTACTAAAATTTTTAGTGTGTTTAGTTCTCTTACATTTTTTTCACAAGGAATACTTTTTAAATGTATTACACTATTCATATATATATTCCCATTGATTCACTTAACGTTAAACCTATAGTTTCCAGTTTCCGTATTATGCAAATATATATGCAAAATATGCAAAATATGCAAAATAAAAAATTTATTTTTATAGTACTCTAATTTCAATACAAATTTCTGTCTAGGTCCCAATCTTTTAACTATTTCCTATAAAAATATGCATTCGCATAAACTTCCGCAGTCTACTAATCAATTTTAGAATAACTAATCTATCACGTTTAAATCATAATATTTTATCACCGTAAAATAGAACAACAGTGGAATTCAGCTTCTCGCCCTATCAATTTCGCGTGTTTTCGTTCGTATAAGAACTACAGCTTCCGGTAGTTTCTAGAGTTGCTTCGTATATTCTCCCAGGATGAATTTTACACGAAACTGTTACGCGTGCGAAAGCCTCTTCCGTGGAACACGACATTTCTAGAGGGTGAACTTCTGAGACAACGGACGTACATCTTTCGGAGAGACGTCCGCCATTTCTCTTCCCGCGGTTAAGAGACGGTTCTCCCGTTCGAAACTCCTGCGAAATTAAAGGCGTCGCGTTTTGAGGGCGTTTAGTATTTTATGCAAATAGCCGAGCAGTCACGACGAAACTAGGCTCGCGTCTGAATTTTTGATTCTCGTCAAAATCTCTATTTTTACTTCTCTCGTTTGATGTTATATTATAATAGTAAACGTAATCATTCGAATCCGCGTTACCGAAATTGCTAAAATTACTGCATAATATAAACAGTCCATGAATTACAATGAACGCATTATTGAAATTCGCCGGCGTCGCTCAGTGCAATTAACCGGCACTGTTTCAGTTTGTGTCGCGTACGAATAATTCACGAATTACATCACTAATGATTCGTGCATCGTACATAAGTGACCGGGTAACAATTCTGATCATTACCTGGAATAAAACATGAATCCTTTAATATTAATGAAACGGGAATTTGGAAGGCATTCCATTCACCAAGCCAGAGATATTCTATTATTCTATTCAAACGTGACTATGGCAGCACTAATTGCATAATAATTACAAGGGTGATTTTTAGTAATGCCTTGTACACCTGTTTGAGTCCCGTAGAGACTATTCGCTTTGTTAGAAATAGAATATACAATTAAATTTGTCACTAGACCTCTCAGAAATCGGTTCGAAGGACCATTCGATATACAGTCAGTGTAATAAGTATTCGTACAGGAACCGATTCGAAATAATACTTCATATATTTATTTTATTAGTAAATTTTAGGGGAAGAAGTAATTAACCAACGTTCCTACATATTTTTAGAGTAGTATTTGCGTAAATTAAAGTTTATTATTTTCAATGTTAACCTCTTATGTATTTCTTTTCTTATTAATTTTATTTTAAATTGGTTGCTGTACGAATACTTCTTACACTGACTGTAAATCACTATAAATTTTCACTGTTACGCATCCTATCGCGGTCGTTCCCAGAAGTTTCGTCAATTACCGTCCAAACAATGGAGATATATCGACGTTCCCATTTAAATGACAACCCATTCTGTCGCGATTTTTCCAGATGATAGAACGAAAAGAGGGAGAACTGAAGAACGTTCCACCAAGAGGTCGTTAATTCAAAGTTTACCCGGTCCTGGCCGCCGTCTTGTGGCTGGGGAAGTCACGTTTACACTCTCGAGCCCGCGGCCATTAATAAAAACAGGCGAATGGTTCGTTATGGCCATTCGTAATTAATTGTGTCTTCGCGGCATCCCCGTGGACGCGTAAATTAACGAATGCTAAGTTAATGGCCTGGAATTTTACAGCTACCTCGAGCGTACAGCGTCTGCGTCATGTACTTATAAAGTTATGAGTCCGAAACAATGCCTTTTAAACAAAAGCGGTCTCAAGTACGCGCTCGTTTATCACGGGGCCAACGTCAACGTTAAAACCTTAATTATTTGTTTGCGAGTATCACTGCGGTGAATTAAGTAAGAGGTAAGTTCTGGCGGAGGCTGGGGCTGCAATTTTAAGTATTGGATAACACTGTTTTAATAGGAAATGAATTTTCGAAGAAATATTATATGTAGATGTGTTCGTTTTCATATTCATGGCGTCATTTTACAATTGTAGGTATTGGAAAGACTTTTTTAAAAGATGATATAATATTTAAAAGATGATGACGCAATATTCTATTCGTGTCCAATTTCGTTTAGAAAATTGTTGTTTTAATTAGTCTATAGAAGTAGATGAAACGAAGCAGGAGTCCTTTTTAATATTCATTATATACGTTTAGAAACATTTTATTTCAATCTTAAAATATGTAAAATATTCTAAACTATAATATTTATCAAATTTTTTGAACGTGTTTAAGTAACCTTTAAATAATAAAAGAGACCCAACTTTAAGGGTTGAAATCCTTTCCATTTTACTTGCCTACACAGACTAATTAACTCACTAAAGCAATTTTCCATCGCGATTCGCGACAAAAATAAGGAGAATAAAAGAACACGTTCCAAAAACAAATAAACCCCTGAAACAATTTCGTTAAAATTCGAGCCGCAAAACATCCCTTCAGGGGTTAGCAAACGTTGAAATATTCATCGTATGAGATGAACAAGCTTGGGATTGTTTCCCTGGGGTTGAAAGACCTCCTTCCGGGTCAAACAATTCCTTCGATTCGTCCCACTTCCGGGAGGGGGGGGGGTATTCCTCCAGGAAGCGGCGCTAGTGGTAAGTGATACGCGGACATAAAAACGCAACCAGCTACGGTTCTGCCTTGCCAATCGGCCGACAAACAGTCGCAAAACCTCCGATAAGCTATGGATGCGCGAATTGCCAACATAAAGTGCTGGTTCAATTCCGCTCGGTTGCCATACATTTTACGTCGCTGCGTTGAGTGGACCGGTTTTTCTTGTTCCTCTCTGTCGCGACGAACGCCCTCGCGAGTTCTTTAAACGAGAAGCCCGTAAAAAACCTAATGAGCACGCCTCTGACATCAACGGGTACGTTCGCGGGAGATAGAGTTACGTCATTGACTTTGTTAGGAAGACGAGGGCAAGTTTTTGCTGACAAATAAGGGCGGGGTTTAAATCCATTGCGAGGGAGAGTTTCGATTAGAAATTTGTAAAAAGCTCTAGTATGGCGAGAGGTGAAGTCAAAGTTTGGAATAGACAGGAATTAACTATTTATTATATAGGGTAACTGATAGGTTGTTTACATTTATTCTTTCATATGGATGTAAACATATATGAAATTATATACATAACATATAATTATACATAATATACATCATATAATTATACATATTATATATATTATATAATTATTATATATAATTACATATATATATATATAAATATATATAAATATATATAAATATATATTAATACATAATATATAATTATATACATAAACATATGTATATATTCAGGTTATAACTTTATTTCCAATTATAAAAAAAAGTGCTTGATTAGATTAGTAGGTTAATTTTATGTAATAAACAAGCAGCTACTAGAGTCAAGTTTTTCGAAGCCTATAATGCACCCCTATTGTAGATCAGTCTCACAAAAAGTACTCTCGACAATTTCAGTTTCCTATTTAAATAATGATAACAAAACGTTATCGTGCTTATTGCACATTTCGATCGATTTAATTTTAATTAACCACTCTGAGACAGTAGGCTCATCTCTTTCTAGAAAACGTGTCCTATAAACTGGGGTTGTAGGAAGAGCCAGTGGGCCACCAAGTCATGTGTCACGTCCAAGTGGTCCGTGGTCAGAAAAGTTAGAGGAACACTGCCGTGCACAACCTAACGTACTAGAAAAGTTTGTTTACCACTTACCAAGACTGTGGAAGCAATACAGATGTGGCCAGAATTTCAAACAAACGCTGTCGTCACGTTTATTAATTTATATGGATGCACAGACTGTACAAATTCTTCGTGAACATTGCACACGTTCGAGATTGCACAGATTTGGGCCATTCCTCATAAACGTTTCATAAAAGGTGGAGGAATTTATAAACTTGCGAATTTCGTACAAGTTTCCGAGGAACGTTGCAAAGAAAACGAGGAGTTGTGGGCGTTTATAAATTTCGCGAGCTCGGTTAAACTCGCGTAAACTTTCATAAACTCTTGTAAACTCGGATAAATTCCTGCAAATGCCTCTATTTTCAAACGCGAGCTCGATTAGCAATTGATTAAAAGAATGCGGCGTCACAATCACGTATATTAAGCTGGTGTAGCCATTTCAAAAGACCAATGCCAAATTAAGGGGTAAAACCACTCTAGGATTTTCAAAAAATCGATTATTTTTTTTGCTTAATCGATACTTCAGGGTCATAAAAATAATACGTCATTTGATTTATAGTGACAAACAAATGTTAAAAGGTTTAATTATAGATTTTGTCGCAGCGCCTCGGAGCGCGATTAAAGCGTTTACAAAACTTTAAACGCGGAACGGATTTCTCAATGACTATTGCATGGAGCGATTAAAAATTTTTACGGTAGCTTCACAACAATATTCTCTTTGGAAGTACGTAGCCGTTGATTGATTGAACGTAAACTTTTTCTTTTATAAACAATTTAATGCTCATTTTAAGGTGAAAAAGTCGATTCATTGCTTAAAAAGTGCGCCACTTTCACAAAAATTGATTAAGAAAAAAAAAGGTTCGTACTTCTAAAGCCAATTGTATAATTGTATATATATAAATTTTCTTTAGTTTTTGTTCCATGACTCATAGATGCCGAGAAATCCGTCCTCCCGTGGAGGTGTTTTCAAAAAAGCTGTTTTCGATGACGGGATCTGTCGCCGACATTTTGTATGAAAATGACAATAAAAAAATTGTTTTTCGTTCTTCAATATATGTTGTTAATAAACCCTCTAAAAAGAAATTCTATTCCATTTGTCACACTCTCAGAATAAATTGTCAAATTTAGGTCCTTTTCTCTGCCTCTAGAGTGGTTTTGGCCCTTTAATACGATATTTTTTTTGCTAATTATTTGCTCTTAATCTACCGAATATGAATTTTTTTTGCCCAGCCGTTTTCGAAAAACTGTGGCTGCTCTAGCTGAATATTAAGCTAACGTAGCCACATGTTGCATCATAATACATAACAAATATATCGATGACATCTTTGCGGCATATTTATTTGCTATTTATTTGCTCTTAATCCACCGAATATGAATTTTTTGTTTGCAGTCATTTTCGAGAAACGATGCCCGCGCAAGGACAACGATAATGTAGCATAGCCAAGTGTCGTGTCTCCGTACCGAACAAAGATATCGATACAATTCTTGCGGCATATTTATTTGCTATTTATTTGCTCTTAATCAAATCTTTCATTCTTTTTTCTGTGTGTACCTACAATCAGCATTGTACAGCCTTTAGGCTATGCTACATTAACGCTGTCCTATCGCGGTCATCGTTTCTCGAAAATGACTACAGTAACAAAATTAATATTCGGTGGATCGAGGACAAATAATTAGCAAAAAAATATACTACAAGAATGAAATTGATATCCCTGTTACTTACAAAGATACAATAAGTGGCTACGTTAGCTTAGTATTACGCTAGCATAGCCATTGCTTCTCGAAAACGGCTGGAGCAAAAAAATTAATTCTTTAGCAAATAATTAGGAAATAAATAGCAAAAAAATATCGTGTTAATGGCATTGGCCTTTTGAAATGGCTACGCCAGCTTAATATACGTGTCACAATCCTCGTCAAAGTCGACCTATCTGAGCGACCTCGAGTGGGTTCAGAACGCTGTGTAAACGCAAACCTACCGTAAAGTTCTTGTTGGAGTCAGAGAGCGGTTGTGGGGTCGATAGGGTGTGGCGTCGAGACACCGCGGCGCCGATTCGCTTCCTCTCGTTTACTTTCCTCCTCCGCAACGCGAGGATGTTACGCGAGATTAAGAGCAAATCGACTGACCTCCCCTAATCTCCATAAAGAATCGGATTTATGATCGGTTTCCTACCGCTGTTTACGCTTTCGAAGAGTTCGCGGGCTCGGCTCCTTGGCAAGTAACTAACGAATCGGTGCCGTTCAGGGTAATCTGGTCGCCATGAATCTGGTAAACTCTGTAAACCTGTCCCTGTGAACTTCGAACTGTTAAATATGACAGGAGTTGTTCGGGTGCTTCTTCAAGATTTATCGGGGGTTTCGAGTAGATTTATCGCGGGGTTCCCCGGCTGAATTTATCGAGGGTCGTCTTGGATCTTCTTCGTTTAACCCTTTTCGAGGGTCTCTTCGGAGACTGGATCAATCCTGATCGATGTTACTATTCCATTTAGCTTTGGAGGGGATTTCTAGAGCTGGGTTACGTCTCGAGTGCGTTCGAAAATGGGGAAAAAGGGAGGAAAATACGCGAAGACTAACGCAGTTTGTAATTGATGCCCTTAACCTTTAGGGGGATAAATTTTTAATGAATTTTTATTGTTTCTGCTAGAGTTATAGCACAGAATAAGCGAATAAAAAGGTGGTTTAATATTACCGCACGTATAGTGAAAGGTTTAATGAATTTAGAATTCAGTCGTTCGGCGCGCTCTAGGATTCGTACAAGACTAACTGAACCACGAATCGATTGTTGGTTTTGAAAAACACACACACACACACACAGTCAGCGCTCATCACACGCACACCAAAACCGCGAATTTCAAACACCATGGTGTTAGGGAATATTCTTAAATTTGTACTGCATCGGTATAGTTTCTTCTAATTGAATGTAGACAAACCGAAGCAATTTATATTTGTAAATCGATTTCAATATACAAAAATGCTGTCTCCTTCCCATGTGGTATATATTTTCATTTTCAAAGGTATAGTAATTGTAAGTAATGGTAATATTCCATTGTTACATAAATATTTGATGTCAACAGCATGTATTTCTGACATTCTTTTATAAAATTTACTATATAATAATTAAAATAAGTAATCTTTTCCAAAATTTAATATTTAGAATGCAAGATTATATTTGGTTCTAAAAGATAATAGAAAAGACTGTAGTATTTTTATTATTATGCACATACTAGAATATATTAAATAAGGAAAATAGTGTTACAGAATGGTTAATATTAGTTTCAATGTTTAGAAAAAACGGATTGAGGATCACCGATTATCAGTTACCCCTGGTATAAAGACTCGGTCTATATCTTCATACAGTGGGTGTAGAATGTATTCGTACATCCATCAATTTCCCAAAAAAATTTTGTGTGAAGTTGTAGTTTATTAACTCCTTTCTATATAATCAATGATATTCTACATATTCTCGGAAATCTCTAGAATATAGTTCAAGCAATAATTTCTAGTTTATATAATTTGTGAAATTATTAAGAAAATACGAAAAATTGGTAGAAATATAGAAGCAATAAGTTCTTATGACGAACAATTTACGGTAGAATTTGTAACATAAGTACGTCAGTTTATTGCTTCATGGATATTAGAAAACATTAAATTTCCAGTAAAAAAAGGCTTACAAAATGCTCTAAGAAAGGAATAACAGAAGATCCCACCTCGAATAACATCGACATTTATGATAGTTAATTTAATGCCAAGAAGAGTTGCAGTAATTATAAAATCGAAAGGAAATCCCACAAAGTATTAATTATTTATAAATTAATGTAAATTTCGATTTTGTTTTAAATGAAGTTTTAAAAACGTAACACTTGTACGAATACTTATTGCTTCTGTATTTCTATCGATTTATTGTTTTTTCTTGTTGATTTCTCACTTATACAAAATACCTGATCTTTTCGTACTGTGTCTATTCTACAGATTTCCAAGAATATGTAGAATATCATTGTTTATAAAAAAAAGTCAATAAACTACAATTTCACATAGTTTTTTTGGAAAATCGGTGTACGAATGTCAATTGTCTCGATTAATGATAAACAACTCTATGAAAATCAAAGAAATTACTCCTTATGTACTTTATGTATTTATGCATTCAGTCAAATCAAATTCACCTCTTGAGGAATGAATATTAAATGCGATTTGTTTTTGATTGTATCTGTAAGTCGATTTTGACCTACAAACATGACGTCTCGCTTTAATATTGTATACTTTTTTCATTCTAAAAGCGATTGTAAATAATGATGATTTTGATAATCAAGTCAACGTACACACGTGTGCTAATGTCCCTCAAGAGGTTAAATTGCAATCTGACCGTTGTCTCGTTTAATAATAAATCCCTGCAAGAAAATCAAAGAAACTACCCCTTACGTCCCGACAATTACACTACTTCACACCAAGCAAACAAATTAAATAATTTGACGCAATTTCACACGTCCACCTCAGAGATCTTCAACGACTAAAAAAAAAAAACATAACTATCTATGCCTAACCTGTCGAAAGAAAGCCAAAGAAAATAAATCCCTCGCGCAATTTTATTCAAAGTTTTCTTCCCGAGCCAAGAGACTATAAATTAAAACCCGAGCGAAGAAAGCACGAGGCAGGTTTAAAACGCGTAGCACAAAGACTCTTAAAGTCGTCCCCTAATCAGCCAGGCAAAGACTGTGCCCTCCACGGATAGCCCCTATTGTAATTGGCTGAAAGTACTTTGGAGCGAATCAAAACACGACCGCGGAACTTTAAATCTCTGGCAGCTTCGAGGAGAACTTTAAATCGCGATAATAAAACATTTCGTTGGAGGAGGAAAAAGAACAGCCCCGCCAAGTTTGAGCTCCGTTGTTCGGGGCACGTCCATTGTTCTAGGGTCGCGCCAACATCTCCAACGAGGTTATCCGCTTTAAGTCACTCGCAGATTCATCGAATCAAACGCGAGGGGTGCGGTTGCCCCGCGAGAAGGACCGCGATTTTTATTTTATCTCCATCCCTATTGCGAGCACGGTGTATTCGCCCCTTGAAGTACAATTCGACGCGGGGCCCCGTGACAAATGTTGTTGGGGAAACGTTTCTTTCAATTTTTGGGTGGTCAGTTTTAACCCTCGTCGTGAAACTTCGGAGTTCACTCAACGTTCGCTCTTAGGGCACCCCGCGCGTTTCTTATGGGGTAAGTAATGGGGGTTGTGTAATAGGAGAAGATTGGTTTAACTTGGATGGATGAGTGTCAGAAGCATATCAATCGGTTAGGCTACGGTTACTATTGTGGGATTGGATGTAAGATGGTGATAAGAAACGGTTCAAGGTTCGATTAAACTTGAAATATGAAAGCTTATATTTAATATACGAAGTCTGATCAAAAAGTTCCAGGTCTTTCTCAATAACTCTTTATTAAATTTATTTTTAAATTATTCCAATTTGTCGCCTTCAAAGTACTCCCCTTGAGAGCGAATACACTTCTCTCACCGTTGTTTCCACTGTTCCATGCATCTGGAGAAGTCTTCTTCAGAGATGCTATTCAGCTGTTCCCGCGTTTCATCGGATCCTTTCATCGGATACTTCAGTTTGGGAAACAGCCAGAAGTCACGTGGAGCAGATCAGGCGAATAGGGGGGCTGGGGAAGGGTTGTCATGGCGTTTTTGGCTAAACACTGAGGAGCAAATGAGGAGCGCGGTGTGACAGGGCGCGTTTTCGTGGTGGAAAAACCACTTGCCTGTCGCCCACAATTCTGGCCTCTTCTGCCGAATCTTTTGGCGCAAAGCTTTCAGGGTGTCAAGGTAACGAAATCGGTTGATTATCTCACCTTGTGGGAGGAATTCGTGATGAATAACGCCCTTGGAGTTAAAGAAAACAGTGAGCATCACTTTGACGTTCGATCTCACCTGGTGAGCTTTTTTTGATCTTGGTGAGTTTTTTGACACCGTGAACGACTTATCACTTCATCACCAAAGCCTTTCTGAAGCATTTGAAAAGTTTCCGTGAACGATTTGCCCAATTCTACGCAAAATTTCACGCAAACACGCTGTTCTGCCTTCACGTCCATCACAAAAAACGCGGAACACGAAAAAGAGGCTTTACTAAAACAGCTGTAACATCGGTTTGGAGAAGGTTAGAGCAACCAAAAAAAGAGGAGGTTACTCAGAATGAATCTCGCTAAAAAACGAGCGCGAATCCAACCCTGCTCGTTAACGTGAAGGCGCGCAATTTGAAAAGTCCTGGAACTTTTTGATCAGACCTCGTATATATAGTACAACGACTGCGACGACTAACGACTCTCGACGACTTTTTACCTTCGACGACGACTATCGACTGACTGCCTGACAAGACGTCTAACCACCTAACGCTTGCTTCACTTTACCTCGCCTTTGTCCATGGATTTTTCCCAAAAACGTGCTTTCGTCGCTGGGCCTGAGAGGGGAAGTGCGTTGCAGTCCTCGCTTCCTCAGGTCTGCAGGCCCATGCCGCGTCGCCGCAATCCTATCGTAAATCTTAACCTATTTGCTTATCCTATACTATGAATCCGAATTCGGACGAAAATGTGTTCGGACGAGTTCTGACGAATTCGTTCAAACAAACTGTTACATCCGGCCCTGCCGGTGTCCCTTTTCATCGACCTCGCATTGCGAATAGTTAAGATCAGATACTTTTAGGAATGCGCTTGACATACGATTCGGAAACCGTTTCTCGGGAACCGAATCGTGGGATCTACGAATCAGCGAAATAGGCGTCAGCACTCAACGCCAGCACATCCGCTGAACTTGGGACCCCTCCCGATTTCAACGGATGCAAAAACGAAGGTTCTCGAACGCGGCTCGTGCCATGCGAGGATCACCTAGTATATAAACCCGTGGACACGCCCCACGGTGGCTCTTTTTTATTCCGCTGTCAGTACGTTCTCATCGTGGTGATTACCGAAATCTTGTAGTCGCGGACAGGTTAACTTCACGCGTTGTCGTTACCTACGAAAGTCCGACGTATAATCGGTTAAGATCACATCGAACCTTTATCATCAATCGAACACGCACTCAGCGTCGCGTTTTGTTCATCAAATACTAAATTATTGTAGTCACGGATAGAGTAATCGTACGCGCGCCGCGTTGTTACCGAGGAAAGTTCGTTGTTAATTAGTAGAGACCCGTGTCGCGAGTGATAGTTGCCGACAAACAGATCCTTGCAACAGCACAGCCCTGGGACCATAACAGATAGCTGGTACAACCAAACTGTAAGACCGACAAGCGGTAACGTACCTGACTAATTGTATACTTGATTTCCCAAAACCGATATTGTAATATAAACTCGTTATTTTGTAACAATATATATTTATATGCTAAACCTTGGAAACAATCATTGCAATCCCGAATTGCTCTTTCCCGTTAGCGAATACAGTTAAGGTGAGCTTTAGCTCTTTAATTGAAGACAAAGATCCCAAGAAAGAGTCTCAGATAAGCTGGGACGTAACAAAACAAACGCCTATTTTTCAATGGGAGTTTTTACACTACCAACGATAAAATTCCGTTTGTCAAAATTCCATTGTAATGTAAATATTAATATAAATTGTAATGTAATATTGTAATAAATGTAAATATTATTCATGTAAATGTAATACTAATGTAATATTAATTGTAAACATTATTCTCAAATGTAAATATTATTTCTAATTGTTTATGTAATTAATGTAAACGAATGCTCTGATTCGATGGACCCTTCTGCAAGCCCGGACGAATCACCGTCGTGAATAAAATCACCCCCTTCTTAACTCTTTGGGGCACGGTGGGATTAAAAGTGTCCCACCTTTTTGATGGACCGTAATGCATGGTGGGACATTTTTAATCCCACCTCGAAATTTTGCAATAGCTGCATGTGTATAGGTTTATATTTCGTCTTATTAACGTAAAGCAGTTGGTAATATATTCATCCAATGTTACAAATGTATGCACTTATGTTGGCAACTTTCAACATGCTAATATTGGTTCAACAATTGTTGTAAGCGGAAGGTTTATTGCGATAATATTTCTTTCCTGGTTTTATGTAAAAAATCGTAGAGGCAAGTTAATTTATATAAAAATTAGTTCTATATAAACAAGTGAAGTGTTTTATAATAAAAACTAAAGATTAAATTTGTTTGCAAATGATGAAAGTATGGTGGGATTTTATTCGTCCCACCATGCAACTTGGGGAGTAATACAAAAAAAACATATTTTTATTTATTGTTTATGTTTTAATATTCTTAAAACTATAAATGTGATTTGAATATAGTGTAGGTAATTTTTGACCCTTCAGCTTACCTTTATTAATAAAAATATAACAATTTTGTTTGATTTAAAACGCAATAAAATTCCTGTGCAACATGGGTCTATTTTATTATCTGAATTCCTATGCCGCAAAGAGTTAAATCACGATTTAAATTCATTAATCTGACGTTGAGCACGGGATCAAGTTTGTGATCCAATCTTCGACGTTCGTCTTTCGTCCTATCGGTCACCCTGTCCCCGGTTTCCTTGGCTCTCCCCCGCGTTCGTTGGGGATTCCCTTTCTCGGTTCCCTGGCAGCGTGCATTTTTTACCAAGCCGTAACGCGGGACTCTGTTGTGTCTTCTGGGCCGGGACAGAGATTCGGGTACCGGGATTCACGCCCCGACGACGACGACGGAATCTCAGCTTTATTTCGTCCCAAATCGAGTTACCGCGGAACCAACTTCCCCGGTAGTTCTCCCTTTTTGTCCCGTCGCATTCCGTGGACTCCTGGGACAAGTTTCTCTACGGGCTGCTAGAGTGTCTCGTAAAAGGAAATTGTGCCATGAAGAAAACGCGCGGCGCGACCACGGGAACGGCCTTGAAACGCGAAATTTATCTTCCCGCTTTGGGATCGGAGCAAATGTTGAACGATGACGGTAAAAAACAGAAACATTTTGTCCGAGTTGATTTTGAGTGGTCTGCTATGCACCAATTTTTATTTTCAGTTCATTAATGCATAGTTCGGGAACGTGTCCAAGTCAAATTTTCCAATTTGGAACAATTAAATTCACCACCATTCGCTTAATTTGCCTAAATATTTATAAATAGTTGCCTCAGTTAATTCCCTTAACTTGAAAGCTACGAGATAATAAGGTAATTCCGCGGACAAACTGTCTAATTAGTGGGACTGTTTTTCACGATAATAATAATAATAGTACTAACAATAAGGGAGCCCCGTATAATCCGGTACCCGTAACTCGCAATAATGCTCTATCGATTTAACGGTGAAATGTTGCGACGTTCCCCTATCTAGTTTGCGTGAATATGGCGTATACTTTACATATCTATCGAATTCGAAGCGGGTATGTCCGCATTATTCCGACACACATGTTCCGAACGCACAGGCTCTCTCACACGTACGCCGTTTATATTCCGCGTTCGGTTATTCGGCATCCCGATGAAAGTCGAATTTGACTTCCAACGTGGATACTTTTTTAAAAGCTAACGTCGTATATCGTCCAGGCTCTCCCTTCTTCTTTTTCATTTCGCGACGTTCGTTCTATTCAAATGACGTAATGAATACAAACTGATCATAAATTTAAATTGAACAGTTGTGGACATGTACACCGTGTAGCAAAAGCCAGATTTCGTTCCTGCTCGTCTCGATTCGTGTTCTTATTCGTACGGATTTCCATTCGGGGGTCATTCGACTTCCATGCAATTTTTGGCCAGGGATTGGGAAAATTCTCTTATCCGGACAAAAGATTCGATTCAGGAATAAAAAGGCTTTTTCATTCGTTTGAATCGTAGAATTAAATATCTCATATTTTTTGTACGAATAGTTTTAATTAATGGAAGACTTAGTAGAGAACGTATCCTTGAAGATAAGAGACGTTGTATGTCATCCTCTCATCCTATTCAATTTCAGTCAATCAAATATGTCCTAATGGAGATTATTTATTTTCTATCTGCATCTGCCACTTAATATTCATTTATTTATTATCTCAATGCTCGCAGGACTTTTTATTATCTTATAATAAATACGTATTCCTATAGGTAAAATGTTGTAATATTTTTTGGAAGAAGAATTGAAGGCTGACCTCGTTTAACTCGTTTTCCATTTAAAAAAGAGAAGCCATTTTAACTTTATACCGATCTTAAGCATGGCGATCCATTCAACCGCACACAGCGCCATCTCCACCATCAACTACGCGCCAACAAATATTTTTCCGACTCTTCAAAATACACACAGAAACATAACGCAAAAGGCAAAGTCCGAACACGGGCTGACTCCCTCGAAATTAATTCCCAAAGAAGACTTTTATATCCTCGCAACAGCATACTCCCATATCTAAAAAGGTTAAAAACCGTCGATCCTCTGAATCAGTGGGCCACCGGCCGAGAACTCGTGAAAACATTGTTCCTAGTACGTACTTAACGATCAGTTAAAATCCTCCAGCTCCGAAAGTGCCAGCGGTGATCGTCTCTCGAGCTCCATCCAACATTAATATTATATTGCTTCATTATTGCCAACGCTGTTTAAAAAGGCGAAATTGGATTGCGCTAAAGCTGCAGTGTCGGAACGAGCATCGCCATGGGAGCCAAGAATATTAAGGGAATACACCCAGTTACCAGGAGGAGCAGACAGCGCGGAATCGTATAAAAATATTTTCCGGCTTATTTAAACCGCCCTCCCCCGCCTCTCTCCTGTTCCGCTTTCATGTTCGCGCGGAAGTATATCCTCGGAGGAACGCGAGATCAACTCGGAAGCACTGTAATAACTGACAAAGTCCCGGCACCGTTAACGTTTACGATCCCCCCTTGCGAGCTACATCACACGCCCGCGGATCCTGCGAAAAAATACTCGGTGGAAATTCCACCA
Organism: Hylaeus anthracinus; assembly: GCF_026225885.1. Classification (NCBI taxonomy): domain Eukaryota; kingdom Metazoa; phylum Arthropoda; class Insecta; order Hymenoptera; family Colletidae; genus Hylaeus; species Hylaeus anthracinus. The sequence goes on along the minus strand of NW_026534330.1, from coordinate 13,274,825 downwards.
GCCTTCGTTATTCAGTGAGTAGAACGGCGTTAGGCGTGCAGAACTCCAAGATAAACGGAAGGGAGGCAACGGGGAGAGAGATTACTCGCTAACCTGAGAATCTACGGGACGGTGATGATCATAAAAATTGGAGGAAGCGAGGTATTTATTCGTTAAAAGGTTCGCTGGGTGAGCTGAGCACGGCGAGCAGGTGAACTAGTGGCGCTGGGGAGCAATATGGCGCTGCTAAGTTGCATATGACCGAGTAGTTGCGTTATTAGGTTGCATATGACCGAGTAGTGGCGTCAGTAGAATGCACATGGTATTGCAGTGACGGTACTAATAATCTTGAACTACATGCTGAGACCTTAGCATTCTCTCAATGTTTCTGGAAGACTACAGGAAGGCCCTATGTTGATATTATTAATGCTTTCTTAACATTCTATTGCCACGAATACTAAGATTATATTGACTTCTCGAATGAGATCTCTAATTTGAGATTTGAGAATCGGGTCACCTTTGCCTCAACGATAATCATTTTATTACCACTTTGAGTTCCAAAGAAATTAAACTTGAAGAAAACCTAGTGGTGAGACGTATCATAGCTAGACATATCATAGCTTCCCTCCTTTCAGATTAAGCATATATCTAACGTGTCTCCAAAAATTAAGGACAACTCCTAAATCCAACTGATACATTAAAAACTGGGAAAAGAACCCTACATCTCCTCCAAGCAACACCCTCCTCTTCATGATGTTAGGATCCATCCTCTATACGGTAATGGTTTTCTTGAACCTTCCAGCTAAGAAAATCTTCCTTAAGGGGGTCCACCTGTGTAACGTTTAATTTTCAAGGCAATTTTCAAGACAATTTTCAAGAATTTTTTGCAGTAAAATTATTAGTGCAATTATGATAATTTTTTTTAATTGGTAGATCGACGCTTTAACATTAAACGTGAATGTTTTTAAATAAACGTTTTTTACGTCTTGAAACTTTAAACGCGTTTTTCTCGAAACCATGTTTTTGGAAATGGCGAACAGCATTGCGCAAAATCCATTACATAAATCGGGATGAAATTCTTTTTTTACAATTTTCAAACGTAATTGGTGGTACTGGCGGCGAGATTCATGTTAAAACAATTTTTTTCCAACGTCTATTAGCCATTAGATAAGGGAAAAGATACCTTAAAATATCATTTTTTAGTTTATACGCCACACTATTAACAATTTTCAAAATTTTGTGAATATCTAATCGTCAGTATCTTCAAAATGTAATTATAAAAAAAGTGATATTTTACTTTTTTGTGTCAGATGATCAAGTACGATCAAATCCTGCTCGGCGAATAACTCTTCTACTTTTAAGTGATCTCATTAAAGCGCCGTCTAGGAATATCCACATATCGAAACATTGTGATAAAATCAAAAATCAATGTCAAAGCGTCGATCAACCAAATAAACAAAAAATTATCATAATTCCAATAGTACTTTTCCTACAAAAAATTCTTGAAAATTGCCTTGAAAATTAAACGTTTCACAGGTGAACCCCCTTAATGGCGCTATTAGGTTACATATGACCGAATAGTTGCGTTATTAGGTTGCACATGACCGAGTAGTGGCGTCAGTAGAGTCCATATGGCATTGCAGTGACGGCACTAATAATCTTGGACTACATTCTGAGGTCTTAGCACTCTCTCAATGTTTCTGGAAGGCTACAGGAAGGCCCTGTTGATATTGTTATGTTTAGGTCTAACGAGAACTTTAATAAGTAACAAGTAACTTTATGTAACAGGGTTTGTACAATAGAAATGTAATTAAATTTATATGCTAGTTTCGGAACGTCTCCACTGAAAGGCGTCTTGCTCGAATCTGACAGCTTGACAAGCGATCGATTTGATCACCTTCTTCTCGCTGTCTACTTATTCCGGTCGCGAGCACCAGCAGGCCTTGGATCCATGCAAAGGGTGCTCGCAACAATATTATTAAATTTGAACGATTTCTAACTATTGCTGTTATGGGAAACATAGTTCAGCGAACCTTGGACTTAGCTTTAAAAAAATTTCCTTAAAAGTATTCCCGAAGATGAGCCATTTTTCGAGCCATTGAGTCGACCCCCTTAATTGCGCGCCCGCCGGACAAAGCTGCCACACACATGTACCTAGGGTATTGAACGCGGTACAGAGAGGCCACGAGGTCGCCGAGGCAGCGACGTTTTTAATCTGGAAAGCTCGCGGGGTTTTGATCTCATTAGACGCCGCTGGAACGCGCTTCCTCTACGCGTTGCTCGGGGCAGGCAGCCTACTCCCTGTTTCTTAACAATTTAAAGAAATTCCAATTCGAATAACTGCGCCCACCCGCCAGCGGGATCGTCTAAAGAGTTACGGTTAATGGAGGGGAAAAATAGCGTTCCCTCTATCCTCGCCCCTGCGAAGAGGCGAAGGAACGGATTGAAAGAGCGCGAGAGTTTGAAAGCGGCCCCGTCCTGCTCTGGGTAAATTGAAAATCAGCCAGCGGCGTTAGGCGAATACTTGGCGAATAGTTTCGCGACGGGCGGGGCGAAGTTGCGTGAGAAAATTCGACTGGTTGCATTTAGTCAATGGGAAGGACACCTTTGTTCGTGGCATTTTCGAGGACGCTTTCAAAATTCCTCTGACGCGAATTTGCCTTGGGAGAGGCACCCTTGGAAGACAATTGGCTGATGTTTTCAGAGATTGAATGTTAATCGAGGAGACGTCTACGTGTTGTGGTTGAAAGATTATGGTCTAGGCTCTATCGGTGAGACTTTGTGAAATAACTAACAATTTAGTTAATTGAATGCTTAGACGAGTTGCAATTATTATAACATCAAAAGGAAATCCTACGAAGAAAGTATTATATACTTATAAATTAATGTAAATTTCTTTTTTATTAATGAAGTCTTAAAAATTAAACAGTCGTGCGAATACTTATTGCTTCACTATTTCTATCGATTAATTGTTTTCTTCTTGTTAATTTCGCAACTTACATAAATAGCTATTCTTTTTTGTACTCTATCTATTTTAGAGATTTACGAGAATATGTAGAATAAGTTAATAAATTACAATTTTACATAGTTTTTTTGGAAATTGATCAGTGTACGAACACTTTCTACACCCACTGTAGCTTTCTAGAGCAATTTTTGAATTATCTTCATTTTCACAAAGTAATAGATCACTTTCTAAGAAACATATTCCGTTTCGCGAAAAAAAGTTTCTTCAGAAACTGAAAAGTTATTCGATTAGCCTAGTTTTGTTTCCATTAATTATGACCCGATACACTCGTGCTCTAGTGACAAGCAGCAAGTATCGGTTGGCGACGCAACTTGCGCGTTAAGTGGATGAGAAAAGTTTTCCTAATACCATCTAAAGATGAAGGAAGGAGAAGGGGGGAAGGGAGAGGAAAGGATTGATCTACGGACCCCATCGAAGAGATTAGTCGTAGCCTGGCAATTTTCATCAAGAGATCACACTCGAGCTGAACCATTCGTTCAACAAGTCGAAACAAGCTCCATATTCTCTGGCGATCATCCGAAGGAAACTGATGATAGATAGCGGGACACCGAGAGGAAACATTTTCGTTTGACTCTAGTATCAAACCTCCGTGGCCAATTGAAGTTTTTTCGAGGAATTTTTTAAATTTGTTTAATAGTGGAGCACTCCATTGATAAGACTCGGTAATGTAGAGCTCTCTGCTGATAAGGCAGGTTGTCCTGCTGGCAACGTAGAGCTCTCTGCCAATAAATCTTCTAAGGTTCTACTTAGCAATCTCTTACCGACAGAATTCTGTACATTATCGACGGATATCACAGACAGAGAGACCTACAGTGTTAGAAACATCTATTTTGAGGGCTTTCGATCACGATCCTAAGGCGCCTTTCTTGCAGATGGAGTAATACACCAGTAATACTCCACCGCTTCGAAGGCGATACTAACTGCATCCCAGTTTCCCATTTCCACGTTGAATTTTCCATCGATAAGAAGTATACTCCTACCCAGGAGGCGAAACAATATTCGACGGAGCTTATCGACGCCAGCGATATCCATCAACGCAGCAAATCAGTGGCCTGAGCATCCCGTGCTGCTCATTAAAAGCTCGTTAGAGGGTGCGAAGCTCAGCAAAGTGCGGCGTGCCAAGTTCTCGGACTCCACTTCCGTGGAAATCGTGTTGAACGCTCGAAAGTCGTGTTCACGCAAAGCAGGATATAAACTAACCCGATTACTCGCGAGATTACGCTCGTAAAAAAGTAATCTGCAATTAAATTAACCGCGACGACCGCGACCAGCAAAATCTTAGCGCGGAGGAAGAATTCGACCACATTTTTCATCCTTTTTCGTTTCCCACCCTTAATCGGCACTACCGTGATCAAACTGGCGAATTTGATGCTCACCTGTGTCTTCACGTCGCCTCCAACTGTAACCTTCGACTGGAAATTGCTCTGCTCCGTGAGAATCTTCGCGTTATTTATATAAACGTCTTCGCCGTGCGTGCTTGGCCGCCTGGTGACCCATAACGGAGGATTACCGTCGAGTTCCGACGAGATTGAATCCCCAAGATTCTCGATCGTTTTCGGGAAGTTTGCTGAAACAGAAGACAGGCACGTATTACACAACCTTGGCAAACTTTGCAGGTGGCAAGCGTTAACGGTACTTTCCTCGTGATTAAATTCATTTGTTTGCTACTTTCAAAACTTCGTGTTTAAGGGGTTAGTCGCAGTGAGGAAGAGGAAAAGCGACATTTCTTTGTGATTTTTTTTAGTTATTAAATAATAATTTGCATAAATCACAATTAAGTATATTATAAAGCATGTTTTAAAGAACTAAAAAAGATTTTTTGTTTTAAGAAACATTAATTTATATCGTCATAACAGCCGATGACGTAGACGATGATTTAAAAACGTAGGTTTGCGGTGAGCAAGATTTCTCTACATTTATCTGAAAACAAAAACAAAGGTAAATTACGAAAATAGATTAGTCTAGCGGGTCCCTGAACGAAGGATTTTGGAAAAAATTAATTTAAAACAAGATGGCGTACATTTGAAGTTGATTTCCAATTTTTTCATTAAAATTCAGCGATTCAATACAGGATAAAAAAAAAGTATACAAGAAAATAAAAAATCCTTCGATCAGGGACCCGTTACTCTAATATATTTTCTAAATCTACCTTTAGTTTCATTTTTAGGTGCACCAGTATGAAGAAATCTTGCTCACCGCAAACCAAGTGGCCACCCACGCCATCGCCTGTTATGACGAAATGAATTAACCTTTTTTTAAAACAAAAATTCTTTTGAAGTTCTTTAAGACATACTTTGTAATATATTTACATTTCATTATTAAAAATTTGTATTTAATACCTTAAAACACACACACACACACACAAGAAACTGTCCGTTCCATTTTCCTGACTGCGACTAACTCCTTTGGGGGCTTGGAACATCAAAACATGAAAAAAATCATTTTTTTTTTTTAATTTTTTTTTTAATTAAAATTTTAGCGATTCTGAACAAGTCTACGCAAAAAAAAGTTGAATTTAGAGCACTACAAGTGGTAAAAAAATGTTTTCTTTTAAAAACCGAGGTTTTTTTAGAAATTCCAAATAATTAATTTTTTTAAAACGTGTAAAGTTGAAAAAAAAATTTATAGGTTTGCGCGGCGATCATTTTCTTTGGAATCAAAATATTGAAAAAATCCTCGGTGTAAATTAGGCCGAACTATCAAAAAACACGTGTCAAATATCGGCTTACCCGTTTCTGAGAAAAGTGTACCTTTATACCAAAAATCTAGGTTTTCAGAAGATGCAAAAAACTAAACATTTCTATTTCCCGTTTGATTATCGATATAAATTAATATTTATTTCGATAATCGAACGGGATTCGTCGCCTTGTTAAGTTTATCAAAATCGATTAGCTTTTTCGGAAATTTATTGTATTCTTTACCCTAGAAAACAATACCCTATGGCTGTGACCAAGGTAACCGCGTCTCTGGTCTTCCGCAAATTTTACTGTCGTCGTTTTCTCTTCGAGAAAGTTTTCAGTTGTATTTCCTTATATTTTTTACAGTTTTGTCGCGTTTTTTTTAATAAGTTCGTGTCGTCGAACTTTTTTTGTGGGAAAAAAAGAAATTTTGTGAAAAAAAATTCCATTTTTTTTTTAAAGAAATGTTGTTTTCCATTTCTAGTGCTTTAAATTCAATTTTCATTGTTCAGAATCGCTTAAATATTAATAAAAAAAATTTTTTTTAATGTGATTTTTTTTCATTTTTTGATGTTCCAAGCGCCTTAAGGAAGATCCTGATAAAGGGACATTGTTAGTTCTCGTAGGATTAAATTCATATCTGACTGACAATTCATGTCACGATCAACTATCAGGAAATTTTCTAGTCGTGACCACCGGATCCGTTCAAACAAAAACAGAAATAATTACTTTCCGCGGTCTCCATCGAAATTTCCCGCGAGGTAGTTTGCGTTTTCGAGTTTTTTCGATTCCCGTAAAGTTCCGCGGCAGGGTCACATTTAATCGCGCAACAATCATCGAAAAAAATGAAACCCTCTCCAGTGGTATCGTGCATCCAACACTTGATAGAGATTGGAAAAATATCGAATGTTGAAAAATTGGTCCCGCATGAACAAAATCCAGCGCGCAAACATTTGCGCGACGGTCCCAAGATACGCGAAAACAGTGACCTGTTTCGCGATCGAATTGCCATCGGTAACGAAAAATGACTTCCAATTGCATTCGACGGTGGAAAAACGCTACGTGAAAAATTAGCGCCGCGCCCGAGGCCAGAACTTCGTGCGGGCAAAACGTTTTCCGCGGCGTTTGTTTCAAATCCACTTGAAACTTTTAAGTCGATAGGGGAGATCTATATCGAGACTGGTGATCGATCGCCAGCAACTCTGGGCAAAAGAACTATCATCGCTGGCGAATGTCGATGGAATTCCCATTCATCGTCGCGACTTGGTTGACCTAGGTGGGTTAACTGGAACTCCAAATCGCTTTCGAATATTATGGTTCCAATCTAGGTTTCGTTTTATCTCTGGCCTTGCAATGGTATTTAGGTGGAATGAATTAAGGCTTATTGGGGTAGATTTATAGCTTGTGAATATTTAAATAATCAGTTTCTGATCGTTTGCAGATTTTCTTCAACGGTGCGTAAGGAAATGAAACGAATTAGGTCTTATTGGATTGGAGTTTATAGCTTATGGATTTTTAAATATTCATTTTCTGGTCATTTGTAGATTTTCTTCGGAATTGTGCAAAGAAAATTATAGAACGAGATACTTGGTAATTTTTTAAAAATGAAAATAAAATTACTACCATATAGACTGTGGATTTTATGGATTTATAGAGTACATTAATATATATAAAAAAAAACATACAAGAAATATATACATATACATTGTATGTAATATATAGAAGACAAAAGTTAATAATTAGAACTTTCCAAGAAAATAGATGAACTGTGTTGCTCTAAAAGGAAGAGGTTATATTTTACATACACATAATATATACAATATTTACAAATATACAAAATAGTTACTATTACCTAGAAGGAAGAGAAACGACAATTAAAGTCTATTCTCCTTAAATGTTCTCGGGTCTATTATTTATTGTTTATTATTCTTTCACTATTAAAACTGTCACTCGAATATTTCGATTTTGCCCATGTGCTCTCTTACATCATCGATGTATATGTCGCAGGACGATGATAAAAATGGAGATTTGATCAAATCCCTAAGGTAGAACCGAAATATTACTAGATTAAGAGATACAAGACGCTGGGATAATATCTCGCGAGGTAATAAAATAAATAAATAATTATATTAATTTGACGTATGTGTGTTAAATCTAGCATCGAGTTGTGTAATATTCGCCTGATTGGATTAGGTTTGTGTCTAGTTTTAAAGGGGAGTGGTTACAAGCGAAACATAGAGCTGTGTGGGTTGTTATTTTAACATCTTCCGTGAATTGATCATCTACCTTAGGGATTTGATCAAATCTCCATTTTTATCATCTTTCTGCGACATATACATAACATCAGAGGACACGCTGAGCTAATCAACAACCGCGGCCAATTTGACTTGAAGAAAGCCTCCTTTCTTTACATATATATTCTATTAATTAGTACTTTGGACTTGGAGAAGATACCTCTTAAGTACAGAGAAATAGACTTAAATACAAAACGTATATATAGAGTCTGACTACCGACTATCAAGAATTTATTATAAATATATCCATTTCCAAAGCAAGAAACGATTGTTCATCTTCTAAACACAGCCCCGCCGAAAGGCTCCCATAGAGGATTCGAAGAGAGCAAGAGAACGCGGAACAAAGCCAACGATAAAGGTTTGCAGTCACGACGGAGAAAAAGCTTCAGAGGACAAGAAATCCACCACAAAAGTACAAAGGTGGTGGTTTTATTATCTCGTTACCATCTGGAATGTTCTCGTAATCCTGAGGTTTTTCCGGCCTCCGAAACCGCGTGAAGGTATCGTTCTGCATCCTCGCAAGAGGGACGTTCAATCTCGGACACAAAGGGGGTGGAGGAGGACGATAGCGACGACAACAATGGCACTCATTACGAACGCCAGAAATTGGGTTCTGTTTCGTAAACTGCTGGTCGCTTCCAGGACAAGGGGCTCTCGTTTGCCCGCACTAAAGGGACCCCGTCTTTCCCTGGGAAATCATTTTCTTAACCGCGCGACGCAGAGGTGGACCAACCGGAGAGATTCCACTCGAGTATTTCACTAGCTCTTGGATTTTGGGTTGTGCCTCAGAAGGAACATCTATTGGTTATTGGGGTTAGAAAATGATTATCACTCAGTTATTCCCTTTTATAAGACATTGTTTATTTCGACCAGAAAGTTAGGAGCTGCGATGTTGCTCTCAAGAAGACTACGATCGAACTGAGTATTTCGACGTCAGTGGAAAAATGCAATGAAAACTATCGGTGCCCTCTTGTCTCAGAAAAAGGTCTGCTGATTTTCTCTTTTAGGTCATAAACTAACTCAAAGAGACTTTTTCCGGTGTTGGTTTATTTTTGACAGTCGGAGTCTTAGACTTCGAGTCGTCATGGGCCCAAAGTATCCAACATTGTTAAACAATATTTTAGGAGTGCAAAGGGTTGGAGGGACGTTGGCTTGCAGTGGAGGGCCAAGATAATTGCATCTATTTCAAAGAAATCTATTCGAGTCTATCAAGTCTGTTTCAAAGTTTCTTTTTCGACCCTAGAAGGATACAAACAAACAATCTTATACGTATTCGTATCCTCTATGTGTATCGAATACATTTGTCTGGAGTAAATGATAAGTTTGATGTTGACAAATAAATTTTTCATTATAATTGTATACATATTTATAATGAAACATTTATTTGGAGACATCAAACTTGTACAATACTTTAGATAAATTTCTTCCACAGAAATATGGGCCACGAATACCTGTGGGACTAATTGTATGTTTCAGTGAAAATTTCTGGTTGTCATTGGCTAAATTACAATTGAGACTTGCACGAATTGCAGGGGTAAATTGTCCCCTCTTATCTGGCTACTCCTCCTGATTCATAGCCAACTCTGTTTCAATATAATTAATTTCTAAAAACAAATATAATCCAAATAGAAGAATAGAAAATAGCCAGATCAAAAGGGTTAACAGTCCAATCCACAATAGTGATCTGTTTCACCAGTTCTCGACCATGACATCCCACCAATTTCTTGGACAATGCAACTACGCTAATTTCCCAAGTAAATCAGGATCTTCAAATTAAGGGGGGAGTCTGGTTCAGTAATCCTACGAAATTACTCGTTACCTATGAGGTTTAGAGCTAATAAAGGTCAACACTTTTTTATTTAGAATTCGATACTCTACCATATTTTTGTATAAAAAATATACCATTCCATTTAAAAAACTGAAAGTCACCTTCATTTCTCAGAAAAGAGTTTAAATACGAAAGATTTATCTACCTGGTTACATTGCACATAAATAATAGTATCACTTTTTCCTCTTTCACTTTTTTGTCATACGTACCATTTACGAGAAAAAAGCTGGCTAGTAATAGCCTGAACACCCTGTATATGTATACATTCAAATTAAATCTACACTGTCAAATTTTCTTCTTTGAACGTCCCTTCATATGTAAAAAAAGTTTCAATAACAAAAATTAATTATATCTGGAAATTATATGCATTAGAAAAATACATAAGCCGGACCAGACTCGCCCTCAATAAGAGCCCCTTACGTTCCAAGACACCGATCAGCAAAGAATCGCGCATTATTCATACAAGTGCCACGGGCCAAAAAGAACCTGGACAAATACGTCCCACTAGGCGATCAATAGCTCTCCCGTTGATCTCTGCATCGTTTTGTCCCAGACGTCCCTTTCAACGAAGGTGGATGATTAAGTCTTCGATCGAATCCCATTTATTCTCGCCCGCGGAGCCCCTTGGGGCACAGGTGTGATGGCCGACCACAAAACGAGAACATTCGTACAAAGCTGCTCGCTCCATCGATTTATATTCCTCCCCCATTTCCTTCTTTGCCAGTTGAAAACTCCTGGCGTTGTCCGGTTCGGTAGTCGATCGCAGACTTTCGAAGCGTCGGCTAACAAAAGAAACTAACGTGTCGCTGGATTATCGAAAATACGCCGCGCGAAGTGTCAAAAGCGCTTGGCCTGGCGACAACGCAACGAGGGGAAGGAGATCAATTCGTCGATTCCCGTGTACTGCGGAGGAATAGAATTTCACAGAGTTCCACTGCTGACGTAATCCTCGCCAAACATTCTTTTTCTCGCTTCAATTCTGCCCCGGAGGGCTTGGATAACTCCGCGCAATTCTGTTGCGCGGGTATTATCGGAGGTGAAAAATAGGGGGAGAGGGACAGTCTCCCTTTGACGTCAGCAGAATGGTGCCCTGCGGTGTCCTGGAAAGCTTTCAAAGAAAGTCGAAGTGGAATACAACGCGACCCGCTTCGAGGGGTCAGAGGTGTCCGAAGGAGATGGTGATCAGGGTTGTGGGGGGTATGCGGAGCAAGCCTAGAGGGGGATGTTACTAATTAGAGGTGCTTATTGGACGTGAGAAATACAAACTATTAATTTTAGAACCGAAGGAGTTTGGCACTGTTATTGAACGATATTTTCCAGCTTTACAATTTCAGATGAAATGTACGTATACATTTTTTGGTAAATAACTAATTCCTCTAAAAACTTCTAAATTTTCAAAAAGTTTAAAAATCGACCTACCCTGTATAGATTAGCCTACCACACGAGTCCTACGCCTCGGTACATCTACTGTTGAATTAATTGGATTTAAATATTGTATTTAGTCCGATAACAAAAATGAATCTGGCATTTCTTCTTTGAAGTCCTCGCGGCTCTTTAGTTCTTAAAAGTTCTTATAAGCCTGTTAATATAAACACCCGTGCCGAAAACTTGAGTTCGACGCTTAAGGTGTCAGTTAGTAGAGACAACCTCGATGGTGAAGGCGACTACTTCTCTGAGCCTCTAAGTGATTAAAAAAATATCATTTAATATTAGGTTGTCCCAAAAGTTTCTTTCGTGACTTGCACACAGTTATTTTGTATAGCAGTGTTTATATAAATAGACATACAAATTTCTTAGATGCTAATGTTGTAACAGTAATGGAGCAAAATGAATCGTACGCAATTCAATAATGTAACATTAGACATATAAAAAGTGATATAAAGTGGTGACAAATAAGACAAGGACAAATGTTTTGTTATGAAACCAAATGGCAAATGCTCTTCCAGATGCAAGAAGTTTCAATCCGATTGGTCCATCCGTCTCGGAGTAGGAAGCAAGACAAAATTTTTCTGTTTTTTGCAAAAAAAAAAAACAGGTAACAAATGACAAATCGCGAAAAATCTTGATAATGGGATCACCGCGGAGACATGCACTACAAGATGCAACAGGTTTCATTCCGATTGGTCAAGCCATTTCAGCGTAATCGGTGAACATACCTTAAAAAAAAAAAAGAAAAAATACATGTCGAATCGAGTAATCTTCTCCTTTTCGAAGTCGGTTAAAAATATTCTGTATGTATTACCTATTAATGAAATGGAAGAAACTTTTAGGACAACCTAATATAAAACTATATTCTTATTTTATTTCTTGCTTCCACCCATAATCTAACATCTACTCTCACACCACCAACAATTAATAAAATTAATCGTGGACCACGAATAATCTCTCGCTTTCTTCTGTCGCTGCTTGCACGGTCGTTTAACTGGTCTCACGTTGACGAATCTATATTTCGGTACATTATGAGGCGCGAAGCGCGGCATCTTGTTTGAACACTTCTTTAAATCAATTACGAGTTGCCCAGGCGGACAAGTTTTGCGGACAAGTTCATTCCCCTCCGTCCGCAAACCCAGCAACGAACCCGTTCGACGAAAGTTCGACTACCACCCCCGTAGATCGCAACAAACTCTCGGTTTACGGATTGTTTTCCCGACCTCGACGAATTCAATCGGCGAATTTGGGATTCAGATGATGATCGGCGACTTGCGCTCGCGAAAATTCCAACGGCTGGCTCATGCAGAGGATTCTGGAAAATTTGCTAGATATCGTTCGCATCATACAATTCTAACATTCTGGCTGCTATTTTATCGAATTTGCAATATTTAAACTTGAATGATACGACGCATAGAAAGATACCAAAATTAATATTAGTCTTAAGAAAGTATTAACATCCAAAAGCACTTGTTTATATCTATCACTAGCAATTTATTTTTAATCCAATTTATCGTAGCGTTGTCTACATCAAAATAGCTTAATTAAAGTCCTACGATATTTTCTCTCAACAAATTTGAATACCAACTCCTTAAAAAGAAAAAAAAAACAAATAGGTCATTCGTTTAGAAAGATATCAAAATTAATAATAGTATTAAGAAAGTATTAACATCCAAAAGCACTTATTTATATCAATTACTAGCAATTTATTTTTAATCCAATGTATCGTAACGTTGTCCACATCAAAATAGCTTAATTTAAGTCCTACGATATTTTCTCTCAACAAATTTGAATACCAACTCATTAAAAAGAAAAAAAAACAAATAGGTCATTCGGTCTAAATGATGTTGGAATGTTATACGAGATATTTTAAGTTTAACATTCAAATAAACTCACGCATCTATTTATATGTTAAACGTCACGTTTATGCAACTTTAAAGTGAATTTATAGCTGGTGATACGATTTAAATTTTAGCGGCCAGTTGCACCGATGACTAGCGCTATCTAGGAGCGTCAGTGGAACTAACAGCGCGCAACGGCTGTGGAATGCAGTAAGCCCGACGTTGACATGTACTGCGTTCGTTTTCGTTTCTTTTCTGTTAGTGAAGTGATTTTCCTTGAAATTGCAAGACTGTCGGCCACTCCATTAAGACGTACGACTTCTCCTGCACTTCTGCGTTAAAATGGACAACGTTTCCGTGTCAAAGGTACCGTGCAACTTGTTGCTTCTACTTACATAACCTCCACAAGTGAAGGCGCCTCGTGGCGGCTTGGAATACTCGTTTGAATTTTTAATACGTTACACATGCTGACTTATGTTTATTTTCTCGTTTGTTATTCATTCGTGAAACTTTAAATTCCTTTCTGTACTTTGCTTCTTCACGATTCCTTTAAACCTGAAATTCGAATGTGACTTTTGATCGAATTTCGCTAACCAGTAATCTTGTTTGAAACTTGCTCGATTGTTAATGCATAATATACTTAGAAAAGATAATAACAGTCTCATAAGTGTACCCGCATACATAATACATGTACTCTCTCATTGTGGAAATATATTTCAAGATGTCTTCTAGGGTGTATTTGTTCACAAAGGCGGTTACAAAATTGGTGATAAAAATACGAAATTTGTGGCACCAGATTATTTGACCGAACCATGGTATCTCTCTTATGAAGAGACGTGGACAACAATTCAGAATGCTATAGAGGTACTGCTTCTGTGTTAAATAATGCTGTGCGAACAAGCGAATATCATATCTTGTACCATCTATTAGTTATACTGAAATTTCAGAATATAAGATCCACTATATTCCAACAAATTTTGGACGGCATAGAACATTTTGTTTTCAATTTTAAGGAGAAATCGATAGAAAGTCTTGGAAATGAAATACAGACAGCTATTGTGTTAACAGGTGATGCTGACCTTTAGAGAAATATGTCCTTTTTTGTCGTCTCTTTTGATAACAATTCTACTGTAGGAATTAATGTTCCTGATCATGCCATAATGTTTACAAGTATAATTTCTAAGTTGGAACCAATAACAAAACACACAGCAGTTATATGGAGTAGAGATTCAAATAACTTGAAAAGTATTTTAGAAGAAACAATTTTTCAATTGATAAATCATGAAAACATGGTCAGTTATTTAAGTAATAATTAGGTTGTAGAAAAAGTAATTGTTATTCACTGTAAAATTATTTGTAGGATGAAAATGAGCAGGTTAAAAAAAGTCAGTGTAACATGAGAGCTTTGAAATATTGGTACCAGAACCATTGCCAATCGGATGATCCTCTTATCATAATCATAAGTGATTTTGAAAGTTTTTTACCTGCTGTATTACGTGACTTTATTTTAATATTGAGGTACTGTAATCTTCTCATGTAATGCATCGTGATACATTTACTTTTATAGTATCTCGTTTCTTTCAGTTCTTATTCAAGTTCAATAAAGTTTGTCGTTATATTTGGTGTTGCTACTACTTTGCACGCTGTACACAGATCTTTAACATACGATGTTACATCAAAACTAAATGTGCAAGTAATGAATGTTACCAGTTTAATTACTTATAAAACTAATAATACTTAGAGACTTTTTTTTGAGTGCACAATTATCTTTTGTTCAGGTATTTCACATAAAAACACAGATCAACATTCTGTCTGACATATTAGAAAATATTATTTTTTCTCCAAAAATACCCTTTATGTTGACTGGACGAGCATTTCAGTTATTAACAGACATGTTTTTATTTTATGATTTTTCGGTTGAGAACTTCTTGCAAAGTTACAAGGTATTCATTTTGCCTGATATTTAAATCTTGTACATTTAGAGATCATTACAAGATATGAATAGGATGACCTTTCATCCTCACAAATTTTTAGATATGTATGATACAACATTTCTATGGAAACAATATAAATTCTCTCTGCTGTGATTTGAAACATGCAAAGGCTAGGATGTCTGCCTTAACCGATGAAGATATAGAGGAAATTAAAAAACTCCCTTCTGTAGTAAAATACATCAAACAATTTCAGAGAGACAGAGACACAAACGAATCACTTAAAAACGAGGAGTTTAAGGTACATTTAATTTACCAACGAGAGTGCGAACCGTATGGTTCATTGTTCAACAATCACAGAAGTAAATTTGTTGTAGGAATTATTATTCAAACTGCTGAAGCAATTTCACAGATACGCGTATAGATTTATGAGAATACTGAGGTGTCTACACGATCTCATGTCAGCATTGCCAAATGCACCCATGGGCAAACAGCTACGCGAATTCTACAGCAAACTAGTTTGCGTAAACGATCTGAGAGATTGCAACGAGTACAAAGATTGCCTGCAACTCTTAAGCTTTCTATCAAGACAACAGCTCCTCTCACACTTGAATTCCATTCTTTCGATCATGAACGAGTTCCCAGACTTAGGTATACAAGACGTAAAAGTAAATCTCCAGAGTCATATAAAAAAGATTGAAAGTGCTAGCTTAGAAGAAGCAGTCGCGCCGACAGAGATCATTTCTAGCGGTGAGAGACTCAATCGACTCCAACTGAAAGAGGTCAGAAACGAGATTCACTATTTTGGAATACCCAAAGAGGTAGATCCTGGAGTATAACACCTTTCGTTTCGCTGCAGAAATTGCTGAAAATGTCCCAAACGCACAGTAGGTCGCCTTACAAACAGGCTCAGTTAGATGCGATTGATTTCCTGGATCGAAGTGTCTTTTCCGTTTACCTGGCGAATCCGAATCGCATCCCAGCGCACGAGATATTCTGCTTCAGTGACGGCAGTCTAGCCCGGCAACACATTCGTGGATCTTTGAGGGCTGCAGTGCACATGGGCCTGAACGATCCACAAGTGTATTTGAACGTAAGAATTCGCAATTTTATAAAATCAAATTCCCAACTTTCACAAGCTCCTGATCTTCTGGTCGTTTCTTAACGATCTCTGACTCTTTCTGCAACACTGATACATCGTGGATATCGATTACGGGCTTCCCCCGTAATGGAAAACGATGTCTAGGCGGCGTCGTCGCGGGCGTCGAAGTTAATTGGAAATGCATATTTCAGTGCGGGTGCTGCAAATTGGAGAACGACGAAGCCATTCCATCCACGCTGCCCGACCTCAGTATAATTTACAAGCTGCACTTGGAATCCAGAAAGTTGATCAATATGTACGACTGGCTGCAGGTAACAATCCGCTCGTGCTCAT
Source organism: Hylaeus anthracinus (assembly GCF_026225885.1). Classification (NCBI taxonomy): domain Eukaryota; kingdom Metazoa; phylum Arthropoda; class Insecta; order Hymenoptera; family Colletidae; genus Hylaeus; species Hylaeus anthracinus. Next base: position 13,258,386 of record NW_026534330.1, on the reverse strand, counting down.
GTTTACAGGTTAATTCAGGTTACACTTACGGTCACGCACCTGGCGCTCGTTCGTCTCGTGACTTTAATCGGCCGTTGATTCATGCGAGCACGACATTGTTAATGGACTACCTGGCAGGGGTGTGGATTGTTTTATCGCGCTCGGTTGTTAGATGCTCGAGAGTGCATCGGTCAAGTGCAACGAACCGCTGGGCGATGGGAAACGGGGATTTTTGGTTGACTGAGATTCCGAAAACGTGGCCTGGTGGTTACTTAGGTGGTGATGTGTTAGGTATGTTTGTTTGGAGGATAGTGATGAATTTTACAGGGGATGTTGGACTGCAGATCAGGTTTGCAGAGTTGTGGATATATGTACGTAGAGCTAGGTGGTCCTAGTAAAATGTAGATGGAGATAGTTGTATTTAGGTGAATCTAGGTGACGAGTTATCCCGATCAGACGATCATGTCGTCACACAGTGTTTGAAACCTCGAATACCCTCGAGGGTACCAAAAATACAGGCCACGTCAAATATGTTACTCAAGTTACCACGTATATGCAACAGCACATACTCCAGATCCTTTACATTCATAGTTTAATACCCTTAACTAGTTTCGTATTCCCTGAAGAATGTTTTCCATGTAAAGAGAACTTCCTATCCTGGAATTCTCAGCGATTGATCCGAGCACACGTTCGCAGGCGTTCTTGATCATCGTGAATCCCGTGGGCGAGGCGAAGGAGCAGCGTGATGTGGATCCCAAACTGCAGTATCCTTTTTCATTTAAGGGCTCGTTCGAATGCTTGGCTGGTAATGGAGCGCGTAAAGATTTGTCTAACCACCGGGTGTTTGAAATTCATATCAGAGCTCGTAATGGCGAAATCGTAGCCTCGTGCAGATAACTCGCGCGCGCTGCATACCTCTTGTTTGAATAATTCACACGTGTTCCCGTGCGAATTTTATCGCGCGCCAAGGTATCCTTAACGGAGATTTAGAGCCCGTTTTACTCAAGCGGTCGCCGAGCTGGAGTTCCTCGGTTTCATCAAGAGTTCCCGAAAGAAAACGGATCACGTAAAGCGGCTCGTCTGAGAATCGTCACCGTCATGTAGGAGGAGCCTGAGGATCACGTCCGTTTACTTGAATCTTCGCTATTTTTATACAATTTTTCTACTGTCTTGCCATGTTTTTTAATAAAAAAAGATTTGCAAATTACGTTGTTCATGACTGTGTGATGAGGAAAACAAAATAGTGACTAAAGTATGAATGTAATGTGCAGTGTGTGCAGCCGAGTTTCTCAACTCATTTTTGGAACTTTCGCTTTGTGGATCAATTGTTGAAGAATATTATGGTTGTAATACTACTCGCCAGGAAGCAGAGGAAACCAATTAAAATAATAACGAACTCTAATCTCGAAACCATTCATACCTTCATTCTGTAACGCATTATTCGGCTGATTTCACCCTGTAATTGTTGATCAATAATCCATGACAGGGATTCTCTAGAACGTATGACAATCATGAGGCACCATCAAACCCTTGATAGAGCCGAACGAGGCTTTGATGTTGGAATACATGGCTAAACAGCGCATGATAGCTAGCGAGTCAAAGTCCCCGTATCGACTATTAGAGACCCGAGGACATCGTTTGAAGAAGTAATAAATATGAGAAGCAGTGTGTTCTCTTCGAGAATGGTGGGATTACAAAGAAGACTGAACATGGTTCGAACATGGTTTTCCCAATACACCACCAGGTATTTCAACAGCTGAAATTACCTGGAACGTGTTGAAACTATCGATAAATCCCACACAAAATCCGAAACAAAAGAAGAATTTTTGGCGCGGCATTGCGGGCTCGAATATCTCCAGCATGTGTGGCGCGAATGAAATATTGCACGCAATAATCCGGCAATATTTAGCGCCCCTGCAGTGTTATCGCGCGCACTCGAGTATCGACTGTGTGCATCAACGTAATGCACATTTTGCGGCCAATTCGAAGCGATAATTTTATTAGACCATGAAGAGCGGATGGCGATTGTTTCCCAATAACAGATGTTTCTTCGTAGCAGCGATATCCACGTTGCTCTTATGGCGCGCAAACTTTCCACATGACACGAGGAAGCTGCAACTGCACGCTGCTTACGACTCTCCTAATTAAGTTTGCGCTATCGACGTCTGACATTGGATCGTTCCTGAAACTTTGGAATATGGGATCCCTGGTATCGGGATGCAATTTCGGGCGCAACCTGTGGAATACGTGTGCTGCTACGTTATTTAAACGACCGAGGATATTCTTAATTAATGGAATTTAATTGACACTTCATTTAAACGTGGCAGACGGTTATTATTCTGCAGAAATATAATTCGGTTCATGAACCGACTGCATTATTTGTCCGTGCATACAATTGATTGTATATGCTTTGAGAATTTAATAGAAATATTGTTATTCCATGGCTATTCATTCGCTAGATCGAAATCGAATGGTCGTTCGTTAATTTAAAGCGATATTACTATTGGCAAACAATAATAAAGCTTCGGGTTCCTAGTTACAATAGACACGAGGACCGAGTTACAGCCGGACGACATTTTGGATTGCAACTGATGGTGAACCTTTAAGAGGCTTATAGTATATAAAGTGTATAAACAGTATATAGTGTATAAATTTTCAGAACTTTTGTACATTCTCTTTTTCTTTTCAGCAGTGTCTTAGAATTATGTCCAATCGAAATTGTATTATTTTTGAATAAATTAGAAATGTTTGATCATTTTTCGCAAAATTTATGAAGTTGTTATTAGAAAATAAACCATTTTCTTTTGACGAAGTGTATTTTAATATAACTACATTATTAAGTACCTAAACCAATATTTTTCGGGGTGTCTTATAATTATGTCCACCAGTGTAATCATCTAAAATCACCTTCATCCGCAAATGTAACTTATCTAAGCATCCTAATTTCTATGGAAGAGAAGTGTCCGATGCAGATGGACCACAGAAGAGTAAATTCGTGAGGCGAGCAGAATTTAATTCGCCGTTGAATGCACGACTATAGCGCGCCATCTATAATGCGCGACCACCGAGGGACCGCTGAACCGTTGCGGGCTTTTGACGCATTCCTTACTGATTCACGTGCCTTTGAGCCACATACGGGCTCTGAAGCTTGTTCCACGATACCAGTATGATCGATGTTGAAGATTTCTGTAATGCGAAACTGCGGACACTGCGGTAGCAGCGCGCATTGTTTCAATTTGCCCGCGATGCTGGATTAATTTCCACTGGTCTGCCATTTTAATCTCGGCTTGAATAGCGCCATATTAGATAGAATCTGAAATTATGGTTTAAAGAAAGCAGAGTGTGTTAGCTGGTAAGGAACAGAAATGGCGGTATGTACATTTAGAAGACCAGAAAAGTTTCTTAATACAAACCGATTCCAACAAAACAGAGGACCAAGAATGTCTGGGGATTATTTTACTAACAAAAACGCAAAGTTTCCCAAGTGACAAAACAAGAATTACCTCGCAAATGGCGCAATCTAACAGAACAATATGGTGCGGACTAAAGAAATACGAGCGAGCTTATTACTCAAGCTAATAGTAAGGGCATAAAATATGCCAACTTTCGAGCTTGCTAAGGCCCCATGATCCCGGCGAGCGCATTGTCGGAAATTGCCGTGAGAACCGTTTTGTTCGTGGAATATTCAGCTCCCTGGATGCATATTGATGACGTATGTCGTGGATTTGCATACGCTTGGCTACGACACGAATTTCTCGCGTTCGCGCGAATTCCAATTTCAATGCCCCTTCCGATGGTCCTCTTCGCTCCTTGCCAAGCTCTCTGCTTGCTTAAAAATCCCGAATATCAATCGTCCTTGGATATACGCGATGGTCATTTCTAAATAGGAGAAAAAAAAACGGAAAAATGTTTGAACCGCGGACTTGAGAGAATATTGAGCATTATTTGAATTCGTACGTTTTTTTACATTTGACACGCGACGCAAATCTCGCTGGTCAGTTCTGTAAACATTGAAATTCATCAGGACGCGAGTATATATTTTCACTCGAGAAACGGTTTCTTCAATCTCGCGGAGGATTGGATATAAATCCAGAGTCTTATAGAGGCGCGCCAGGGATAAAAGTGTCCGTTGTCTCCGCTCGACGTTGACGGAATATCGAAGCAATTATCGAGGCTAAAAACGATGCGCTGTTTGCATTGAAACGTTGGCGAGATTCTCGTTCGATTAACCCCAACGACAGTTCAATTTGCAGTAATGTCGGTTACAGTTTGAATTGTTTTTCCGAGGAATTTCCAGTCTCGAAACCTGAAAGATTTCTTTGGCTAGTAATTATGCAACTGTTTGCTTAGAACTCGATCTGTTCAAGCAAAGTATTCCAAGAGAATGAGATGCATAATCTCATAGTGTTCGTGTTGTGGCTAATGACGATGGTTGTATTACAACGCTTACGTTAAGGGTTTGAACGCGTTGCGAAGTTCCTTGATTTATGTTCGTTCCATCGTTGGAACAAGAAAGAAGAGGTCGGAGTATCTTATTCTTCTCCGTAATTAAAACGTCCGCTGTTATGACGAGACGTCTACTGGCCATTATTTTCTTAGTAACAGCTCTCTGCCTCGGATATTATTAAGGAACGTTACGTTTCAAGTACGGCTTCATAACGGACAACGGATACTTTGCTGATTTAATTCAGACATTCACCAGCCGTGATTAGAGATGTTGGATAACTTTATTGTTATCTTTTGGATAAAACTTTGATGGTGCCGAAGCAGTGCGAGAGCTTAATGGATGAATGAATGGACTTATTAGTTAGGTCTAGAAGGCATAAAATGGTAGTGCTGTGTCGTTTGGATTATATACTCGACTTCAAGGTTTATATTTAATTTATTTATTAATTGGAGGATCTATCCTCAGGAAAATAGTGCACAGTTACCTAGAACACTTATCAGAACAGTTAATAAGAGAATGCTCACTTGCCTCTGGAAAATCCATCAGCTTGCTTCGAAGATCCATTTCGAAAAACATTTCAAGCGGTTCGATCGCAGCAGCAACGATAACGAGGCGTACGTGTGGAAAATAAAAGCGACAAAGGTAGATGGATTGCGAGGCAACGTGTCACTGCAGGCAGGGATCATTCATCCAACAAATGAATGTCGTTCGACTGTGATTCGTCGAGGTGCCATACATTACGATCGACGCGGTCGGTCCCCCCAGGCTAGTGATCGATGGACGTTCCTTGTTATTACTACTGTTTACCAATTAGTCGTCGCGCAATTATAATTGGTAATTGCACGCACCTCCGGACGGCGGTCACCGTCAACGCCAGGACCACCAATGCTATTCATTTAACCGCGAAACCAGCTCGTCAACGTACGGCCCGTTAATTTTAAACTGCGCTCGACAAAAACGCCCCTCATGCGTGCGTAATACGCCTGTGAATTGAATATTGCTCGACGAAGAATCAAGTGTCAAGTTCTAATTATTGCGCGAGGAAGCACTGAATTCTAGAAGAAAAGGAAGAAAGGTGTTATTTGTAAAATTGCTTCCAAGTAACGCCACAAGCATAATTTGAAATTAATGTCGTAGAGAGGTGCAGTGTTACGTTTATAAGACACAGTGTGTATGGATAAATGGAGGCTGTTGCTTGTCTACAATAAATTGTTCATACAATGTCCATCAATTGGACATATAATACAACTAACGGGCTTCTTTTCTAAATTGCTGGATTATTGACTACGTTTCTGTTGCAATTTATGATGAAAATGTTTCCAATATTGCAACTATTGCAATTGATTTACTCATCCACGACTAAAGATAGTCCTCCCCATCGGTAAAAAATGACCGTAGATGGCAATCTGAACATAATTGATAATTAAACACCATTAATAATCCACGATTTCGGCTGATATTCAAGGCTCTCCAAAGGCATTTGCCGCGCACATATTCGTACGGAGTTCATGCGCGCTGGAATAAAGGATCGACGTCCTTCGTCGTTGAATAGATCTCATCCCGCGATAAGGACAAGTTAAAGAAGATGCCCGAGGGACATCGGGGTCGCAGCGATTGAGCACGAATGCTCCGAGAGGTTAGGCGTCCCCGAGCCGGAAAACTGATTCCCCCTCCAGCACAAATGTTCGCCCCGAGTTCAAAAAGCGAACCTTTCACAGATTTCTCTTGTCAATGACCTCTCTGTACCATGAACTCGAGAACGCAAAGAGATCGATTGTATCCCGCGGAAGTGGACGGAGATCGAATCAGCAGAGAAACGAGGAAATCATTTGTAGTACTTTAAGCATGGCAGAACCCTGTGACTTTTCGCATTGTAAACCCTGAGCGTATGTAGACCACCAAGGAACCATTTTGCGTCGACAACGGATTTGACATGGATTCCAGCTCGAAGCCTGCTCGGACTAAATGTTCAAAATTATCAAGGATGTGGCAAAAGTGAACTGTTTGGATATCGACTTCGATATGTGTTGAGTTATGCAAACTGAAGGAGCAACGCTGATGTAGGAAATAATGCAGTAGATGCTGACCACTAAAACGATACAAACCGACTGTTGATACTATCATGAGCTTTTTATTTGGCAAGTTGAATGCCTCAGGCTCTGGGGATAGCAATTTTTTAATAGCTTTAAAAGATTAAATCGGAGAAACTGAAGTGCCTCGTAATGGACGTCTAAGTGATTCATTATTTATTTATACAAAGGTGTCAGTAACGATATCAAAGAAATCCACTAATAACGCTCAAGGAATCCAGCTATAATGTGTTGTTATATTAGGTTGTCCCGGAAGTTTCTTTCGGAAGTTGCACTCAATTATTTTATGTGGTCGTGTTTATATAAATAGACAATCTAATTTCATAAATATTCGTGTTGGTAACAGTAATGGTGCAAAATGAATCGTGCACAATTCAGTAATGTAACATAAAACATAAACTATTATCCATGTATTACTTATTAATAAAGCGAAAGAAACTTTTGGGACAACCTCATAAATACATAAGGACTCTAAGACAATAGACTGGTTAAACTGCAGAAGTACGTTAACCATCTCTGTTCCTCACGTGCTTGGTTCAAAAGCCAAGTACGTTCTGTCAAACCGACACTGGCACATGCTTGGGAACCACCTTGTGCTTTCTGAATAATAAAAATTCTAATAGATACATCGAAAGTCCTGAGCAGAGCTCGTTCCCGTCAGCATTTCCCGAACAAGAAGCGATTCGTACAGCCGCGTCGATACGTCGTTTCCCCAGACGTGCGTTCTAGCCTCCGACAGGCTTCGCTTGTCTTCTCGTCCGCGGTATATATTTTCTCTCGAGACGGGCTGCTAGCGATTTCCAAGACGGGGAAAGGATAAAATCCGGGGGCGAGACGAAGGCTGGCTTCCGAAGAGGCGGTCCGTGCGCGCTTCAGGTGTGATGCGAGATTGATACCCGGAAGCTGTTGAGATTGATTTTCGCGTCGCAGAACGGATGATGGCAGCGAGCCCGCAATCCCCGTGGACCCTTCCTACCTACTCAGGACCATCTGCGAGGACCTCGGTTCTTTCTATCCTGGATGGAAATAAGTCTGAAAATGAAAGGAGAATACTGTCTCCCGTGGGAAATGTAACCGTCTTGTTCCCCCCTCCGTTTCATGAATCTCCAGGACACGGGATCTGCCTCTCTTTCCACAGCATCGCCGACCGTAATACGCCGAATAGTTTCCCCCAGAAATACAAAATAGGGAGGACGAGGGCAACCTCTGTTAAGTCTCAATTGCGTTTGGGTTTGCGCCCGCGGATGCGTCGTCGGGATTCTGGAGACCGAGGATCGAGAGAAGGCTTTTCTTAGTGGAAATTGAATTGTTATCCAGCGAGAAGTGGAGAATGTCGTTCGCTTGGAATTAGCTGGAACTAAGCATGCTCCGCGCTTCGATATCTCTTCACGTTTGAAAATGAGTCTGGAGTTTGAGTCTTGGCCCCGGAATTATTAAATCAGGAGTTATTATAAGTGCTCAGCCATCTTCATCTTCTGCGTCACCTCTGGTACCTCTTAACACTTTGCCGGCCGCACTCTTTTTAAACATTTCCTTCGCCGGCTGTCGTCAGACATTACTTTGCGAAGATTACCACTGTGGTGTCGCCGGACGTCATAGTGTTAATAATATAAAATTGAAAAGGTATAAAAATACCTAAAATAAAAATTCTAATAGATACATCGAAAGTCCTGAGCAGAGCTCGTTCCCGTCAGCATTTCCCGAACAAGAAGCGATACCTATTTTAGGTATATAGGTACTACTACTACTACTACTACTACTACTACTACTACTACTACTTTTGAAAAGTCCCACGCTCTCGCACACCGCTTGCCTCGAACAAACGAAAATCGCGTCACGATACTTCGCGAAGTCGCCTGAAAAACGTCGAACACATCGACTACTCGACCGATGCGTTCACCGATCGAAACATAACCTTCCTTCATACATAAGTTACTTTGAGTAGGAATTCTTAATTCAGGAGTATAATTTATCATAAATGCTCGGCCATTTTCGCCTAACAGCCTTTGAACGTTTTCCTTCGTTCACGACATCGACAGGTTACATACCTGTTGATATGATTACAATGTAAGAGGATCGCAGTTTCATTTCTCTGGTGCCTGGTGGCTTACCAAGATAATCGAGTAATAGAATTTATTACGAAATGCGTTGTGAGATAAAATGACAGGCGACCTCGGTAACGATTTTGCGTCCTTCCGAGCTATGGTACTTTGTTCGAGGCCGACAGCCCGTAATTCGATCATCCCTTGGACTTATTCGCAGAATAAAAGTTCACCACCGACTGTAACCCCTTTCAGGGCCGTTACAACCGCAATTCTATGGGAGCGATTACTAGAAATGGATCATAGAAGAGACTCTACTAAATCTCTTACAATTTTTTAGAATTCCTCGTATTTAATCAAGGAAATTACTTACGATACTTTATAAGGGATACTTGAGTAATTCCTTACGCTGGTTGTGCATTCACGGCAAATGAAGATGTGGGAAAATCTACGAGAACGTGCACAAACGCAAAAATATATAAAAATGCACAGTTTAGGCGGTGAGTATATTGCGGATCTTTATGCATGTATAAGAAATTTGAATGTGCAAAAACTTACGAAATGCAAACAATATGCAAGAATATAAAAAAGATTCAATGTAAAGTTCATGTTGTAATATTTTCAGAATACAATAAATTTCTATTTAGGTTCAATTTTTATTTTGCATAAAGATCCGCGGTCTAGTGATGAGACATACTTTCCTATAAGTTTCAATTTTATTTCTACGAAGATACGAATTTGCATAAACATCTTATAAAGTTCTCAAGCCGTGATATCAGGAGAAGCCCCACTCACGACGCTGGAGGAACTACAACGCGTGTTCAGAAAACATTGGAGGCCCTCCGCTTTAAAAAACCAGGCCATACCATAACCAGGCCATCCAATCTGGCGCCCAAGGTAGTTCATTTTCCTCCGCGCAGTTTGAAAACAGCCAAGTTCCAAGTTGCGAAACGCAGTTACCCTTAATACGAACGCAATTTACAAACTATACACTTCCCCAGCGAATCCTCCTTGGCCAGGTAATAAATAAACCGAGGGAGAGCCTGATGTGCAAGCTCTTCACCCAAAATCGATACGTCTGAGTGTCTGTCGAGGTCGATAATGGTGGTGTAGCCAGGCTTAAGCACCGCGCGAAACGTCAAGCTACTCCAAGAACACAAACATTACAGGCCGAAATTACGTGTTGTCGACAGCGCAAACATGTACCCTCGAAGGACATGGGAAAGAGGAAACACCGGATAAGCACGTCACGTCAAATTTGGCGTCGAGCATTGTGATAGGGAGTGTCTGAGGCGCTAACCGTTGCTACGACCGTGGAAAAAGTACAGTGAAACGAGTCACAGGTGTTTCGGTTGAAACTAATTGAGAAAGGATAGGTAACGATACTTTGTCAATGACTGCTTTGGTAATTTAGTAAAGGTTGTATCGTAATAGTGTTTGGTTTCTTTGGAGGCAATTTTCATGATTTTTTAGTGGGGAAAGTAGTCGATGTAAATTTTGGAAATTTAGTACGTTTATTTATAGACGTGTGTATAATATTTGTGTAAGTTTGACGCCTTTTCAAACTTGGTCACCTATACGTCTACGTCATGTACGTAACTAAAGGTGACTGAGAAACGTTCATTACAAACAACGCACCGACAGCGAGGCATTCGCTGGTCAGCCGTTACGTGGCATAGTTGTCAGCTGTAGAGCAGTCATTACATTTAGACGGTTACCGTAAATCTGTAAATACACTTAGAATGATATACCGACATTGTGTTGATTCAGGTGCGGTATTAGCATTAAGGCAGTTTTAAGAGTTATTTTAATCGTAAGTGAGATTTTATATGTTGAATTACAGTAATTATTTGCTGCAACAACAAGTTATTTTCCACTCCTGTCTGTCGAATTTATTAAGCCTCTGATTTCGAGCCTTATATTTGGTTAAATTTACAACTGTTTTGCTGATTTCTTTTTTTTCTTTTTGAAGTTAAAGAGTGACCTTCGACACTAAATTGTACCTGTCGTGAGAAGTTTTGCAATTAGTCTCGAAACTTGCATATTTTCGCAAGCTTGGACCGTCCTGTTTAGCGTGGAACATTATCGGGTTTAATTCATTATTTCACCTCTGGCTGATGCTGGTCTTTATCTCGTTCATTTTCCCGTAATTTTTTTTCTCGTAATTCCCCCCTCCCTGCTCCCTATGTCTGCGAAAACAAATTAAATTTCAATTCTGCTTGAAAAGAATTGTCCTATTTTTAGGTTCCAAGCGTCGAGCTGTGCGAGATTCCGGTTTGGAGTACCTGACAATCGATTCATTGCAGTTACACGATCTATTTTCGGGTTGCAGTTTATCATCCGCGCCGGTGCAGTCCTTATCCGTGTCATTCACGTCAACCAACGATCTGGTTGGACGTTTACATATGGCTTTATAGATGGAACCATTCTTCCTTGTATTTTCCAAATCCCCGATTTCTCCATCGAATCGTAGCAGCTTTATCTCTCAATGCAAGCAGATACGAAGTCTGCACACACTCTGGGTAGTTATCAATATCTACGTAAGTCTGGACTGTATTAAAGTGTGTTTGGAAAGCGATGTATGAGGGAACCGTGGAAATAATGAGGCTTTTTAATGTGGACCAAAATATAACCTGGTACCTGGATATTATATTTTAGGATAAGTGAATAGGTTAAATGTACTGTCGCTGGAAGGGATCTTGTGAGGTCGTAAACCGAAACATTAGTTATTGCTTTATTGCCCCAGGTAACTGATCCGTAGAACGAAAGGGGTGTCGCGGCTCTACAGTATACATACCCACGTTACACCCCGGGGACCCAAGACTTGATGTTTGCTACGTTGATTTTTCCAAATTGGAAAAACTGAAAACTCTTGACGATGATTGGTTAGCTAAGTTCCTACCTACCACAGTATTTTCAATAAGTAGACAGCTCTCGAACTCAAACCTTCATTTTCCGTCAGGCAATCAGTACGATACTAACGTGTTTATTAAATTAAGAAACAATGTTTCGGCCATGGGAGGTAAATGAACCATCGTGTCATCTGCCACAGCTGCAGATACAAGAAGAAGAGATATGTAATGAAGAAGTATGTAATGAAGAAGCGACAGAGAATGTTACCCAAGAAAAAACTTATTATTTAACGGAAGAAGTTCAATGATTGTGTATAACAATTATTACAAATTTAATAACTAAAGAAGAATTTGGTAGAGAAGAAGCCTTAAAAATTACGTATGAACATACGAGGGTCGTTCAGAAAGTAAGTTCAACGATGTTAGCGCTGGTCTTGGTGAGAAGATAGAACTACAAAATTTTAGGAATATGTTCTCTCATTTATTTTGATCAGTTTCGTGTGTCGTAGACTCTGGTCGGTCGATTGTCGCGTGTTTTGTAACATTTTATAATGGCGATTCCGTTAAAATTTGCGTCCAAGTGTGAACCGCGTTGTATAATACGTTTTTTTACCGCTAAAAACATCACAGTCACAGAAATTTATCAAGAATTATGTTTTGTTTACGGCGATAAATGCGTGAGCCTGCAGATGGTTACACGTTGGCGAACAGCGTTCCTAAATGGCCGCGAAGAGTTGCACGATGAAGAGCGCGAAGGACGACCAGCGGACGCAAAGTGGACGAAAGTCATTACGCCTTAGGAATTCAAAAGCTTGTTACTCGTTATACGAAATATATTGAAAGATGTGGAGATTATGTAGAAAAATAAAAAATTGTCTGAAAATTTAAAAAATGACCTTGTTTTTGTGTTTTGACCACTCTTTCACAGCGTAATTAGACCGTTGAACTTACTTTCTGAACGACCCTGGTACATAAGAAGAAAAAAGTTATTGAAACACGAACATCCTAATTCTGATACCATACGGCCGTGAACAAAAAGTCTAGCTCTGTTCTTGTCTAAAAAGGTGTCAGATTACTAATTGCGATCGACTTAAGTTGTACAGATCGATGTCCGGCCGACTTTACGACCTCACAAAATCCCTTCCAGCGACAGTATGTATACGCGTAAGCTAAGATTTTATGGTAAGGTCACGGCGACGTGTCAAGGGCCTGCAGGACTTGGCGAAGCGAGGACTGCAACGCACTGACTCCTTTCAGGCCCAGGGACGAAAACGCTTCTTGGGAAAAACCCAATAAACAAAGGCGACGAAAGCGAAGGAAAGCCGAAGGAAGAGTCAGTCGATAGACGTCGTTGAACGCAGAGAGTCTTTGTATTAAACATATTAAATATAGACTTTCATTATTACTAGTTTAATCGGACCACTAATCGTTTCTTTTACCACTTAAAGTTTAATCTCACAATATACTGTCCAATATCAACACTGCACCAACGGAGCATCCTTCTTATATTATTTAGAGATCTGAAAGATACAAACGAGTATCAATCTGCAAACCTTAATGCAGAAAGAAAGATATTTATATAATTTTTATTCTCCTCGCACGAGGTCATCGAGAATTGCACAAATTCCAAAGAAAGAGAGTAATTTGAAACTGAATTTTGCTACCGAATGCATCAGTGAAGCACCCTAATATCTACGATATATAACCTGACATCTGAACACCATCTACTGTCTAATATCAACACCAAGGACCAGTCTAACACGAAGAAAACCGTAGCATATCGCTGTGGAGCACCCTTCTCGTATTTTCAAGGGATGTGGAAGACCAACCCTTAAAGTAAAAATGAAAATATAAAGTAATAACGAAGATATTCATGTGATACCTGACTCCAGGTATTACACGCGATATTTCTCCTTCGTCAGATCGTCAAGAACAGCACACGTTCTAAAGAAAGAGTACTTGGAAACCGAATTTGCTCCCCAAGCTACACCAAGACCCAGCGTCGGTAATTTCAGCGAACATAATTGAATCGCCCCTGTAATAATCAATTGTAAGATCTGAGTGGAACGGACCTGAAAACCCGGGAAGTTGTAACCATCGTGAAAGCTTCCGAAGTACTTGAACGTTGCGATACCGCCCAATCGGAATCAGTTTTCCGGGCGGTACGGTTTGTTATTTAATCAAAAATAGGGACTCGCGAAACTTCATCGCGAGGGGTTCCGTTCCATTCACGCGGTAACTTTATAGTTCTTTGTTTATTGCCTTAGCCCTCGAGTGCGCGGAATTTCTTCGCGGGGAGTGGCACGGGGTTGCAGTTCCCTCTTATCGAATCGTTCTTGCCGTGAGATCCTTCGAAACGTTGCCTCTGGCCGAATAATATTGGCTAGTTTTATTTCATCGAACGTTGTTGGTCCGGTCTTCAATTATTTACGAGAACCTGGCGGCGCGGGCCTCTAGAGAAATTGCGGAGGGCAACTTTATAGACAATCGTGGAATAATTCAGGGCACATGATTGATACAAAAGCGAACTAGTGCGTGAAGGAAATTGCATTGGGCACGTTTGTCCAAACAGAAGCGTAATCGAGGTGGTATGTAAGACGATATAGGGGTGGAAAGTTATTTAATTTATCGACGACAAGGTTTCTATTGTTAGGGGGCGTAGTCCTCTTTGGTTAGAAGTTAGGTTGCCTTTTAAAAATAATTGCTGAGATTATATTCAGTTTTGTGAACACCTCACTTTGAAGTACTTGTGCTAACTGATAAGATTCTTAACTTTTCTAACTTTAATAATTCCTAACTCTTTTACGTTTCGGTACTAAATAAAATATTTCACGAACGAAATCAATAACGAACAATGCTCTTCGTTCATCCGCGATGAAAATATCGTTGGCAGGCTTCCCGTACGCGTTACTGAAGTACAGTGTATTTCGGCACCGGTAATGGCTGTTAAATAAACAACTATTTTAAAGTGGCGTCTGAAATATAAATCCGGCGGACTTTTCGACTATGGAACGAGCAAATCAGGCTGTGAGTACTGCACGACCTGTAAATCCGTCTGCTGAAAAATCATTCGTTGAAGAACACTCTGAGTAGACGTCTTGAACATGTCGATACACCGTCATGCATAAATCATGGGAGATATCTAATGAAACTTTATTTAATAATCTGTAGAATTGCTTATTTAAGAAATTTTCGTGATACCGTGTTAATCTCTAATAATGCTGCAACCACTAGCTTGTTAGTATTCCATTAAAGCTTATCAAATATTATGCATCAGCAGTTTAGTGGAATTCGTTATTTTAGCTCGATTTATTAATTGCTGGGTCGTCCTCAAGTTGTCTCTGAAGAAAGTTCTACATAGTTGAATACATCTTGCATTGGAAATCCTCAGAATGAGCTCAAGCACTTTGAATAAATAATTAAATCTCACGATTGTAGCTCTATCAGTATAATTAGAAAGTCTGTTTGCTGATTTGTACTTTAATAGATCCTAAATCGAGTTCTATTCTCAGGTTGATACCAAAGGAGTTCAATAGCTCAGTAACATCCTAACTAATGATTAGACTGCGGAAATTTATGTCATGATTAGATGGTTCCAAAAATATATTTTTTATTTTGCATATAGCATAGGTTGCATATTTTTTGCATAAATGCATATCCGATTATTTAATGTTCCGCCAGAATAAATAAGATTAGTAATTATACATCCTAACTCTTTGAAACGAATTCTGATATTTCGAAGAAAAAATCGAACATGAAGTTTTCCTCTGCCTTGGATCAACTGGTACCACTAATTATTTAATATTAGCAGTCCTCACTCTGATCTTGACACAGAGTTGACTCCCTGCGATCGTTAGCAACACGTTAACCGATTATGTACCGACTGTACGATATTCTCCAGGGCAGTGATTTCAATACCGATGCGATTTCGGCCTGCTCGAACGAGTTGGAAATTCTCGCAGCCGGTAACAAGACAAACAAGGGCAAGAGGTTAGCCTTGCCTGTGGCTAGGAGCCGCAAGATGTGTCCCTAACCGGCTTGTTCTCTGCTACGTTGAACACCACGTAACCGGGTTCTCCATCTCGGTTAGAGCTCCTTCAAAGTCCTCCGACTCGTCTACCCTTAACTATATACCGCCCTTAAGTTCCACGCGAACAGTCGAGTAGCTTCTACAAGCCAAAGTTCGCGTTCTCCTTCGCCGCCTTCCCTTGACACCTTTCCTCCTTTTCTTTCTCTTATTTTAGGGGATGTGATTGTCTTTCTCGCCAGGTCCCCGAAGCTATAGTCCTCGACTACGACTGAATTTGACGTCATTGTGTTTAGCATCAAATGGTAGGGGGTAGTTTATACTTGTGTTTGTCAGTTTTAATAGGATTGTTTTCGGGATTCAGAGATCCAATTTAATTACAATTCTTGATCGATTTCTTGGTGCTTTTCTGCTATGTGGCTGTGGTTCTTCCTAGGGGGGTGGTGTTTGTTGGTCAGGTGAGGGTGAGTCCAAACATGATCTCGTTGAATGAATTGTGATCCACTTGCAAGTTTTAATAATGAAGGTGATGGAGGGGCAGGAATAATTTTTAATATAAATTTAATATATATCATTGACCCTTGACGAATTTGTAAGGTGTCACAGCAAAGTCCTCCAAGGGAACACGACTCGTACTCAATGACATCCAGGAGGATGAGTCTCCAAGAAAAACATTATTCCATCCCTCAGCAAATCATTTTAATAGTGAGGGTAATGGAGGACAGATAATTTTTAATATAAATTTCATGTATCATTGACCTTCAACAGCAGAGTCCTCTGGAAAACTAAATCGAACGAATCCACGCTGTTTGAAATATCCACACTCCGAGACACCCTCCAGGGTGGTGAATCTCCACGAAAAATACTGTTCCATCGCTGAACAAATCACGCCAGTTGCCATTGTGCAGAGAAATCCCATTCGATTCGACAAATGCCAGAAACGCACGCAAACATCGGGACCTTTCCTCGTTAGGAAGACCTATCCGTTCGTCGAATGCTCTTACGAGGTCTTACAAGGTCTCCATGTTATGTATTTCCTCGATAATTGGGAGGTATCCCCGTAATACGCGGCTGTTTCATCAAACGAGCGCTAATAATTCCACCATAGTCGAGAAACCCCCCCTGCTGGGGCATCGGGGACGTTTTTCCTCGAGAGTGGAAGTTTTTGCACGGCTTAATCGAGCCGCGTTTCTCGTTACCCCTGGCGGGAGGAGAACCCTCGAGTATTCCAGGCATTCGCGGCGTTGAAGGGTTGGTATCTCAGCGCGAAGCCAGTCAGACGGGAGCCTAAAAAGAGATCCTGCCTTGTGAATGACGATTATCCGTCAGTGACTCTCGGCGACGAAGGTTACAAATACCCAGAGGCACCCTTCCTCGAGCTGGGGTCCTTGTCCTCCCTAGACACTGAGTATTCATCGTGAATTAAATGCGGAAGAGACCTAACGACAAGCCTGCTCCACTTGCGCACGCCCCTGGTCTCTCTTTGGGGAGGAAGGAGACAAAAATGGATTTTGGACCTTTCTTCGTGATCTTTGGTATGCGACTATGATTCATTTAATCGTAGATAGATTTTATTGTTTGGTTATAGGTTTAGTAACGTTAATACTCGTCGAAAGTTTTGAGTTTTTCCGTTTAAAACTCCACTATTTAATTTTCTAGTAATTTTATTTATTAAAATTTGAAAGAGTATCTTGATTGCACAGTTAACAATTCTTAACAAATATTAACAATTGCACAGTTTCATTCTTTGGGGGATTGTGTTTTTCGAAAGAAGACCATTATTCCCAGTTAACATCGCAATTTAGGGCCTGTAATTTGAACGAAACCGTTGGTAAACTGTTGCGATGAATGTTTTCTCATCACTGGCGGGTGAATTAAATTTTTGTCCTTCGCTGGGGTGACTCGGAGTCCTCCGTCCCCCTTGACGCTCGAGGCGTCTTGAACGCGCGGAAGTTTATTCATAAAAACCGTTGACGCCCTTCTTAATTCTTTGTTTCCTTCGTGAGCGTGTTATCGTCGCGTCCGTAATCGTGAAAACCGCCTCGGGCCATGCTGGTGTCGGCCGGATATAGGAAATCGCGTGGAAAGAGGACACCGAATATAAAATCAAGGATTCATCACGCCCACGCGTCGAGTGTTCCCTCGGTCAATCGTATGTTTGCACAGAGCTCGTCCGCGCACGCGCGCCACTTTGGAAGGAAATGCCAATATTTTGTCACGGGATTATGCGTTGCATTACGATCGGCGCGAGTGTTACTCAATATTTATTGAAACACACCGCGCCGTAACGCTGGCCCGATGTAACCTTAATTTATTTAGAGGGAAATAATTATCGGATGAAATTTTGTCTATTAACAGTGATATCACAGAAAAAGGAATGTATACTTAGGGACTTCGCTATTTCGATGTCTTATTGAAATTTAGATTCATTATTTTACGAGAAACGAGAATCAAATGTTTCGTTATAAATATGTATACAATTATAATGAAACATTTATTTGTCAATATAAAACTCATCATTTACTCCAGATAAATTTATTCGATACACATAGAGGATACGAATACGTATAACATTGTTTGTACTCTTCTAGGGTCGAAGATCCTAAGAAAAGAAACTTTGAAACAGACTTGATAGACTTGAATAGATTTCTTTGAAATAGACGCAATTATCTTGGTAGGCCAGTCGGTAGAGAATTAAAACTGCGTTTTTGTGACAAAAATAGTAACAGCAAATCGATTGTGTAGTTACATAAAAGGGGATGCGTAGATTAATAGGTACATGTTTTTCACTCTCAACTCTGTTCCGTTTTCTTGTTATTTACCATTTAATGCTAAAAAATCGTAATTTTTGTCGTTTTTTGCTTATAAATTTTAAACTAATGCAGCAATATCAATGCTCCAATGAGATAAAATGTAGGCGATGAAAATACCTACAGAATGAGACCCCGAACGTCGCGATCGGATAATGAGGAACGGAGAAAAATCTGGAAAAACGGAAAATTCGGCGTTTTTTCAAAAATTTGTATCTTCGCCATTTTTTAAACTGAAGCGCTGGCCTTTTGGGAACAAGTAGTGATTGATATGTTCTTTATGTGTGCAAAAAGCGGGGATTGTCGGTTAGGTGGTTTTCTCACAATCGGAATCGGTGCACTTTTTTCCGTCGGGCGTTCCATCATGCGTTATCGTAAGACCGAAATTCACCAGACCTTTTTCTGAGACAAGAGGGCACCGATAGTTTTCGTTGCATTTTTCCACTGACGTCGAAATACTCAGTTCGATCGTAGTCTTCTCGAGAGCAACATCGCAGCTCCTAACTTTCTGGTCGAAATAAACAGTGTCTTATAAAAGAGAATAACTGAGTGATAATTATTATATGTCAGTCTCGTTCTCGGGATTCCAATCCTGATATGTACTGGTAAGAATTTATCACAAGAGGAGCATAATAATTTCAAGATAGAAATTATAAAATTGACACTGTGTGGAGCTGTTCGCCAGTGTGACTCGGTCAAAAACTCTTCTTGCCTCATTTTTTAATTTCAAAACCGAATGGGTCAAAACGATTCATTTTAAACTTAAAAAAGCTAAATAAATTCATAAACACATGTCACTTTAAATTAGAGAATTAATCTCACGAGATTGTTTGATGTGCTCTCTAGATCTTAAGGATGCTTATTTTTTCGTTAATGTTAGTAAAGAAAGTTGACAATTCTTACGATTCATCTTTGAAGGTAAAGTTTATGAATTTACATACCTCCCTTTTGGCTTGTCTACAAGCCCGTTCGTTTTTACTAAGTTAATGAGACCGATAATGAGATATTTGCGAAAACAGGATTTTTTATCTAGTATTTATTTAGACGATATTCTTTGCATAGATTGTAATCCCTTCGAACGAGACCTCCATATAATTACCATCGAACTTCACTTAGAGGTAAGTTTGTTTGATTTTTAATTTTCTAACCCCAATAACCAATACCATTACATTCAACAAAAAGTATTTATTCGATATTGTCGGTAAATAGTACAGGATTATTTAAATTTTTATGAAATTATTATGTTTAATCCAAAGCTTCGTGCATTGTCAATGGGATCAATGAATATTCAACGAACCTTTCCAGATTTGGAATTTAGCGGAGCTTTGTTAATTAATGCATTCTTTAAGTGCATTTGGACGAATTATACGATACAGATGACGTCATAGATGTCCCTTTCATAGGGCCCTAATTAAAAATGGATTACAGCAACGAATATTATATCACATTCATATACATATGTTAACGTCCGAAAGCAGTGGGTTTGATGAACTTCTACCTTACTCTTATCTTCATAAAACACTACATGGGACTGGAATGTTATTTTCTTTTAATTATTTTCCAAATACTAACGCATACACTTTCAAGAAATGATATATTCCATTCTAACGTTTGAGGATCACATTTTGGATGCCTTTAGCTAGATATAGGACTTTAGTAGTAGACAGTCGGTCAACGTCGTAAACTTTGCTTGAGATAATCGATTCCACCGCGACTTCTCTCCACCGGATCGACGATTGACAATTAGAGGAGTCTCCTTGCTATCCTTCACGCGGTTGGCTACCATAGCACTCGAATTCGCGGCTTGAGTGGAATTGGGACCGTACGCGATTAAATTCTCCCTTGCTCCTGTTACCAGATCGTCTAAGGGGAGGTAGATTCGTCCTTGTCCTTGTTTCTGCACCCGTGGTTGCTGGGAAATGTTCCTTCCAACCGTGCAGACAACAAGGAGCAAAGACTGGCTGATGGTTCGGGGACAATCAATTGGTTCTAATTGAATTTAGTCGGAAGAATTCGAATTTCCTGATGGGAGAACTCGACGTTTACGAATGCTCCATATCGCTAAACGAACAACTTTCAACCTCTACCATCGCACTCAAGCTCGAAACATCCTAAACCAAACAATCCAAAATTCCCCCAAGTTTAAAACCCCCTAATCGAGATCACTCGAGTCCATATTACACACGCGATCCATAAAATTAAAAGTGAAAAGCTCTCAAGCACTCCGCACTTGTCCTGTCAAACAAAGTCATACATGTCCGAGTGGAATAGTCGACTATCGTCCCTCTGGGATCATTCGAACATTTCGAAATGCATGATCGTGCCGAAATAATTAAACAACGCGTAATTGTCGGAATTAAGAGTGTTCTGTGTCATCGTTCGATCACTCGAGCTGTCGGCGGTGCGCGCGTGAGGGAGACACACGAGTTTAATTGACAAAGCAGCGTGAGTGACGTCACGGATTCCGACACGTTACGAGGTACACCACGAGGGATTAGTCGATCCCAGTCAATCGCAATAATGCACCGAAGGTGCATCGACACCGTGATTGTATTTTAGATGTGACGTTGCGATGAATGGGAAACAACGACTTTTGCAGACGAACACGAGCGTTCATTGTGATCTACGGATTAATAATCTTGTGCATTCATGGCGTACGGAATTATAAATACTAGGTGTTATACAGTGGGTGTAGAAAGTATTCGTACATTGATTAATTTCCCAAAAACTACGTGAAATTATAATTGATTAACTTCTTTTTTATAAACAATCATATTCTACATATTCTTGAAAATTTCTACAATAAATACAGTACAAAAAAATTAGCTATTTATATAAGTTGCAAAATTTTTAAGAAAAAACTCTAAATCGATAGAAATATAGAAGCAATAAGTATTCGTACAATTGTTAAATTTTTAAAACTTCATAAACAAACAACGAAATTTACATTAATTTATAAATAATTAATGCTTCGCAAGAATTTATTTTTGATTTTATAATTACTGCAACTCTTCTAGACTGTAATTAACTAAATGTCGATATTATTCGGTGTGGGATCTTCTTCCACTACTCTATTACACCATTTTTCAGGACTTCTTTACTAGAAATTTGATGTTTTCTAATTTGTACGTTTTAGAATCAATGAAAATAAATTCATCTTTTATTATTAAGATTTATTAACGTAAATAAAAGAAAGGAATAAAATATAAAGTAACTATAAGTAAGAAAAAGGAATTGGAAACACACATGTTGCCATTGTAGGCTTATACACATTCTGAACCTAGTTACAAGTTAGTAAAAAAAACAGAAGAAGCATAGACCACTACAGTCAACCGCATAAATACAAAAATACCCAGAGAAACCTAATATGAACATATTTTAACAGTACGAAGCAATAAACTGATGTGTTTACGTTACAAACTCTACTATAAATGGTTCGTCATAAGAACCATACGAATACTTATTTCTTCTTTATTTCCGCCAATTTTTCGTATTTTCTTGTTAATTTTGCAAATTCTATAAACTAGTAATTGTTCCTTGGACTACGAGGGTCGTTCAGAAAGTAAGTTCAACGATGTTAGCGCTGATATTGGTGAGAAGGTAGAACTACAAAATTTTAGGAATATGTTCTCTCATTTATTTTGATCAGTTTCGTATGTCGTAGACCCTGGTCGGTCGATTGTCGCGTGTTTTGTAACATTTTATAATGGCGATTCCGTTAAAATTTGCGTCCAAGTGTGAACCGC
Organism: Hylaeus anthracinus; assembly: GCF_026225885.1. Classification (NCBI taxonomy): domain Eukaryota; kingdom Metazoa; phylum Arthropoda; class Insecta; order Hymenoptera; family Colletidae; genus Hylaeus; species Hylaeus anthracinus. The sequence goes on along the minus strand of NW_026534330.1, from coordinate 13,236,393 downwards.
GGTGTATAATACGTTTTTTTACCGCTAAAAACATCACAGTCACAGAAATTTATCAAGAATTATGTTTTGTTTACGGCGATAAATGCGTGAGCCTGCAGATGGTTACACGTTGGTGAACAGCGTCCCTAAATGGCCGCGAAGAGTTGCACGATGAAGAGCGCGAAGGACGACCAGCGGACGCAAAGTGGACGAAAGTCATTACGCCTTAGGAATTCAAAAGCTTGTTACTCGTTATACGAAATATATTGAAAGATGTGGCGATTATGTAGAAAAATAAAAAATTGTCTGAAAATTTAAAAAATGACCTTGTTTTTGTGTTTTGATCACTCTTTCACAGCGTAATTAGACCGTTGAACTTACTTTCTGAACGACCCTCGTATATCCACTCTAGAGATTTTCGAGAATATATAGAATACCATTAATTATAAAAAAAAAATTAATAAACTACAATTTCACACAAGACTGTTTGGTGAATTGATCGATGTACGAGTACATTCTACACTCACTGTATGTGGGTAGAAGGTATGCGCTCTAGTAGCCTTCAAACATTTCCATCGACTTGTTTCAAAAAACAATTTAAATAAAAATTTGTATTTCCGATCGGTTTCGATGGCGAGCGTACACACGGGTTTTTTAAGCGAGCTTCCAGCGGTGAAAGAGATAGTCGAATGCATTAACGGGCTTGTGCAACGCGGGACTCTGAAAGCAAGTCAATATCTTTGACTTTAGATTCTTTAATGCTCGCCCAATATTGATACTTTCTGGTTTCGGATTACGGAAGCTCTCGCCACACTCGCGCAATGCCCTGCCCGAATACACACCGCTGTTTGTGTTGCAGTTTACTTTCGCCGTTGTAAGTGCGTTAACTTTTATTAGAGTACAAGTTGCGGAGTGATATTAGTCTTTACGAGATCCCCCGTTGAGGCTTTTAGCGCGTTTCATGAAAATCTAATTCGTGGGGAATGGTTGCTAACGAAATTATTAGCATTGCGAGGACGAATTCGACACTCGACGATTGTTAAATAATATAGTATAGAGATAGTTTACGTAATTTTTACAAATTTTGTATCACGCTTTGATTAAGTAGTAGATATTTCGAACTCAAAGTGTCAATGAAATGATTGTCAGTGCAGTAAAGGTGCGGTAAAATCTCAAATGAGTTTACGATCACGAATCCGGCTACATCTTCCAAGTCAATCTAAGCTTAGCATTCGAGTTACTGGTAGATACCAGAAAAAAATGCCTCGAGTGCAAAGGGTTAATGCCAATTGCATCGAATATTTTGAATTTCAAGATAAAAGCTACATTTTTTTTGGAGTTCAGTACGCGTGATAATTACATGATAAATGGAATGCAAGGTACTTACACATGTGGTAGAGTAACAGGTTCTTCGTTGTTCCATTGTACTTCTGGAAAGCTCGGTTTGTGGGCGCGAATAAGGTCACGTGACGGTACGTCAGGGTGGTGTTCGCCACGTGACTAGCCTCCAACAGTTGGTAAAACTGTAAAGAAAAAATGACCGTGATATTAGTATTTAGAAAGCAATTTTTCACATTTAAACATAAACAGGGTTTATATCATATCCTGTAATTTCATAAATATTAACAAATTCTTGAATTAAAAAATTGGTAAATTTTCTTCAAAGACGAACACGAGTATTATCAGAGTGTCTTGCAGTCTCTTAAAGCGAATGTCGCGTGTATTACTTACTTTTTAATTAATAGAAAGGAATCTATCATATTTCTTTTATTGGTTTAATATTCATTAAATCATGACACCATCAACGATCTACAGTGGGTGTAGAAAGTATTCGTACATCGATCAATTTCCCGAAAAGCTTTTGTGTGAAATTGTAGTTTATTAACTCCTTTTTTTATATTAATCAATAATATTCTACATATTTTCGGAAATCACTAGAATATAGTTCAAACAACAATTACTAGTTTATATAGTTTGCGAAATTAACAAGAAAATACGAAAAATCGGTAGGAATATAGAAGCAATAAGTATTCGCACGGTTCTTATGACGAACAATTTACAGTAGAATTTGTAACATAAGCACATCAGTTTATTGCTTCATGAGAATTAGAAAACATTAAATTTCCAGTAAAAAAAGACTTAAAAAATGCTGTAATAAAGAAATGAAAGAAGATCCTACCCTGAATAACATCGACATTTATGATAGTTAATTACGGCCTGGAAGAGTTGCAGTAATTATAAAATGAAAAAGAAATCCCACGAAGTATTAATTATTTACAAATTAATGTAAATTACGTTTTTTTTAAATGAATTTTTAAAAATTACACAGTTGTGCGAATACTTATTGCTTCAATATTTCTATCGATTAATTGTTATTTTCTTGTTAATTTCGCAACTTACATAAATAGCTATTTTTTTTTGTACTCTATCTAGTCCAGAGATTTCCGAGAATATATAGAATGGTATTGTTTATAAAAAATACGTTAATAAATTACAATTTCACATAGTTTTTTTGAAAATGATCGGTGTACGAATACTTTCTACACCCACTGTATATATTTTTTATAGTTTACTATTTCATATATATACACGTATACACTGTATACGTTTGGATGTCCTATGTCGTGATTAAAAAGTAAAAAGGGGGCGAGCATCGATTTCCCGTCAGGGGTCGACATACCTTCGCGCAGGGACTAACGCGGGGATCAAGTAACTGGAGTCACGGCGGATTAAACGTGCGATTGTACGTGCCGAATTAGCGATTCACGTTCCGCACGGGCAAAGGCGTTTAATCCGGCGCGTCGAATAAAATTTCCCAGGGTCTTTCGTCTCCCCGAAAATTTGCACAAAGGAAGCTCGTTAGTTATCAATGCGTAATTAGCTCTGCGCGAAGTCGATCCCGTTCGCGTTATATCCCTGGCCTTGAGTCACGTTTTCCCTCGCCTTTTTGGCCGAAATGGAGAAAAAAAACATGGAAGTGCTTTCGCCGGGAAAGCGACGGAATATGTTTTTTCCCCAAGAAAGGACCAACCTTTCATTAAGTCGCTGCGAACGTTCTGTTCGGTGGCTTCTTCTGGAACGTAAAGTAACGATCTTATAGCTTCTAAGAAAATTCCCCTGTAGACGTCGACAGGGAATGAAAATAAACTTAAATTTATTCCCGCGAATGAATTTTCTATATTATTCGAAACAGTCTGTTGGCTTAACACTAAACCTATCGATGTTCATTTGTAACTATATATTATACTTTAATTGGACGAATGATACTTATGTATATATTTTTACTTTAATTGGACGAATGATTAGTCTCGAAAACACTTCTAAGTAAAAAGATATTTTACGCGGAACTAAATAGAGAGAAATAAATATTTTGTATAAAAACTGTATACTAAAGTATGAAAACAATCATTTGACGGCTTGTGGTAGGTTTACTGCATTTATGTAGATGTGGACTAGGTTTAATTCCCATTCGAATTCGCACAGTGAAGATTAAATTTCGCCCTTTCATATACACACACAGAGCGTTCCAAATGTTCCTATGGCTTGGCTAAAAATGTTTAAAAATGTTTTCGGGAAGATCAACCTTTAGTACAAGCTATGCTTGCGCATACATTGAAATATCTGTTGAAACGCTCCCACAATATTTCCGGCTCGCGCGTGCTGCAAAATTCATTAAGAATTTTTAGAAAAATATCGCGAAATGCATGCGCACGGTTTAAATAAAACTCCTTTCCTCCCTCTCTGCTTAAAACGATGCACGACATTGAAAGATTCTTTGTCGGCGTGTGCGTGCTCCACCGAGTCCAGACACTTCTTTTTCGGTTTTCAGCTCATTCGACGTTTCTCTCTTTTAAAGCTCGCCTCCCAGGGCATCTATATCAAATTGTTGCTGGCGGAATAGCCTTTGATTTATACAACTTAGTTTGCTTTGAGACTCCCGCCTTCCAGTGGTGTTCCAAAGGGTACACTGACTCTCTATCCTGCGTTATTCTATGCTTTGCAACGGGGCCATTTATTGACATCCTTTTCTGCACGTCGGATGCTCGCGGAATCTTAAACGCAGAGCATGTTTCCCACAAAGTCGGATTCTGGAATATTTTCGTGGATAAGATGAGATTTAAGATTTCCTTTCGCCAGGGTCCTGTCAAGGAAAAGGAGATGTTAAAGCATTCGAGGGGTTGGGAAATCTTTATTTCAAGGAAAAGTGGAATTTTTATTTGGCAATTAAAGGCGAATGTTCCTAAATTGGTATAATTGGGAGTGGTAACTCAGTAGTAGATAATTATATGTGTAAAACTGTATCGAAAAGGTGCAATAAAATTTTTTCATACGAGGCTCTGTTTAAGAGGAAATTGATTTCGAAAACCGTTTGGGGCACACGTTTGACTGAAACAATCGTGGGAGCTACCTCGATGGATAGTACTTCAGAATAGAGTTCAGAAATATTTGATCGCGGCTATTAAAGCTTGAATATTATCAACTTTAATTTAAAATCTGAAGTTGTATTGTATAAATTAGTTATACTTCATTCAGAATTTAAATAACTCTATAGCATTCTATACGCTAATTATCCCGTGAATACATTTGTATATTTATTAATATTGTAAGAATTAATTGTGCCCCATTTTACACGTGAATTATATAATATCTGCATCAAGAATATTCTGCTTCTGAATCGAAATACTGATCGTGGGACACCCTGTATGCGGGCAGAATTAAGAAAGAAGCTCGCAGACAAAACAAGTCCGACAATAAGCGAAACTAACCAGTTAACGAGTTACGTGTACTTTTTTTACCTCGACCTTTGGGCGAGGTAATTATTTTTCCCGTTTAACAAGCAAAGTCCAATTGAATTTGTAGTTAAATCGATTGATGGGCGGCCAAGGCCGGACTGGCTATTAGCCGGTTTAATTAGCATGTCCAAAGGGTCCGGAAATAGGGTAGCTGTAACGACGCTTACCAACGTCATCCCACTGTTCCTCAGGCTTTTTCTGGATGAATATACCATGTTTATCTAAATTTGAACAATATAAAATGAAAATAAAGTGATGTATAAGACTGTTATGTAAAGATTTTTTTATTTAAATATGATTGGAAGCTGTTTATTTTGCTCCAACAAATCTGAGTTTCCTCGATTAGATATCTTTTAACTTAAATTTTTCAAGTTATCGAGTAAAATGCACACAAATAGATATGAGAAAAATTCAAGCAGAAATTTATTGAAAACTATACAATAAGAATTTTTGTTAGATGGAATAATATTAAAACAAGAAATTTAATGAATAACACAGATTAACCCTTTGTACTCGAGGCCTTTTTTCTGATATCTTGTAGATTAGACAATCATTCTATTGACACTTCGGTTTCAAAAAAATTAAGCCTAAAGAAAACCTAGTGGTGACTGAGAATTACCTCCCGAGTGCAAAGGGTTACAAGAATAATAAAAACTAGCTGATTATTGTTCCTCGCTTAATTCATATATTTATATATATATTCATGTATTCATGTTTATTTTGTGTGCAACTCTTTACGGGCCACACAAGGAACTTCCAGATTTCCGATTACAGCGCCATCTATCGCGAATAAATAAAATGTTTGGAACTAGTGTTATGAAAACGTTTCATAGCCAGTTTTCACAGTGCATGATAAAAATGAGGTGTTCTTGAGGATGAAATGAGGATTTTTCATTTTAGGGGCAAATACAGTAACTTCCCTATAAATCGGGAAGTTAATAATGCATAATAGTCAGGTTCATTAGAATTTTAGTATTAATACGTAGTATTAATACATAGTATAGCAATAAAATTATTATTGCACAGTTTCATCCGTAACAGTATAGGAGCACTCGAGCCTCTCGAGGATACACTTACGTCACTATAACGGGCGAAATCCGATTGTCGTTCGGTTTGCTATGACTCGAGGGGCTGTTTCTTATAAACGGATGGGAGTATTATCGCGCAACTCGAAGGCAAACCGATCGCTATGGAGCATACAGGCACGTGGATCGACCGCATCCCAGTTCTGCTTCCACTAATTAATCTGAAATTTCCTGCGGGCTTCGACGAACGGGTTGTACAGTTAATAGACCACAGTCTGAATTCGCATTACCAATTATCTCATCGTATACTAATTAACATGCGCGTGTTCGAATGTGCAGTTGCTTGGATATTAATAATGAATCGACACGAAAGATTTCTTGTTTGGTAGGGTTTGCGTATCGAACGATCACGCTTATTGCGACAATTTGTATTTCTCTGTAGACTTCGATAACAATTAAAATTCCAAAAATTATAGCGAAGTGACCCATACATTTCTTTATATAAATTCAGAAATATAATTCATTGGAAATATGTCTATGTCATATCAGTTTCTTTGCTGCGTTATTTTATTTTCAATCCGCACTTCGTTTCTTTTCTCTTTATTTTGTTTTCAGTGTATCTCTAAGGACGATTACAATTTGTCGAATAAGTACGCTAGATAATTTGCGATAGAAAGCGTGACATTTGATCGCGACGATGATTCTCAATGAAATTCATCTGTTAATTGGCACTTCGTAGTTGCTCAACGTTTGATTAGCCCCGTCAGTGATTCGTCCGTTGATTGTTCTTCCAACGAGAGACTCTGGCGACAAATTACGCGATGAAACAGACATATTCGGACACGACACCATATCGGGGCGTAATAACAGAGGGACCTGTAACAATGCATTCCTCGGGAATTTATGGATTCGCGGGAGGACCACTCTCGTCCTGGAAAATGAATATACACGGCTAGTGCTCGATGGTACACCACCCGTAGGATATCCAAACGGATCTCATCAAGTAGGATAGATTACCCCACAATCTCCTGTCGATCCGCGCGGAGTTTCGGAAAACTTCTTCGGGAATCCGCTAGAGCTTAGGATACGGAATCACGGTGCTGGGTTGTTTGCGCAATTGAAGTAATCCCGGCTCGCTGGAGCAGATACGCGCTATTGAAAAGGATCAGTGGACGAAGTTTTAGCGTACAGACCGAGCGACGGGGTCCGTTTCGCAAGGAGTAACATTATTATAAGAAATGGAGACCCCCATCTGTTGATTTAATAACTATCTTTAACTATTTTTATTTCTTATTTCTTATTCGTATTTCTTAACTTATTATTAACTATTCTATTCTTATTATTAGACTGCGCAAGGTTATGCACGATAAATATGTAACATGCATATGCAAAATATGCATGAAAAATTTGGATAAAATGTAGTATAATAAGTAATATATTATTAGACTGGAAAGTAATGTTGTTTCTTTTACATTAAATTCAAACAAAGTTTTAATAAATTTCTATTTTCAATTAATTATGTAATCGCCCTCGTTATCAACAGCCTCTTGCCATCTAGTGTACAAATTTTCAATGCCAGATCGATAAAAATCAATGGCCTGATGAGTGATAGACAAGTATTTAAAATTGCAAAAACGAAATTAGTTTCCAGTCCACCTAATACTATTTCATATGTTTTTAAACATAAATATGCAAAATAAAAAATGTATTTTTGTAGTACTCTAATTTCAAAACAAAATTTCTGTCTAGGTCCCATTCTTTTAACTATTTCCTATAAAAATATACTTCCGGAATCTACTTATTATCTTTATTCGTATACAAAGAGTCAGACCCGTAAGTAATCGTACCCTCTATGCCTATTGAAGAAATTTGTAATGGCAATTATTAATTTCCCGATTTATAAGGAAGTTACTGTATTTGCCCCTAAAATGAAAAATCGATTTTTTAGCAGATCTCCATGTTTCAAGGTCATTGGAGCAATTTTAGTCTATTTTTAACAAATTGTTCGCGCGCGCGCGTGACGCACGCACGCACGCATGTAAACAAATTTCTCGTTAACGTATTCTAAAAAACTAATAGCAAGATCAAAATGATCGATGATGTAATCGATGTGTATCAATCTAACTTAGAGCTGATTAGATTTTGTTCTAATTCGGTCCAGTAGTTTTTTAGTTTTTTTTAAAATAACTAAACGGAAATAATATAATTTATATACATATATTATTATTATTATATTTATGCGTATATAATACATGTGTATACATACAAGGTGCTCCAAAAGTATGGAAACAGTCAAATATTTCTAAAATGGAACATTTGTGAGAAAAACGGTTTAGAGAAATGTTTTAGGGTTTCAAAAATTCTATTGAACAATCGTGTCCGTTTGACCTTCAAAGGACCGGTCAAAGTCACGTCAAGGTCAACATGATTTTTTTTTAATGGAACACCTCATTTTTTATCATGCACTGCGAAAACTGGCTATGAAACGTTTTCATAACACTAGTTCCAAACATTTTATTTATTCGCGATAGATGGCGCTGTAATCGGAAATCTGGAAGTTCCTTGTATGGCCCGTAAAGGGTTGCACACAAAATAAACATGAATACATGAATATATATATAAATATATGAATTAAGCGAGGAACAATAATCAGCTAGTTTAATTACTTGGTCAAAGTAACCATTACGTAATGCTAGTTAAGAATTTACGGCCCTGGGAGAGTCCACCCACTGCAATTTTTTATAATTTCAAATTCTTTATTATTCCAATAAAGTTTCTTATTGTCCCCAAACAAATTCACAACTGGCACGAATGGCACGATTTGCACACGACCCTCCTCCCAATAATAATTCATACTGGGTGTCCATCGTTCTTCTTTGGGGGCTGGTGGCAAGACGTATCGGCGGAGGATCGAGTAAGTGCATCGAGATATCGAGATGTAAGCCACGTATTCAATATAAGAGCTTTCACCGGGTTCAGACTGGTCCCTCCTCCCCCGTCTGGTCGTTCTGCACCCAACTCTGCCTCCCTCGGGCAACATTTCCAACAAACGCGCACCCGACCAATTTATAATGGAGCCGGTTCAACGGCGCGTGCAATAACGCGGCGAATAATGCATCCGCGCCACGCTCGGGATGTGCACCGTGCATCGCGTTGCAACGACAGAGGCGACATCGAACCGCAAACGGTCTGCAGTCCTCGACAAATTCAAAGAGAATGCTATTTCAGGCAATACCGTGAAATTTCACGTCTGCGTCGATCTCAGATACGCGTCCGAACCACCGCCTAACTCTCCACGCGCCATTGCCCAATGGTGTTTTTAAATTTGGCTGACGTTAAAAACATAATATTGTTTCCGAGAAAGTAGAGGGGTTCGCATTTCAGCTTTTGGTAGTACAGTCCCTGGCCACAGAATTAGAACTACAAATAGGTTGGTTCTGTAGCGACTTCGTCACTAACAGGCCTCCGCTTTCTAATTTTGTTTTCCTTTATATTAATTTGTTAGGTAGGTCTCAGGCGTTCGAGTCTGCCGAGGACCGTTTGCACATTTGGTCGCCAAATGTGCGAATTTGGGGTTTTCCCGGACTCGCTGTCCGTATCGTGAACCAGGTATGAATTCCGGCAGGACACGGCAGCAGTCAGTCGGCAGTCAGTAACGAGTGAGTAGCGAGTCACGACCGTGAACGAACACGTATAGAACGTACGGCTCGAATTTTCCTGTAACGTATATTTTAAGTGTAAACAATAAACACTCTCGCTTGTTGAGTTTAATCGTGGGTATTAAGTAATATTAATTCCTACAATCCCCACAGTTCGTTCCTAAACAAATTTAAGTCCACGCCAACGCGTACTCGTACCTTCAGGAAGAACTGTCGGGCCATTCGCGCGTGATATAGGGCGTATAATAATATAATATGCAAATTAATAGCGCGCAGGGTTCCCAGCTTCTCGAATCTTCGCGATACTCCCAACAAAAGCACACCCGGCCGATTTACAATGGAGGAGGGCTCAGCGATGCATGGAATAACGTGGCAAATAATGCATTCGCGATGCGTTTTCGATATGCGCGCCGCAGACGCAACGAAAGCCAACGAAGACGATATGAGAGGGCAAACAGCTTTCCATTCTCGCGTTGAATTGAACGCGGCCCGTCGGATGAGATTTGTATGTGCGCGAGGATCCACGGGAAAAGTTTAATTTAATAACTTTTCACGAGCTTCGAGACCGCGGCTCCTTCTTTTTAATTATGGCAAGCCAGGCTTGGAACACCCAAAGTGTAATTTGTAATTTTAAATTGTTCCTGCTTCTTATGTACCCCGAATTTCGTGCTCTTGCGCTTTTCATGTCATCGTCAAATTGTTTCGATCGTTTTAATAGTATTTTTCTAATGTTATTCCATTTTTATTTTATTTTCGAGTACAAAAAATTGTACTTCTAGGGAGTGTAGAATTTTTCTTATATTAGATCTTTCAAATTTTATTTTTGAGTACCAGGAATTATATATAGTATTCTAATAATATTTTCTTCATATCTTATTTTTTTGTAGAGAAAATTGTATCCTGATGAAAATTCTGTATTTAATAATTCTGTAATTTTCCTTATGTTAGATTCTTCATATTTTATTTTTAACTACCAGCAGTTATGTCTGACAATCTATATATCACATTCATTTTTTATCTTTAATCCATTAAATGTGATTGTATCGTTTTATAAACTCCGCAGAAATGTGCGTAAACAGTAGCCTTTCTACAACTAAGAAGTCACCATGCTTTACTTAAATTATTATTTTGAAATAGCTTCTTGTATCCCTAATGAAAAACACGTATCTCGAATTCTGTTAAATATCACGAGGATATGAATGATGGAATATACGTTTTTCCATGGACGATACTGTCATTCATAGAGAACAATAAGCAGTTCGATAAGGACTACCCAATGAAAGTTCGATTGAATTAGGGACATCGAGTTCTCGATAGCAAAGAAAGAGGCTCGCGCATAGCATTCCTCTCATACAATGAAGTCAATCATGTTGACAGTAGGATAACGTCCTGGCTTTGTTCATTAGACTGAACTGGTCACAATGACGCAACGATTAATCTGTCCGTGTTAAGAAAAATCTTTTTAACTTTACTCGTATCGAGTATTCTAGGATGTCTGTGAATGAAGGAATGAAACTAGTAAAAATATTTGTACAAAAGTTATTCGGCGAAAAGGTGCAAGTTATATAACGTAAATAATATTCTAACCTCCTATATTCAGTCGAAATTTTAGAAGTTTTGGACAAATATGTAAAGTCGTTCGATTCTCCATTGCTACACGAGATACTAAATTTCCAAAATTTGAACACAATTTGCCTCTGAGCTATAGAGTTGCTTTATCAAGGAAAATGGACAAACTATAGAAGTCAGAAGTGAACAAATGCTCGACTATTTTCATGCCCAACTAATTCAAAGTGCAGAGTTATCGCGAAATTAACGCAAAACCGTATCGAGCTTCCAGGTTTACATAATACAGCAGATTCTTATCGCACCTTTATCGCTCGCAATTAAAGCAGTCCGCTCGCGTGTTCTTTATCACCGTTGCACTCATTAGGCAACGTACTTTGCGTATTATTAATATCACGAAAGGCTGCGGGCGTGCAGCGGCGAAAGTGAAACAAAAAGAAACTCGAGGCACCCTTTCGCGATACAATACGCAACCCTAAGACCGACGCATCGAAGAAAGGGGCGAATCGGTGAGTCAAAGTTTCAAACTTCACAGCTCTTTAACGTGACCCTTCCTAGGATCGATTCTAATTTTCACAAAACCAGAAACGAGAACCATGTTCTCCACTCTTATTATGATATTTAGTATTATTTTTGTCCATCGTTGCGTGGGAGGTAAAATGTCTGGTGTAATAATAACACGAGTGGAGAACATGTATGCCCCGCAAAAATTGCAAATGACTCGATGGAAAATGATGAAATTTCACATTTTGCTTCTAAAAAGACCTCAGCGGATTTCAGCAAAGGTCTTTAGTTGAATTTTCAAATTAGAAATAATTTAACAAACACCACCGTCCAAACAGTCAATTGTATGTGTTACTAATATTTTATTCAAGTCTTTAGAATCATCCCTTAGTAACCACACTAGCCAAATTATTATCCACCCATATATCGAAGACTGCCTGCTCAATTTGCATTTCACTTAGCAATCTCATGCAACGACCCTCCCCAAAAAAAACACGACTCCAATAATTTTGATTATTCAGATTACAATTCGTGGTTCAGTGACTCGCGAAGACAGCGAAGGGTGAAATATTTATCTCTCGGAGATTCCATCGATCCCATTTATCGGCGCAACAGGGAGGGGATACACCTCTGATTTCCACATTTCATAATCCCCCGCTCGTAATTTGCGATAAGCGCGAGGATACAAGCGGGAAATTCTTGTTACGTGTTTCGTGACTCATCGTCGTACGCGTCCCCTGCTGAACAAGTCGAAGAAATGAATTTCCAGGGGACGGTTCGCCATGGCGTCGAACTGGCGCCAACGAGACGACCCCTCAAATTTGACCCCACGCGACGGGGATCACCGTTCCCCTGAATCCTCCAGGTTTCGCATGACATCTCATGAATCCTTCTCCCTTGGCAGCGCCCTTGATGGAACACCCTTAAAAGGGGGATGATCGATTGCCGATTCAGGCCGGGCTTGTGACGCATGGATAATTCGAAAATGATTATCGGGAAGCTTAATTCTGTCGAGCCTGAATCCGGCTTGATTGGTCGTCGTCTCGCATAAATAGAATTCCTTAGAAGCAATTCGATGCGGGCTTCCCTTCGAAACATTTCGACAAATCGTGGCTTTCATTTTTAATTTAGAATATCGGACAAGTTAAATTTTGTTGGAATAGCGGAAGAGAAAAATTTCTGGAGGGATAGTTCACATGTCAAGTAGGATTTTAGGAATTGCGCAATGTGGAGCTATTGGCGACTTATAAATGTTAAATCGAGGGCAAAATTATTTTGGAGGAAGTGGTTATAATTTGTACTTCTCTTTAATTTTATTAAGAAATATTTATTAGCTCCATGAGGATCAAATGTAAAGGCAATTATATTCGTAAATTGTGCGGCGCTTTACTTATGGCTGGTTTTACAGCAAAAGTACATAGGGTGGGGCAATAACTATTAGCACCTCAGATATCTTCGAAACTAGTATAAGTTTCACAGAAATATTTGCTGAAACAAAATTGATTTCTTCCATTTTATTTCAGCAAATGTCCCATCTTGTATATAACAAAAGTTATTCAAAATCAAATTTAGGAATTTTTTTGTGGAACACAAATTTTTGATAGACCCAATGGTAACCGAGATGAATACGTATAGATCAACACCTTGCTAGCGAAGAACCAGTACGGGATACCATCCACAGAAGGTGCGATATTTCGCCAACCGCTCAGATTACAATAAAAACAAACATAACAGAAATTGTAGAAAACAACATTTAGAAACTATTTTACTCCATCCATGTTTCTGATAGACTCAATAATAACCGAGTAAAACGACAACAAAGGGCTCCCTAATCGTCCTCCCCAAAAATCCTCTTCCAGAAGGTAGACGGGACAATTACCGCTATCTTTGCCTAATAATTGATAGAACATCCAAAATTCTCGCGGCATGTAGACGACGCGCGATACAACGATCCGTTGGGAACCATTCTCGAGCATTCCGGAGCGTGGTTATTCGCCACAACATTAAATGTCAACCGTGTCGAACGCGTGTTGCGAATCCGAATGCGGAAACGCTATTACGATTATTTCGGTAGGCTTCCTTCGTTTAACGGTCGCATTAGCAAGCTTCCGGAAGTGCAGGAGCGTTACGAGGTATCGATATCCCCGCGGCTTTAATGGTCATGCTGAATATTGATTACCAATTAGTGGCATAATCAGCGCGATCCAAATAGTTAATGAGCGGCGGGGGTTAAGTGCAACCCCCTCGTTGAAATTATAGGACCACCGCAGGCTCGCAAGCTCATTAACAACCGATTCCTTGTTTTTCTCAGGGGGGAATACAGCGTTGGACGTTTGGGGGAACGCAGGTGAGAGTTTTTTAGGTGCTCGTTGGTCTGGAAAAATGAGCGCATTCGCTGGAGGATCGATGTTGTGTATGCGAATGGAGGGGTAGTTCACAGGTCAAGGAGGATTGTAGCAATTGCGCAATGTGGAGCTATTGGGGAGTTATAAATGTTAAATCGAGGGCAAGATTATTTCGGAGGCAGGGCCGCCACGTACGGTTGCGAGGGTTGTGCACCGCACGGGGGCGCTTCTCTGAAGGGGCGCCGTATCGTCAGAAGAATTTGTGAACTTTTTAACAGACTTTGAAAAGAAGGAAGTTACTCAACGTGTATTTTTTTTTTTATCCATTACAACTAAGGTGTAATGAATCATTAAATCACCGAGAGCCCAAATTGCTCGGGAGAGGTAAGAACCAAACGGGGGTGAGCTAGCTTGTCCGGCTGCCGAAAGGTTGTCTGCGAAAACGTTAATGCTTGAAAATAGTATGCAATATTGACAGTCTCGATTGTCGGCATTTTGGAAGTTAAAATAGAGTTATCTGAAATTGTAAGAAATCTTTGAATTTACTGCCATGCAGTGGCTAACCACAAAAGGGCAAATAATCCTTTGCGGGCTCTTATATGAAGTTACCGAAAACTTATCAATCAAAAGTGCGAACCGTTTCTTTTAGCGGCGATGAATATTTTGAAAATTTTATTACTTCTGCGAGCGGTATAGCAAACCAGATGGACATTGACCCTGATTTTCCTAAACTTGCAAGGAGAAAAAAAAAGATGTTTCAATACAAAGCTACAGTTTTATAAAACCTGAGATGGATTCTCATGCCGTTCTGAATTTTATGTATGAAAATAAATTAAGTGATACATTTCCAAATTTAGCAATTTTACTACCCATTTATTTAACTTTGCCTGTTTCGGTAGCTTCCGGAGAAAGGTGTTTTTCCGAATTAAAAATTATTAAGAACTATTTAGGTTCTACAATGAGTCAAGAACGCTTAACTGACTTTTCAATTATATCTATTGGGAATGACATTCTAGATACATTAAATATTAGTTATTTAATTAAAAATTTGGTGCCAGCCAAAGCTCGGAGGGTTAATATGTAAATAATTATATAATGTATAATGTATAATGTATATTTGTTGTAATTTACCAATTATGTATCATGGAAAAGGGTGCTAAATTTTTCTAGCACACAGGCGCTTCTTACCCACGTGGCGGCCCTGTTTGAAGGAAGTGGTTATAATCTCTACTCCTCTTATAAGAATATTTATTAGTAAATATTCATTAGCTTCTTGAGGATCAAATATAGAGGCAACTATATTCGTAAATGTGTGGAGATCTTCTAGGTTGCAAACATAAGTCAATTAGACCAGCTTGAAGTTGGAAAGGTGATACGTGGGTCTAGTGGAACGAGGTGCAGTGTAGGGCAAAGCAACCCTAGCAGGTCTCAGTAGAGTTTGTCTTAATGAAGGGAGTCTAAAAACTTGAAGCAAGATTAAGATGGTCTTGAATGGAAAAGTTAAAACACCTTTCAATCTTGATTACTGCTTTAGAAATCAAGCATTCGCAAAAGGCAACCACATGTTTTCCCAGTCGTCCACTTCCAGTAATTTGTTGGCAACTGTCCCTTGCACAAAAGTCAGAATAATGGAACTTTCGCGGAACGAGTTCTCGTCGACCCAATTCCATATTCCGTGCATTTCATCGGGCGTTCCCTTCAATTTTATTGACGTTGATCTCACCTCGAGAAGCTGTGTTTCATCGGGAAGCGCACTTCGCGCAAATTCCCCTCGTCTGGTGCCAGCGCGCTTTGTTTTACAGTTTGCTTTAATCACCGCGCCGTATTTGTTTTTACCTTTTAAGAGCGTCGTGAGTAACCAATGCCACGAATCGAAAGTATGAAGCGTTCAGATTCGATGCTTTTAATGGTAGTGGTGCTCTGTTTCAATGTTGACACAGGGGGCCGAGGATGCTGAGAGGGGGATGCCACGAACTGTCATTAAGGAAATATCTTTCTGGGTGAGCACTTCCACGGAGGGATTGCATTATACTTGGACATGATATGGTAAATGGACCCATTACGTGGCGAGAAGACCCGTGTTTTTCATCAATGAACGAGGAAAATGCACGCGGAATAAGGTAAACGTAATTAATTTTTTAAAGGAGTGTGAATCGTAGAAAGGTTTTGTTGTTTATAAACGGAGTGTAGTATTAATGTAACGAGAATTTTCAGAAATTTTGTTCTTTTTATTGATCTTTTTATTTTGCTTTTTCAGTCTCTTAAGCTAGCCATTGAAAGATTGAATACTAGCATCGATAGAATTGAATTAGAAATTAAACAATAATAGTAAACATTGAACAATTATTAAGAGCCATAAATGAATGCACAAAATGAAATACCATCCTTTTAGTTCATTATTCATTATTTTATAATCAATAAATATTGCACACTTATTAAGCGCTCAAAACGAATGCACAAAATGAAATATGACCCTTTTAATTCCTTGTTCATTATTCTTATAATCTATAATAAATATTGCACACTTATTAAGAGCCCAAAATGAATGCACAAAATGAAATACGACCCTTTTCATTCATTATTCATTATTCTTATAAACTGTTGTTCACTTGAATTTCACGCCAGCACGATATATTCAGAGTTTCAGACTGTTTCTCCAACTGTTCCCAATCGACAGTTTACATTTTACAGACGTTACATCGACGAAACAAACGACGAATGTTTTCGCAAAATGGTTGCACTCCACCCTCAAAGCACTCGATCTTTTCTTTTTTTTTAAATAAAATTGCCAGGTACACCTATGCAACAATTTCCGCGTATCGTGCAAACCTTTACGCCGTCTCTGTGCGGTTTATTCGATTGTGAAAAAAGTTTCCGCGTTGCTCCGATCGAACAATTCCGCGACGGCGATATTGTTCAACGCGGTCCTTGAATGTGGCAATACTATTCTGTCGGTATTCGGAGCGAGAATCGAGCAGTTTTATCAGCCCGGAGTCATTCTTGCTGGGGCAAAAAAAGGAACGTCGCGAAATCGCGTTCGTCAACGCGGATCCTCGCGTTTCGCTCGATTTCGGTTCATTTTCCTGCTCGCGATGATAACGATGCTGATCGAGAGACTGAAAAAAACGCGTGTTATTTTCCAAAATTCGAGTCGACGAGAGGTGAAGAAATAAAGCAATCGATCGTGTTACTTTTAAGGTTCACTGTGAGTGACGTTTCGATTTTTGGTATTTTTATTATTTTTAAAGTTGTAAATGTTAAATATTTTCGTAGATAGGGAAAATAAACGACTGCTCATATTGGCTTTTACAGAGCGAGTGTTTATTACGTGCTCGTACATAAATAAAAAGAAAAAAAAACTGTCTCCTTCGCACGTTTAACGTATGTGCCTATAGTGGCGCTTTTGCTTATATTTAAATTTACTTATATTCTAACAGTAAATATCATTTTTGAAGGTCGAGACAATTTTTTTTAGAGAAATCCATCCTTTTTCGTTAAAAGAAAAAATAGGACCGAGTTCGTATTCTCAGGGGGCACAGTTAACATTTTTTTTTTGCGAGGGCAGGTTTCGTGAGAATTGGTAAATATTCTTCGAGGGGTTGTACTTTTTAAACAATTGCGGTATCGGAGCAGCAATGACTTAAACCCCTGTTAATTTCGTGTGGTTTTTAAAAATAGTTCAGTATCATAAAAATTCTTCGTTACGAAGTATTATCGGGTTCTCGTTGAATGACTCGTGGTCTGCAAGGGGATGAAAGTAAGACGATCCGAAACGTCCTTGCAGTAATCATACTTCGCTTAATCCTATAATATCATTCTACTACACAACAGGTTGAGGAAGTAGTTCAATGTAATTGATGAATAAATGACCCCAATCTAAAAATAATACAGAGAAAATACAAAGGGTATTCCAACATAATGGTCTTAACTTCGTTTCAATAAAACAAACATTTTTTATTTCAAATTAAAGTATGTGTGATTAAGGGGATATTCCGAATTAGGTGTAAAGAAAGCGGTTTTCCGTGAATTTTTTTAGGATGGAAAAAAAAATTAATTCTATCGAACTTTTTATCCTATTTTCGTACATATTTGAGTGGTCTGTACAAATTTTGTCAACAAGAAATATTCCAACTGAGTCGACTGTGACGCACATTTGTAGAGTACCTCACGATTAAAACCTCCTATCGGCGGGAAAGATGTAGGTCGTAATTTTGGTTTCACACAAAAAAACCAAAAGAAATTTTCATTTCATACATTTTTCTTTTATATAAACTAAGAAAATTCATACAAAACAAATTTTAAACAACTTTTTTATCGAGTTAAAGTGACTTTTTTCACCCAAAGAACTCGTTCTTTTTTTCAAACGCAGTAATTTCACATTTCACCATTTTTGCGGGTTTTACTTAGTTCACATAGAAGAAAAATGTATGCAAATGAAAATTTCTTTTGGTTTTTTTGTGTCAAACCAAATATTACGACCTACATCTTTCCCGCCGAAAGGAGGTTTTAATCGTGAGGTACTCTACAAATGTGCGTCACAGTCGACTCAGTTGGAATATTTCTTGTTGAAAAAATTTGTACAGACTACTCAAATATGTATAAAAATAGGATAAAAAGTTCGATAGAAATAATTATTTTTTTCCATCCTAAAAAAATTCACGAAAAACCGCTTTTTTTTATGCCTCCTAATTTAGGATACCCCCTTAAGCTGAAGTGTCCACCAGGATAGTCCATCACCCTCGTAATTTCTTATTAAAAAAAAAAGTGAATTCTAAATCCCCTCCTGGAGAACTCTTACTTACCCCTGAAGTATTCATATAATTACGCCTCTGGACACTCACAGATGAATCTCTGAGTCATCCCCGCGTGATCTCGGAGAAGTACCCTGACGAATGACGAACATAGAACCCAAAAACTGCATTTCGCACATCCCTAGCGCCACGAAGAGCGCCCCTGCTTCGCTCGAAGGGTTCGGAGCGATCAATCGCGTCTCCAGCGAAGAGGAATTCCGTCGGAAACAGGATACAATTCGACGTCGAAACGTCGGCTTACATTCGCCATGGTTGCACTCTATCAAGGACGATCTGTTGTTCCCACGAGGAGAGGCTTCGCTCCTCGTTTATCTTCATTATCGGCGTGTTTGTCCTCCGCCATCGTGGGGATGAGCCGAGCGTCGACACGCGCGCTAAATACGCTTCCGCGGCTCGTATAAACATTTGAATATTTATGAAGGATTGCGCGGGACGATCAGGTGTGTACCCTGTTTTTCGATCGTGCGATCGCTGCCAATGGGGGATCGCTCGATTTTCGTGAACGATTGAAATTCAGACTCGCGGCGTTTCGTTCTCCCTTACACCTTTTCGAATCCCGTCTCGAACAATGCTTTTCCATTTGCATTCGATGCTTACATTTGCGCGCGTCGCATTCACCGCGGGCCCCTTGTGTCTGTTTGATCAACAGAGTTTCTTTCCTTGTTCGCGCTTTTAACACTTTGCAGCTTGTACCGCGCGTTTTTCTCCTCTGGCCATGTAAATTTGCCCGGAGAAGGGCGGAACATGGATATTTCGAAATTTTTGAGGAATGTATATTTGGCGAGGTGAAACAGGGAAAATTAGGAGTTAGGTTCAATGGAGTACTTGTGGGTTAATTCATATTTTCAGAGGTGTAGAAAAAGAATTGAGACTTGAATGAAAGTATCTGTTATTTTTAAATAGCGTAATTTGTGTTTTATCGGTGATATTTTATGAATTTTTGCATTTGTGGACATGGATAAATATTCTCCTGAACAACGGAGAAAGGTACTTAGTCTAAAATACGCAACGAAAATTGCTTTTATTCCAAATAATCCAACCTACACCACAACGTATTTGCAACAAATATTTAGGCTTACATACAAAAAGGCTCAAACTACCAACTTCATTTCACAACAGAATTATTAAGTACTTCAACGCATCCAATATTGAAATAATAGCCACATCGTGTACGCGTATTAATCTGGAAATATCGAGACTGGATTAGAGCAACGTCAATCACGAACACGCGCTTTGAATCTTATAGATTTAGTCGATTTAGGAAATCCTAATCGCGTCAATGTTGGGGATGATAGTAGATTAGTTGTATGCATACCCTTGAATTCAAGAGACGTACATCATGGAGACGGGGTTATGCCTTAAATTACAGGTCCGTCGATCTTAGATAATCTCGTATCGCCACTGCTTAGGACATCTTAACCCTTTGCACTCGAGGCCTTTTTTTCTGGTATCTGTCAGCAACTTGAGATGTTTCTTAGCGTTCTATTGCCATGAATTCTAAGCTATCTAGATTTGAGAATAAGGTCGCCTTCAACTCGCCGATACGCATTTTATCGACACTTTGAGCTCCAAAGTAATTAAACCTAAAGAAACATTAGGTATTGTAGATTTGCTGCGCAAAACCTAATTATGACTGAGAGTCACCTCTCGAGTGCAAAGGATTAAGTTTCCATAACTCCTACGTCCCAATTGAAGTAACATCAATTTTAAAAACAATTTCGTTTTAGAAACCGCTCAGTGGAGCTTCCTCATCACTTTCGACCACTTAGGCCAATCGGTAGAGAATTAAAACAGCGTTTTTGTGACAAAAATAGTAACAGCAAACCGATTGTGCAGTTACATAAAAGGGGATGCGTTTCACTTCCAACTTTGTTCCGTTTTCTTGTTATTTACAATTTAATGCTAAAAAATCGAGATTTTTGTCGTTTTTGGCTTATAAATTTTAAACTAATGCAGCAATATCAATGCTCCAATGATATAAAATGTAGGTGCTGAAAATACCTACAGAATGAGACCTTGAACGTCTTGATCGGATAATGAGAAATGGAGAAAAATCTGGAAAACTGGAAAATTCAGCGTTTTTTCAAAAATTCGTAACGGCACAATCGGTTTGCTGTTACTATTTTTGTCACACAAAAATGCTCTACTGATTGGCCTAACTTGGAGTACCCATAACAGTACCTAGCAACCCACTTCAGACTCAATATCTTCCACACCTACCCCAAATCTCCAATTTTCAAAACGATCGTCGTTGGGCCACATCCCACAGGTCAACCCTATCTCTATTCACGCTTACCAACTCCCAAATTGTTTATTCACTGAACGACCCTTCCACAGCCATTGTGGTCGTCGAGATACACATCAAACAGCGTGGAATGTGCGGAAGACCAGTGAAGAAGTTGACAGAATCGATCCGCAGACGTCCCTGACCAAGGTAAACAAGGTATGCTTGCGGCGAGCACCATGATAAAGTCAGCCTAGGAAGTAACGCGAGCGTGAAAGATTCGAGGAAGTTTTCCCGAAGAGGACGGTAAGAAATCGCGGGGGTGGAAACTGGTCCTTTCAGCGTGGCCGCGATCGGTTTGAATCGTTCGATAAATCAAACCCTAGGCAAAGTTTTAATTGATCACGACCAGCTTGGGAAACGATCGACGTCTCTTTCTTGTCTGGCTCCATTCTCGAGCGTGCTGGTTTCCTTTCTGCTCGTCTCGGCAAGTGGATGGGTTACAGTAACTTCATGGTAACTGGCAACTCTCCCAAGTTACCCAGCCCGCGACGACTTTCGGCGTTTTCAGGGCTTTCGTTGCTGCCTCGATTAACTTTATAACGACTCGATAAAAACTCTCATTAAATTCCCGTCTCGGAGTTCGCGTGGGATTTTTTTTTTACCTCTCCCTCCTTCCCATGAGTCGTGGAGAACGCCATGGGCGGAAATTGGTCGAGATTTGTATTTAATTATGAATCTTGCCACGCGATGGTAAACAAAATTCAGGTGAAATTTAAGATGTTAATTATGGTTGGTAATTGGTGTTGGACTGGCTTTAGATCTGTGTTCTCTCCTTGTGCGACGAGGGAAGTGTTACTTCGTTTCAATACTTGTAGCTGGAGGAGATAATTATTTTAATAAACCAGAATTTTTATGAATATATTAAGTAGAATAGTCCTGATGGTATTAATGTAGATCGTGAATGTAATGAAATCGATTTAATTTCGATTCTCTTTAAGATTTATTCGAAACATTTTTTGAAATTTCCACTAGTGACAAGAATATAATTAAATTTTCATGACATTAGTACATTATTAAATAATCATTTTATCTATTACAATTGTTTTCAAATTAATGTAGGAGTAAAATAATTACAGGCGATCATCGCCGTCGATCGGTGATTGAATCCGGTCGGCTCACACGTTTTTGTCCGCAACGCATGTTTCCGAATTGTCGGTCACCAGGAAATTCGAAAACATCAACAAATGTGACAGGTGAACGGCAGCAGGAATGAGTGTGTGAGAGAGAGGGAGAGTGATAGCGAGTGAGTGCGATAGAGCAAAAGTGCGACGACCTGCGAGTAATAATATATAAGAAGCGAAACAGGTAACAGTAGTTTAGTTTTAAAAAAGCGATTAAGGCCAAACGCACACGGAAGCAATCGATTTGAAATTAGTGTTGCAAACCGTTTGCGCTCTTTGTTTTACCTACTCCACTATCTTTCTTTTACCTAGATCCACGGTCGCACGCAACTAGTTTCAGAGTGGTTTGAAACTTTAAAGAGGTTTTGTATCTCCGACTATTAGTAGTAATGAAGTACTTTTATCACCACATCGATACTGCTAACTATAAATCCCACATTAATATTCATGTAATTCATGTGATGGGAGCATATGTTGTCATTAGATTCACCAGGATATGTCCATCCGTTAGTCATCTAAAGTAACAGTCATCTGAAATAATTCAGTCATTAACCTAACATAAATTGACACCCAAAAGGCATAATTGCTCGTTGATGAATTTATCGCAACTCGGGTGCAAGAGCAGCTCGATTTATGGTTCTGCTTCCTTCCAATGGAAATCTCGATCCGTCTGGCATCCCCCGACGCGAGCCTTTAGACGCAAAAGGGCAACGGATCCCCCGTTGAAAGGTTGCTTGTACCCTTTTCAACGGGCAGAGGGACGCACGGCAACACAGAGACTTCGGGTAACAATGCTCGCTCGCTTCTCGAGCCACGAGTCCTTTCCTCTATTTTTGAGTGTAAGAGCGATGGCTTTCACCCTTTCTCGCGAAAGGCCTGGCGCGCGTACAAAGTGACCCGTTTCTCTTCCTTTTGCCTACTGGCATTGATTTTTCACCGTGTGTACGCCACCCTGTCAGCGTCGGGAACGTCAGTTCCCTGGCTTTTGAGAGTTGCTGTCTTTGCTGCGATCGGTGACGCGTGGACGCTTCTATCGATTCGTGTTCAAATAGAATAAAATTGTGAAGGGTAGTAAAATGTTTTTGTATATCTTCGGGGAGATTTTAACGAGAGGACACGGGATCGTTGGTATTTGTTGATTTGATGGAACTGTGGGCAGTATAGGTTTTCTTGGAATAAAATTCGTAAAGGTGATACTTTGAATTTGATTTAAAAAAAAGATTATAGCATTATCTACCTTAAGGAGTTCATCCCGTGTGACGGCCGTTCTTTTTTAAGGTTTTTTCGGAATTTTCTATAGCAAAATGAAAAAACACAGAGCTTCCAAATTATTACTATATATTTATTCAGCCTTTAATTATAACTTTGAATTTTTTTAAGCCAAAGTATAATGCGGATCGCGAGATTTATCGCTCGTATGGCACCCATGTTAAAAAAAAGGTAGGTGAACAGCGTCCATGATTTCGGCAGACTGGCTAATCTGAAATAAAAAAACCAAATTGCATGTTCATCTGTAGGTGGATGAAAAATATTGAACCGTTTTTTTTTTTCATAAAAAAGTAGTCGCAAAAGATCATGAAATTTTGGGTCTGATGTTTAAAAGGATATAAAAAATTGAAATTTCAAGATTTTTAAAAAATCCTAGTTCCGACGATAGCCATCCATCTGCAGATTAACATGCAATTTGTTTTTTTTTTATCTCATATTAACCAGTCTGCCGGAATTATGGACGCCGTTCACCTATCTTTTTTTTACATGGGTGTAAAACTCTGTGTTTTTTCATTTCGCTATGAAAAATTTAGAAAATACCGTAAAAAAAAAACGGCCGTCACTCGGGATGACTGAATACCCTTAAGTATGAAAGAGAGATAAACTGTTTTATTCCACCTGTGGAAGCTCTGACAGCTTTTTGTTTTGGGAGGATTTCAGAGAGACTTAATAGATGTTAGGCGTGGGTGGAAAAGTTTCTTCGTAGAATGTGTGTGCACGAAGTGTCGAATAATTCAATGTACTCTAGACTCCACACCCCTAGAACAAACCTCTTATCACCTGGAAAGCATCCTACCTCGCAAAATAAATTGCTCCTCCACGTTCTTGATTTGCAACCACCCAAAGAAATTCCCGAAACAAATCTCGAAACACCCTTCCTTCTAGATTTGTCGAATATCGAGTTCTTCAATCTCGGATAACCCTGTTTCCGTCGATCGTCGTCCAGAAAAAAATTTCCTCGTGATCGTTTCCAGCCAGTGATTTCTGAGCGTGGCTTCCGGTGGCCACAGGCCCCCGAAAGCTATCCAGAGTACTCGTCCTTCCGGTATGCTCGCAGCGTAACGATCGAATTGATTTAGAACCCTCCGTGTCGCGCGGACCAATGGACGCCGCGAACCGTTTAAAAGCCGAGTAAATAAACGCATCCCCCGTGCCAATAACGTCGCCGCGAATCCTGACCCACCGTCGAGGGTGAACGCGGTAGGGTGAAACCTCTTACGGGGATGAAACTCGATTTACCTCGGTTCCCCCCTCCATCGGGACGAAGAGGGATGGTTAGAAGCTGTAAACAAGGGTCCTGCGCGTCTGGCGATTCTCTTCGACTTCTTCTCGACAACTTTTAAACGATTCTCGTTTGCCGCTTGATAAATCATCGATCACAATGGCCTATGAAGTTGCCCTTTGTGCCAGGGAACCCTCTCGAACGCCGCTTTGAAAGATTAAAAAGGTTCGTTTACGAAGGTGTCCTTTCGCAACTTTCCACCGGGGGATTGCGACGCTTGAATTTTTTTGAAATTGTCACGGCGCAATTACCGTCGCGTCACGGTTGCGAGGAGTATTTAAATTTCGCTGACGATGTCGCGGAAACTTTGCCTCGGCCGTCGATGCGGATGCTACTTGAGCGGAAAGTAATTTTCCCTTTGGGGCGGGACGCGCCGGGAAATTTTAATTGTATGTAAAGAAAGTTTGCGCAACGTTTATCAATTACGCGAGATGGGGATGGGAACTATTTCGCAATGGTGTTTGAGCTTTATAGTATTATGTATTACGAGAAGAAGAGGAAGAATGAAGTTAATGAAATCGTTAAGTACTGTGCAGAGATTAAAATCTGGCTAGTGGGTCTGATTAGTAGAGGTGCAATCTCCTTCATTATACTATAGAATGCTATATAATAATCTGTACTATACAGTAGTATAAACAGGAGAGAGAGAATGATATTAATGAAATCATTACGAACTATGCAGTGATCAAAATCTGGCTAGTGGGTTTGATTGGGTACCAGTGTAACAATCTTAATAATACTATTTTAATAGAATATTATATTACAATCTGAAATACTGTAGAATTGTATATTGTAACCTTTAAGAATACCAATCAGACTCGCTGACCAACTTCTCAGCTCCGCAAAGTATTTCAGGAGCGTCCCACCATAAACTGCACCTCCCTCCACTCAACATTAATCATTCTCGTGAAAGCAGATAATTCACATCCACTATACTTTTGATTATGCCAAATACACCCACAAATTTTGTCCTATCTCTCTAAAAATTCACGAATATCTTCTTTTTAATTCACCCACATTCCAAATAACAAGTGTTGGATATTTCGAGCCCTTGGCGACTCGAAGTCTAAGACCCCGACGGTCAAAAATAAACCATTGCCGGGAAAGGTCTCTTGGAGTTAGTTCATGGCCTGAAAGAGAAAGTCAGTAGACCTTTTTCTGAGACAAGAGGGCACCGATAGTTTTCGTTGCATTTTTCCACTGACTTATAAAAGGGAATAACTGAATGATAATTATTTTCTAACCCCAAAAACCAATGACAAGCACATTTGAACTCCACTTTTGCCTCTGCAAAAATTCGAAGCAGCCCCATTGAATATCGTGAAATTGCCGCATTCACCTTCGCATTGCGTTCCCGAACACTGCATAAACGCAGATTCCGTAATACCGTTAGCTGCGGATTAATAGAGACACTTGCCTGCGCGAGGGAGTAATGAGCCATTCGAGACTTCGATGGATACTTAACCGAACGCGGGGATCGATATTGGTAAACAGCCAAGTAATGCCACATCCAAGTTTACGTCACTATTCGCGTTGGGCGAAGAACGGTGGGAATCGATGTGTCTAAAGCGCTATAGTATCCCCTTACCGTCGTAAAACGCATCGAAATTCCAGCCAAGATAACCTAATGAACCGTCCATCGCTTTGGGTTACCTCCAGCCTCCGTTGTTTTCCTGAATTGCGCCTCATATCTGGACTCGACTAGGCTTCTTGTTGGCCTTCGGGCCTAGGGTATCGTATAACGAACGAGATCGAAGTGTTAGCACCAAGTTGTTGATGATTTTCTTGATCGACCTCGCAGATTTTCGCTAATTGCCAAGATACAGCGAGATTAGTTGGGTAAGAGTACGAGTTGAAGCCTATAGTGAAAGGAATTTACCAAATCATTATGGTTTAGATGGGATTAGTCATCTTCGAATCCTGTGAGAATAAATATTCATTCAAACCAAATTCACCTCTTGAGGGATGAATTTTAAGTGGAATTTGTTTTTGATTGTATCGAGTATAAAAAGACCAAAGCAATCTCTATCTGTAAGTCGATTTTGACCTACAAATATGGCGTCTCGCTTTAATATTGTATACTTTTTTCATTCTAAAAGCGATTGTAAATAATGGTGATTTTGATATACAAGTTGACGTACACGCGTGTGCCGATGTCTTTCAAGGAGTTAAACTGCATTCCGAGTGTTGTCTCGATTAATGATAAACAACTGTATGAAGATCAAAGGAACTACATCTTATGTACATTCATACATTCATTTACACCAAGCAAACAAATTAAATAATTTGACATTATTTTACACATCCTCCTCGTGAGTTAATAGTACAAGGGGACTTGTTAATAGTACAACGATCAAGTTTAGCTTTCTAAGCCTTGAAGAAGAATTAACAGAGGCTATGAACCTTTTTAGTTCACGAGTCCTCTCGATAAATCAATATTTTTAGACCCTACAGTCTTCAAATAAAAATTCAAGGAGTAGAATTCGTAGAAAAAGAGTCTAATTTCCAGAAGAAATCGCAATTAGAAGCCACGACAGGCTAAATAAGAAATTCAAACAGCACGAAGTTGATACCCGTCTGCTAAAACCAGCCCAGCAATCAGACCGCTTCACTTTTTCTCATAATGCAACAACAACAACAACGAGCCCGTCGCACTTATTCCGTTCTCCTACTAAGCCAATCTAATTTCTCAGATCCGATATCACTTCCATAACGTAACATCCGGTCACAACCAAGCGGGATTCCAGGATCCCCGCGGGTACCCGGCTGTATGGAATTCTCTCAGACTCTAATATACCGCGGAGCACGTTTCTTTGAGCGAGCTAATTTGTTTTCCTTTTTGCGCCAGCCGGAGCTCCACGATATTCCGCGCACGTTCCAGCAAAATCCTGCTTTCTTCTTTGCTACCCCCCTATCCCGGGTCGTCGCGCTTTTCTTTTTGCGATCCCGTTGTTTCCGAAACCGAGGGTTAACAAACTCCGCGGCAGTCGCTGATGGCGCGACAACAAAAAGGCCCTCCACCCTTTGGGGCGCCCCTGGAGCCACAAATATGCCTGTTTCTGGCGTTTCTCTCTTTGGAACCTGCGCAAAGCTCTGCGTTTGATCTTTGCGGTATTGTAATGTCGATCGATCGACTTGGTTTTTCTTTTTGTTAATAGTTTCTTAGTTTCTTAGTTTCAATCGCTTGAAATCGCGTGCGAAGTCGTTAAGATACAAGATTGGGATGCTCTGATTTGTCAAATTCGAAGTGGATACATGTTTGATCGGAATTGGAGATGTCTGGTTCAGGTTAGGTCTGAGTTATGTATGTATCAGGCGAATATACAGTCAGTCGTATAAGTATTCGTACCCTCTACGTCTATTAAAGAAATTTGTCTAAATTAAATGATAGACACAACGAGTCAAAATAAATTTTTCATATATATGTATGTAGGATTTGGGATGATCGAGGGTGGCAAATAAATTAGACACGTGAGAAACTTGTAAATATAATATAATTAATAATATAAAATTGAAAAGGTTATACACGAAATATTCTAACGAAAAATTTATTTAGAAACACCAAACCTGTCATTTAATTTAGACAAATGTCTTCAACAGATATAGAGGGTACGAATACTGATGGGACTGACTGTACTTCTCTAGCATGTCTCAGAAGGCTTACTCAGAGAGCATACTATACATTATTTACATAAAGAATATCTAACGAAGATCGGTACTACCCAATTCAAATTTAACGTATTCCAAGGAATGTACTCAATCTAACCAAAGTGGTTCCTGTTTGCAGGTGAACGTGTCCACGACCGTTGTGCATCGAGCGCGTTTAAAACGAGTTCTTTTCCTGAGCCCTGCAAAATCTGTAGCTGACGAGGCGTCCCAAAACTGGCAGAACTATCGAATTAATCGTCAGACAGCAGGAGCCACACGTCCAAGTGCTGAGACATCTCGCGCTACAAAAGACGATTTATACCGTAATTTCACCCCTGAACAGCCATTTCTCGCGATAAAGTTATCTTCGCCACCTGGGACGCTAACCAGGAGCTGGTTTCATTCGCAATCCTGTATAACAAATGTACCCATTTACTTGTTCAAAGCGCACTCCGGCCACACGCAAGGAAGCCACAACTCATAAAGCGAAGGAGCTGGCTTGGACGAATTCTTCCATGTTACAGAAGAAGGAGGCGATATTATGCGAGTTAGATCCTCCGCGGTGGATCCCTGGTTTCCTATTTGCGGGTAATGCAATAGTATGGTGTCTTTGCGAACGTATTCCAGGCTTTCATGAACAACATTAACTCGTCAGTTTCTCTTCTTACAAGGCAAAGGGAACGTTAGCTTTAAGGAAATTGAAATTTTTTCCAGGAAAGGTTGCACGCGAGCTCGCATTCCTGTCGGTGGCCTTCGGTTAGGTGTGCAGTTAACTTTCAATGTTGACAATATGCTAGCGTACGTTGAATATTTAAGTTGAGATGAATCGTGTTTGCATGTACCTTGTGTAAATTGCGTATGTACCTTATGCAATGTGTTCTGTTTAAGGAAGATCATCAGGTCAGGTTTATTATAAATTATAAAATTGTCTAGGAAGAGTAGGATACTAAATTCTAAGTGTGTGGTCCAGGTTACCAAAGTTGAGTCATTGATGTCACAGTACTAGATCTTTATCGAATTTGGACTTAGTTTCAATTTGGGGGTATCTATAGCTTGTCAACCAACGTGCCAGCTTGACGTCAAGGAAAACTGATTAATTAGAAGACACTGGTATCAACAGTAACTCTATTTCCATCGCATGAAACTAATTCGCGAAGTGCTGACGTCCACTGTCGCAAAATAATAAGACGAAAAAGATTTAAACGAGGTCAGCAAATCCACGCTCATAGAAAATCCAAGGCTTGCGTTCGGGTTATCCGATCATAATCCGCTGGGTGGTTGGTCCTCTTCCTCGTCGAAGGGTGGAGGGATCGGCGAGAGGCATAGCTGGTTCGAAAAAGGACGATAGGAAGGAAAGAGATTGGATTAGAAGAGCTTGAAGCCGAAAGACGGCGCCGCAGCTGTGCCATTGGGATGAGACTTGAGAAAACTTGATAAGCGCTCGAGAAATCGCCCAATTTCCATTTAAGAATTCTAATTATCACGGGCATCGTTATTCATCCTTTTGCGACTATCTTAACGCTTCTGTAGACGTTGTGTGTCGCGGTGACCCTTCGAGTAAGAGAATTATGTTAGGCAATATGGAACTGTGTGGAATTAAGGAAAAATTGCATTTGTAAGTTTCTTGGTGATAACTCTGGACAGTGCTGGGTGGTAAGAGTGAAAAACTTAAGTATGTTGGATTACAAACTGATTTAATTATAATATATACAGCCCACATGGCAGCTTTGTAAACACACACGTTCAACTTGACGTTATTCCTTACATCAGAAAACAAAACAAAGCAAATGCAATCAGCGCCAAACATGAAATAATAAACTTAATAGCGGGAGGTACAAATTGGCTTAAATTCTTGGAAAACTGAACTTTTTGATTGGCTCATGTAGTATCGTCGCAACATGAACTTCTATTTCTGATTATTTCTGAAAAAAAAAGAACACGATCCTCCGATTTGCAATTGAATAATATTTTCCATATCGCTGTGCACCGATGGAAGATTGTTCTCGTTGACAGCTGCCACCGAATTCTAAATCGCCGCCGGGTAGACGACCGCCTGTCACGTGGCTAATACTGCAAATAATGAATTACGCCCGAAGGCGTGTAAACATGACAGCGTTAGGCGTCTTCCGGTCGACTGATTGTTCGATCAAATTTGACGTATGGACCCGGAGTAAACGTAATTGGAATCCATTCGATCGTCTTTCACTTTAGAAAGTAATTCAGCAATTCATGGTACAGCCAAAAAAATGGATTGAAGATTAATCAGGTGCATATTCAGGTTGGTAGTTCGATAGTAATACTTTATCCCCTACAAGTTTATGTGGTTGTTGGTCGATAGAGCAAGTTGCTTTGCAGGCAATGCAGAGCATTCTGCCGATAAAGTCTGTTGTTCACAGTCATGGTAACGTAGAACACTTGGTTGATAAGGCAGATTGCTTTGCAGATAATACAGAACAAGTAGTCGATACAACAGGTCGCTTTGCAGGCAATAGAGAACACGCGTCGATAAATCTCTTTCTCTAACGAAATTCTGAGACTGTGTATACTGTAACTTAATTGTTGAAATCGTCCAATAATCAACCGCTATTTTCTATGAATCATTTCTAGCTTGGTTACATGTTAAACGTATTTTCCTTGTTCTCGAAGCCCTTCAATTTCACCAAAGTATGTAACGAACTTCACTTATTAAGTTTCGCTTTCATAACTGAGGAATTCAGCACTCACTATCGCGGAATTCCCGTAGAGTTTCTTTCCTGTCCCGCGGACGGAAAAAGGAGGGAGGAAAGTAATAGTACCAACCATATCAAGGGAGTACAGCGATCAAAACTTTGGGAGAAGAGTTCTTGCTTGCTCTCCTACCTAACGTTCTTCCGCCTCGTCTCGCGTTATTGGGGACCACCAAAATTGTTTTCTCGTCAGCTTTCATTCCGGTTTCCTTCTTTTATTAATATGTTATTGCCTCCATGTGTACCTTTGCCACAGCAATTTTCCGTTTCCCATAGATCATTTTCCCTTTGAAAAAAGCCTGTTCACGTTGCACGGTAACCACTCCTCCCCATTAAATCACGAAATATTCAATAACAGGCCACGAGTGTGCATTTTCAATCATTCGCTGAATCACGTCCCAGTCCGCAATTAAACAATTAGCGGAGATAAGTGTTCTTGGATCCAGGCCGTGTTATAATTTAATTAAGTGCCCAGCTGCAGCTCGAACGGCTGATTAATCCACGACGCGATAATTACGTGTTATAATATTTTTTGGCAGCTGCCGCTCGATGCGTATTATCGGAATCGCTGGCTCTTCAATTTGCATATTCGGCTGGTCGGTCGAGCGAGAAATTTCGCGAAATTCGAACCGGTCACGTGGCGCAATGAGCTCTGGCCCGCCGGATCGTGCAGCGCCGGAAACGTTTTTGCATATCCAATTTTCTTGCAGTGCTGTTTTTATAAACAAATACGATACGTCGATGGGAATCGTTTCGCACCGTGCGCCATTTAATTTAACTATAAATTACTGAATTAACCGTGAATATTTCCTATGAATTTATTATGTACAGGTACATGAATTATTTAATATTATATTGTTGCTTTAGTACGTTAGACTGTGGATTTCGTGCATTTGTGATATAAACTAATACAATAAATACGAGGTAAACGTAAACAAAAGGTATGTGCATTTATGCAAAATGTAATAATGGTATTATTTTAGTAATTGTAAAATATATTCAATGTATATTGTGTATATTTTTAGAAGGTCTTCTATATTAACGCATAAAATAGGCAGTCTAGTTATTATATTTTATTTATGCCTCTGATATTACACACAGGTCTTTCTTCACTTTTTAAATTGCATCGTAAAAGGATCACGAAGTGAAATAATTTTAGTTAAGTATCAAACTTGCAGGAACAACAAATGTACGATACGATTTTCTTTCAAACGACCCTCCCAAATCCAAATAAAAAAAAAAAGAACACCAAGAGAAAAGCTTTAGCAATCACCCCCTCAAACGAGTAAGTGAGCAACTTCAGATTCTGGATTGTTAATATTCTGTTTCACTGGTAAATCGGTTCCAGCGACTAATTCTCAGCCGCCAAGATCAAGTCGCGTGGTTTCCAGCAAGCTACCTAACGAAGGCGCTAATTCATAGTGACTGGCTGGGTAGGGTGGCTGGCGTAGCCTCCGCGGCGCGATTCAGTCGGACTCTGCTCGCCGTTGCTGGGCTTTGTCATGTAATAGAGTGCCCCTCGGCGATGTGCTTCAGCCGCGATTGTTCTTTCCAGAAGGAGGCGAGGCGCAGGGTGGCCAGCTCCTCTGGTAGCTACCGACTCTACGGCCGAGCCCCAGTGGCGGATTTCAAAGGCAAGCCAGCTATTACACATTTTTCCACTGTTGCCTGATTCGCAAACGAAAGACATGCGATCCCCGGGCCTTTGAAACGCGAGATAAACAGACTACGGTCTCTCATCCTCTCCCAGAGGCCACATATTCAACCGACGCGCCGGAATCGTACGAAAAAAGCGTGTTCCTTTTACCTTGGCCGCTAACGGCTAACCAGTTCGCTTTATCTCTCTGTTCGCGAAGTCCCTTTTCAGTTCGTACGTCGAACACGTGGCATGTCGAATTGCAACGGTCGCTGGAGATGCTCAGTTGCATCGTGGATGAGTTTTTAGAGGAGATATTTATGTAGAGATTACGCAGTGGTAGGAAGATTTGAGTAGGAATGGGAATTCAGGTGTAGAATGGTAAGACTTGGTAAAGTACAGTATTTAGTCGATGAGGTAGGTAGAACTGCAGATAATGTAGAGCACTCCGTTGATAAAGCCTTCATGGAGAGATATGGTAATATAGAACATTTTGTAAATAAAGCAGGTTGCTTTAGAGATAATGTAGAGCAGTTGGTCGGTAGTTTAGCTCGCTCTGCAGACAATATAGGACACTCCAGTCGCTAAACCCCTTCCTCCAGTGAAATCCTTGCCCCAAACCGTGCTCATCTGTGCCATTGCAATAAATTTTTTACGAGTCTTGGTGTTCATTAGTCTCTCCAAGTCCATAATCTGAAAATTAGAGAATGCCGGACTCAATCCAGACCACGATTACCCTGGTTCGATGTATTTCGAGTGGTCGTAAATCGATATACGATGAGACATCTCGAGGAACATTAATAGCCCTTGGCTGGCTCAGTTGAGAGGTCTAGGAACACATGTTACACATAACAGAACGGTATGAATGCGCTATAACGAGACGACAGAACTTGAACAGACTGGAGTTTGCCACTGCGGAAATGTACGGTGTTTAACTTCGAATGCGTTTGTGTTGCTGAGTGCTTGACTGCTTGATATGGTCTTCATGAATATTTGAGCACGTTCTTGTTGGATGTTTGAATGCTACCTATGATATAGAAATAAGATTCTAACGTTGATTTCCTTAGGTTTCGGTGATACGTGTGACTCCGAGATTTGTCTTCTGTTAATTCAATGATATTTATCATTTCATGAAATTTATCTGAAGTAGTTGCAGACTGTGTTGAGTCAGACTATTCGTCATAAGAGAGTCATCCTACTTGCTTCCAGGTATATTAACTTTTTTTTTTAATTTAATTAAGCAATTACAATCAATCCTCATAGAGAATTATAAGCAATTAGGTTAGCGCGTTACAGTGGCATGGTTTGTAAGTTTCAGTTACTTACATTCTAGAATTTAATATTTAATGTGATTACAATACGCGAGTCTGTATTTAGTTAATTAAATCTATTGCAAAGTTCTAGAGGGTAGTATCTTTTCAATCTACGTGCGTGAGCTGTAGTGTATCTGAGTTGGGTGACAAGAGGATTCGAATGACTAGTGAGGCGTGAATTATAGCAGTTGCTGTATCGTGAAATTTCTTCTCTTATTGTGGCCATCTTTAGGTCACGATGAATTACTTCTTTTGGAATTGTTGGAAAATCTTTGTATTTATAGACAAACACTAAGAGATGAATGATAAATCTGAACAAGAAACAATTATTTATATTTGTTGAAGATGGACACAACAATAAAACGGTAACTGGTGAAATAAAAAAAATCTAGAGCTCTCTATTCTCGCACGTTCGCACAGACTAGATATCTTTGATTAACTAACCATACCACGTCTTTCTCGTTACCTTTAATGTTTACGTAAATCACATAAAACACATATAGACAACATACACACACATCCATCCATTTATTCTCGCATTATAGAATGCCAATACACGTATTTTCAACACCTTCGTTGGTAACATACGAAGGTGCATTAGAGATCAGTCTTAGTACTTTAAATTGAAGTCTTTGTAAAATCTCGATGTTAGAGTTGCTCGCAGTATATTAATTGAATTAGTTTAGTCCTCTTTAGTCTAACATCTAAGAATATTTGTATTCTTTACAACGTTTAATCTTCGAAAATGGATGTATCTTCTCTTTCCAAAACAATCATCTTAATCTAACACTCCATTAGACCTCCAAGTTCTTTTCTAGCTCCCATATACTATAGACCGCTCGAAGTATTCCCAATAACACCACAAAGAACCCAACTCCCACCGTTCTACCACTCCTTATTTTTCCGTACACTTGTCTTCCATCGTACCCAGGTTCCCTTTTACGACAACAGTAATTCGCCCCCGTAACGCAAGCCTGGACAAACAAAGCAATTACAGGACACCTAGTCTGATCGCAAGATGGTGCTATCGAACTTCAGTTTTATTTCATTTCCTCGATACACCTCTGAGCGACTCGAACGAGCTCCAACCCCCGTGGGTTACTCGCCCAGCGACCATTACGATAGCCGATAATTTTCGATCATCTTATTTTCGCAACACGAAACACCAAATTGGCTTTCCACTTACGCGAGCTCCGATTCGACGGTTTCGCGCGTCGCACTCGCAGGTTCGTTCCTTCGCTTTTCTTTTCATCTCGGGGGTTTCTTTTCCACCTTTCTCGACGGTCGTTCGATTCCCTTCGATCCTTCGGTTAGTTTCCAATCTGTCCTCGCCCCCACGGCTGCTCATATCGGCTTTATTACGTTTCCACGCCTTCCACTGTTCGCGCCATTTCCTCTTTTTCCTGGTATCCCGACAGATAGTTTCCTTTGTCCCGTGGAAAATCAAATCCACCGAAGCGGGGGGCTGTTCTTCCCGTGTCAGTGGAAAATAAACTCGTTTCGCTTGGCTTTTCTTAGCGCGCATCCACGCGGAATTGAATATTCATGGTCTAGGTTA
Organism: Hylaeus anthracinus; assembly: GCF_026225885.1. Lineage (NCBI taxonomy): Eukaryota > Metazoa > Arthropoda > Insecta > Hymenoptera > Colletidae > Hylaeus > Hylaeus anthracinus. The sequence goes on along the minus strand of NW_026534330.1, from coordinate 13,200,871 downwards.
GCGAAACGAATCTTGATGTAGAGTATAGCTCATCGAGCCTGTTTCATCGCGTTTAAGAGGTGGAAAGTTTCGATTAGGGTTCCTCCGAGTAGGTGACGCCACTGTTGGCCAATATTTTCCAGTAGAAGCATAGTATTGGTTTGTTTCATTGTGGTTATATTAATAGACTGCAGATCTTTATGCAAAATAAAATCTAAATAGGAATGTATTTTATTTTGCAAGTATTATAACATGAACTTTACTTTTAATCTTTTTTATATTCTTGAATATTTGTTTGCATTTTGGAGGTTCTTGCACATTCAAATTTCCTATAAATGCATAAATATCCGCAGTTTAATTATCAACACTTTATTTACCGGGAGCCTATTTATAGGCTTTTTAATTGCAGTACTTAGTTATTCGAATTTATTTACTGTGTTGATGGTTGTCTACTTACAATCTTCAGTGTTTGGAAACAGACTTTGCTTTCAATGTACCCAGTAACAGTATGGAGGAATTATTGTCAGCCTAGATTGGCATATGCTACCGTAGAAAATTCTTTTTTGAATTAAAGACTGTTTCTAAATAGTCCAGTAGATAAAATGATAATGAATGAAGGGATAAACGGTGCCTTTGTTGGGGAATGAAGAATATAAAGGTGAAAATAAATGTGGGAATTTCGAATTGTTTTTCCATGATCGTAGAGGACTGAATACAAATTTCTCTTTGATTGTATAAAAATGACCTGAGTGGTGCATCAGTATTTTCAGATAAAATATTTTCCTCTCGAGAAAGTAATTGATGCAAACCAGAAAGCGTTGCCGTGACATCAATACCATGAACTCAATATCCTTCTTCGATTGCATCATATCGCAAAGCTTGTACTTTTTAAATAGCTTCTAGTAAACTTGCTTGTGTAAACATCCTCACGATTCCACCATTATTAAATATTCATTTTTCTTCGTATAGAAAATAGATCAACAGAAAACAACTGATTCGGAAGAGGTTAAGTGTCGCCATTAACCCTTTGAGAGGTGACTCTCAGTCACCACTAGGTATTCTTTAGGTTTAATTTCTTTGGAATTCGAAGTGCCAATAAAATGATTGTCGTTGAGTCAAAGGTGACCTGATTCTCAAATATCAAATTAGAGATTCCATTTTCGAAGTCAATATAATCTTAGCATCCGTGGCAATAGAATACTAAGAAAGCATCTCGAGTTGCTGGCAGATACCAGAAAACAAGGCGTCGAGTGCAAAGGGTTAAAATTGCACGGATCTGGAAATAAATTCGCAAGGAAATAGAAAATTCGCGAAAAACCAGCGAAATCAATCGCCAAGGCTGAAATCCGAGGGTGGTCGCGAATAATTTCCAGGGCAGCCGGTTCCAGTGTTATCTGCGGGACGATGGGGAAAAAAGAGAGACGAGGAGGAAGGTTAACGGGCGGTAACTGTGCGCAATTTGTGCTAACCGGACAAACGGTCCGTCGGTCAATTTACATAGAGGACGGTGGTGCATTTAAAATCCACGTGGGCATTTAATTGATTTTCCCGTTCGACGGAACGAAATTAAATTAAGACATCGGTTTACGGGGCATTTGTTTACGCGAATGACGGAACGTACGAGATTAACAATGCAATAGGCGAACTACGACGCACTACGATGTTCGATCATGGTGAAATAAAATATTATACTCCTGACTGACCAAAAAATCGAATAATCACGTGATACATATTAATTTGTCTGGAAAGTCCGTGCCGATTTGTAGTAGGTGGTACACGTCTGTTTATATTGAAATGGTTGAAAACAATTAACATGGGTGCATCCCCTAAAAGCTGGAAAAGTCGTTGAACAAAATGGTATAATTCAATAAGTATATATCAAAATTCAAATGTGCCTTTGAATTTTTCTTAAAAATTGGCATAAACTTTCTAGACAATCCAATATTTTGTGAAAAATTTTATGACGAACGAAATTATATTTTGTATTCTGTTCAAAGGACTCGTCCAGAGAGACGCTACTTCCCTTAAGTGTACTGTGATAAATTCCTCAAGAGAGAAATCCTTCTGCGTCGATTCAGCGCGAATACTAAACGCCGGATTCAGCTAGTCCGACGTACGAAAGAAAAGCAAATTTGTTCGAGACACGGATGTTGCTTTCTTTGACAGCGTTTTCGTCGGAGCGGCGTTTCACATTCGAGTAATCCGACTAGAGAACAAAGGGAGCGAAAGACAAACCATGAAATTCCTGCAAAGTCAACCAAAGGAATATTTTTTTAAATAACGTAATGGTGTTTGCACAATCTCGTCCCCTTGGCAAGGAAAATAATTTGAAAAGAACATTTTAATAATTATATTACCATTTATTAGGAACGTAAATTTGTATAGTTATTTAAATATTAATCTTCGTGTGATAGTGCCTTTTTAAAAAGCCACTTCGATAATTACGTTCAATTTATAACGGATGTAGATTTTTCCCGTCTGTATGTTAATCTCATGATTTTTAATCAGTTACTTAATTCGTATGCAAACTTAAATAAAACGAAAGATACATACTTGGAAGTTGGTCAAAGTAAAAGTTCCGGGCGTTCAGCTGAAGTGATTAAAGCACTCGGAACGTTGAAAAAGTCTTGAGCTTGCTGCGATAATTTTAATAATTTCAGATTTCTGACTTAAAAGTTTCCTCGTTTTAATCAATGTTCGGACGGCTTTCCAGAGAATATCTCGAATCTTTCACATTTAATATCCAAAGCGAAAAATAATGTTAGAGCGAGGGAATTATGTGCGTGTTCAACATTTCGAGCACATCAAAGTAGTCGATACATTTATATTTATTAGGTATTTATATTTATTAGTTGTAGACATTAATTCTGTGTCGTTCTAAGATAAACAGATCGTTATTTATACAGAAAAACCACGCAACGTCTAGTTTAAAATATTTTTTTTTAATTACTTTATTTAAGGTCACATCAACTATAGGGTTCATATTTCATTATTTCATATTTCGTTAATATATCTACTAGTTTGTGAAATTCGTTTCTATTGTTGAGAATCGTCTGCATATTATTTAAAAGTTTGAGCTCTACTCGATCGTGCTGCAGTTTAAAAATTTGTTAACTACTCCGTGTAGCTAAATTGTAACGTCCATCAGGTTTAGGATTCAGAAGCTTGTGTAGCAAATATTTTTACTTAAAGTACAGTTATAAGTGATCGAATATAAAGGCACATAATTATTTTTACGAGACTTCTAAAAGGAGAAGGTTACTCAATTCGACATGTATATTTTGTTTTTCTACACCTAATATTTATCTTTACAAATAACTGTTACAGATTATTTTTACGGATAAATTCGTTTTAATTGTTTCCTCATGAACCTTGCTCTATTTTTGAGTAAGATTCTGATTTCGTCATCTAAAAACTTGCAATTCCGAAATCATGGACTAATCCTCGAGGAAACAAAATCTATCACCTCCCAACTCACAACTTAACAATTCCTCCCAAGAATAGAAAGTAATGGCTCTCGACAAATCTACCTCAATTGCCCATAGCTCACCCCTACCTTCTCCAACCTAACATCACCCCTAGAATCTTGTCCACCATAAACTAACAATTCCTCTCTACTACAGGAAGGCATACTCCCTGCCAAACACAAACATCACCAGACCATCCATCCCGCCCGATCGCGTCGACACATCGTCTCGAGGCAAGCTTCCACGTCGGCCAAGTGGGATTTGGTAGCCGAGTAGTAGCGTCAGCGATAAAACAACTTGGTGGACTCGATGGGAGTCCCATCACGCCAAGGTGGTGCGAGCTATCGCAGCTTAATCGAGTGATTCGTTTGACACGGTCAGCTCCGGAGAGGAACTTAATTGAGGTCGACGCGCTGGAGAGAGCGCAACGTATCAGTCGATTTTATGAAGCATGTTAATCCTCGAATAATTTCCACCGGTAGGAAACAAGCAAGCCGTTGCGCGAGGACTATTATTCGTCTGTCCGGAGTACGAGAACGGCGCAGATTTAATTATGCACCCGCCGCGAGACACACAGGCAGGGCTTCGCAACGGGACCAAATCCCGGCGCTGTGAGGCTCCCAGCTTCCATTGTCATTATCCTTCCGTTTGATCGTTGGACGATTAAACATTTCGTTCGTCTAATCCGCTTACAACGCCAGCATGACAGTGTGTAATTACATCGGCCCGTAAACGAGCCCATCCCCGACGCTCGCATATGCACAGGCCGCTGCGCGATTGCATCTCCATGCGTCTTGATTTACGTTGACGTGCGCTACCACCGCGCGCATCGCTCGAATCCTCCTTTTTCCGAGGGAACCTGGCGTTTGCGGCGCGTTTATAAGCTGGAGCGACGGAAGTAAGTCTGGATAAGACCCTGCGTTGCGTTTTAGCGAAGAATTTGTACCTTGCTGGCCTGGCTAGCTTCGGATTGTTGTTTCGAGAAGGAAAAGGTTAAACATTGCAGTCGAAGAGAGACTTCGAGCACGTGACCTCGATCAGGAACTTAAGAAAACGAAGAGGGTTTAAGGAGGTCTAGGGTGGTCCTAACGTTGAGTCTTCTGGCTTCGCTTTCAATAGAAGGTATTACATTGTGTTATACAGTGTCGCCGTTGCACTTTGCTGGAAAACACCTTCGTGTACTGGCAGCTCATTTCGATTTCACATCTTTTTCTACTTTCTTGTAGTTTTTAATTAATGGGGATTTTCTATTTTTTTTGTGATTTTGAAAAGGACTTTCATGTACTAGCAGCTCATTTCGATTTCGCATCTTTTTCTATTTTCTTGTAATTTTTTATGGGGATCTTTTATTTTTCTATGATAACTCCTTGAGTCCTCCAGTTTTTCATGTACTTGGCGTAATCTTTTTACTTTTTTGAAGTTTTTTAGAAGGTACAATTTGTCTCACAAGAGGGTGTCGACTATATTTTTGTAAATATTTACATATTCGTACAAAGCTTTATATGGGCCGAATCTACACCTAAAAAATGAATACGCATTTACCTAGTAAGGTGTCCAATATCCTCCATTAGCAATTATAGCTTGGAACCGTCTCCGCATGCTCTCTACTAATTTGTCAGAAATTGTGTGGCGTAGACTCACGAAAATAGTGATTGTGATGGGAGCAATACAGTGTTCAGTGCTGAATTTTCGTTTCGGGCTTGTTGTCCTATTAGACATGCTTGGTCTGTCCGTGGAAAAAGAGTAATACAAAGAGAGTAATACAAAGAAGTGTAAAACACACCATAAAAGTGCATGTTTGGAGTTCCTTTATCGCAAGAGGTTTCAGGACTTTATGTATCTTCACTCACAATCTGAATGCACAAAAAATGCTGAAATTACATCAAAGGGGACTTCTCACATCCTTGAAACGTCGATTCAATTAAACCAAAGACCAGTGGATGTTACAAAAAGACAACGACCCGAAACATTGAAGTTGCTTCTGTAAAAGATGGAAAGAGGAAAACGCTATTACCATATTATGGTGATAACTAGACTGCAGATCTTTATGCAAAATAAAATCTTCGCGAACGTGCCTACAAAAATTGAAGCTAAATAGGAATTTATTTTATTCTGAAAATATTATAACATGAACTTTACTTTTAATCTTTTTTATATTCTTGAATATTGTTTGCATTTTGTAGGTTCCTGCACATTCAAATTTCCTATAAATGCATAAAGATCCGCAGTCTAGTGATAACGATGCTATAACATATGGTTCATAATGAAGTACAAACTAAGAGGAAGGCGTATCACCAAAATAAGAGCAATTGTACACCATATTCGAAAGATATGGACGTCGATTCCAGCATCTTACATAATTGCTAATAGAGGAGATTGGACACCTTACTAGGTGAATGCGTATTAATGTTTTAGATGTAGATTTGACCCATATAAAATTTCGTATAAATATATAAACATTCACAGAAATATAGCCGACACGCTCTTATAAGACAAACTGGTGATTTTATTCAGTAGTACCCCAGACCTCAGATCTTTAGGCTACATGCTGTGCACAGCGTTTGGAATCGCCAGGTAGCCTAACAATGTATCGTCGTGATAAAACCATCACTGCGATAAAACGAGAGCGCTCCAATAATTTATAATCTCGCGACGTAATTCACGAATTCCGCCATCTGGTTTATCGCGAGTTGCGAGTAATTTAGTCCTCGTCAAAGGGAATCTCCTCGCGCGTGGAAATTCTTGCCGTGAAGTGTTCGCGTACGTCTGCGCCCTCATAACGTGCTCTAATTCGATATACGATCAGAGATGAGCCAACCAGTCGAGTACCTCCTACTCGTGCCAGCGATTAAGAGGGTACCTTCCGTAAATTTCAAAGGGTGGATTCTACCTCGGTGTTCCTCCAGACACTTCGGAACTTCCCGCGGCCCTGTGCAATCCAACTTTTCCTTTCTATCCCTTCCTTCTACCTTTATCCATCCATCTTCCCCTCTATCGTACTCACCTCCGCGCATTTGTCTCCCCCTCGCTGACAGCCGACACTTTCGCGATAATTGCAGGGAAATATTATTCTTTTAGAGTGTAAACGGAGATGGTGACGTTATTAATGTCACTGCCGGGAATCCTGGTGTTTAAATAGAGCCCTCTGCCAGTCACTTTGAAGGAGGAACCATTAGGAATCGGAGAAAGAGGAGTGGCCGAGGATTGGCAAGGTGGGACACCTAGAATATAGAAAAATAGAAGCTATCTTTAACTCTGAGGACTACTCTGAGGACATTTACCATGAAACATTAATTAGAAACAAGGCTGACAACAATTACAGCCAACAATCTACAATATAGAAAAATAAAAACAACCCTCACCTCTGAAGTTTACTGTGAGGATCTTCGTTCTGAAAACGAATTAGAAGCAAGCCTAATTATAAGAAAATACCTTAAACACCCAGTGGTCGATTGCCTCAAACTCTCCACGTCATCGACAGTCTTTCAACTTGGTCCTACGCGTTCGAAGTGCACGGAAATCGATAGTATCCGTCGCCAGAATTCGAAGAACTAATCGCGCAGCAATCGAGGGAAACAACTGCCGTGAATCGATCCATCAGATGACCTAACGAATCGTCGGTCCGTCACGGGCAAAGTCGTGCTCCATCAAGACCCGCAGAAAAGAACCGGATTCGTTTGACGACGATACGACTGTGATCGACGTTCAAGTGATTTCCCCCATTAATTTCGACAGAGAGTAAACTCCTGGAAATTTTTCGTTTCAATGGTCTTTGATCATCCAACGACCGCGCTCCGCGGCGGAATAATGGGACTGGGCGGTCACGTTCGCTTTGGCTCGCCTTAATTAACGTTCTAATTAATTGGAAGTTGAAGAACTGACGGGAAATTCAGTCCAGGAACACCGCCGATGAAATCTTCGGTTTGCCAACTCGTTCCAAAGCTCCTTTTCGCTCCTTTTCGTTTTCCTATTCGTGTTTCCTCGGTGAACGCCGGGAATCGATCGACCGTGAAACGTCGACGATATGACAAGCGCGTTTTACGGATTCGCGGATCTTATTGGGATGGGGATCCATCTATCGCCAACAGTAGGGTCGCGTTGACGGAGTGAGCGTTCGATTTACCATGAAGACTGTATAAGGAGTCCTAACTGTGTAGTGTAGAAGTGTTATCAAAATCCCGAGCTTGAAGTTATGAATATTTCTACCACTCGCGGCACAAGTGAGCACTGACTACGATATACATTTGTATACAATTTATCTACAGATAATCTTCAGATTGCCCTGGACTTGACCGGCAGTCCATTTGTTATTGCAAAATACATATGAATTTTTTGAGGCCTATATTTTTTTGAATACCTATAGATAACATATATACATATGACATATATATATATATATATATATATATATATATATATATATACATAATTTTCTAAATAATAATATATATAGGATGTAAACATTAGTACAAATTAAGTGTAAGAAATAAACAATAGATATTAAGAAGTTTCCCCTTAAGGGAAGATTGCGAGTACAATCAAAAATAGATAATAAGGATATATTGTTTAAGAAAGTAAAGACTAAAACATGTACCTGTATTGTAATTAAGAAAATATTATTTTTATTTTTATATATATGTAAAAAGATGAGGGAAGGGGTGTGTCTCCAAAAAGTGATTACATTTTCGTTGGGCAAGAGGGGGGAAAGCACTACCTCAAACGCCATCTTTGGACATTCACCAAAACTTAAAAGTTTTATATATGTCTAAAGAAAATAACTAACTAACTAACACCCTGTTGACTTGTGTCTAGCAAAAAAACCCAAACGCGCAGCGATGGTTTTTGTAAACGAAAAACTCTCTATTTTAAGAAGAGAAAATCCAACATCAATGTTTAATAATGATTAATGTTTAAACCACTATTCCAAGATTTCTTGTCCAATTGCATCACTACTTCACCCCCTCGTCCTGCACACTTTCTATAATAAATTAACTGGATTGCAAAGGAGAAGACTATCGCCTAGAACTCAAAAGATAATTCGTTTCCAATAAACTGACCCTCGCCCTGCTTCCCGAATGTCCATCTCGACCGAGCGCGTACCCGATAGAAAACAATTACAGCCGCGGTAGGAATTGCAACGCAGGGAGGAAACAGAACTGGACGCTTAATTTCTTTCCCCCTCCGATCGAGGATGGGGACTATCAGAAGCAAACTTTCCGCGCCAAAAAACCAGTCGTTTCTCAAAAAGATTGATCACCGTGCGCGCGCGTTATTCGGAGAGATTCCCGGGGCGGGTTACGTTCGTTCCGAGAGCGCGAAACCGCAAAAACGGACGGCGGCGTGCTTCACGGCAATATTGCAGCTGCACTTACGAGCAGCAGACGTTGGTAGGCACCACCCTCGTCGACGGACCAGGTTAAGGAATTCCTCGCGATAACGGGAATAGAGGGGGAGGCGAGCAATAGCGGGGAACGATGCCAGGAGGAACAAATGGATCTTACGTAGCCGCATTACTTGCTACTGTAACCGTCCGATGGACTCCGGAAGCGTTATCGCAGAGTGAGTTGCAAGTGCACTGAAACTTCATCGCGATCGTCCCGTGCACGAACATGCCCACGGTAAACGGCGCCTCTTCCTTTCTTCCTTCCTTTACACGATTTCTTCGATCAACCATCGACTAGGGAAACGTATTACTTGGAAGGTGGAGGAGCTTGGGAAGTCTTCGGACGCTTCAATAATTTCCAATGGGGAGGCTCGGTAGGTATGCGATGGTCAGGGAGGCTAGGATGCGATGGTTGCTTGATTTTTAGGCCAAGGTGGGGATGGTTGAGATGGGCCCTTTTAGGGTTTTAATTTGGGGAGGAATGTTGTTGGTTTATTATTAAATAAACGTAACAAAAATAAATCTAGAGTTGAGGGACACTGCCGTCTCTCATAAGGGAAAGTTTCATTTCTGCTGCCTTCGTTGTTGGGCCTCTGGCAGTATTTGTGTTCAAGAGGGCAGTGTGGAAAACATGTGGCAGACCCAAACCATATTTTTCTTCTACGACGCGACGTAGGCGCCGGTTTTCCTATGCGCTTTGGAAAAAGTCTTCACTCTTAGTTTGAATCCTCATTTCTCTCAGCCTCCATCCTATGAAACATTGTTTTCGAAATAGAAACAGCTAGATCTCGCCTTTGCAATATCTGTTGATTCCAAAGTTCATTAGAATATCCTCAAGGTCCCATTTCTCTTTACTTCCACTTCCGAAAGCAACAATGTTTTCGAAATAGAAACAGACCTTCCTCTTTCGTCGAGAATCATTTTCGTAATCCAACTCTTCTCAGGCTCTTTCTTTCCACGGAGATTCAATGCTACCACGAGGATTCACTAGTTCTAGGTCCAAAAGTTGAAGATTCAGGAGTTCAAGATTCAAGAGTTCGAGATTCCAGAGAACAAGATTCAAGAATTCGAGATTCAAGACTTCCAGATTTGCTTATAAGGCTTACAGTAATTACACTGTACGACAATCAAGTGGGCTCTTCAATCTTAATCTAAACACGCAAAGATCCCAAGCGTAAAACGTCAGAATCCCAAGCATAAATCCCCGCACGAAAAGCCAAACTCTTCCATCAGCATCGTTCCATCGCATTTCATTCGCATCCTATTTCTCTCAGTCTCCATCCTATGAAACAACGTTTTCGAAATAGAAACAGCTAGATCTCCTCTTTGCAACATTTGTTGATTCCAAAGTTCACTACAATATCCTCAAGGTCCCATTTCTCTTTACTTCCACTTCGAGAAGCAACAATGCAGAGATGGGCAAAACCCTAGGCATCGAATAAATCTGAAGTTCGCTGATATGTTTGTCTCGTTTCCTCTTTTGAACATTTTCCAAAGAAAGAAACGAGACGAACATATCGGCAAACTTCAGATTTATTCGAAGCCTAGGGTTTTGCCCATCACTGCAACAATGTTTTCGAAATAGAAACAGCTAGACCTTCCTCTTTCGTCTAGAATCATTTTCGTAATCCAGCTCTCCTCAGGCTCTTCCTTTCCACGGAGATAACATTGAAGCCCATTATCGTGGAGCCTTCGATCTCAACCGTAATGTTTCACACGAGCAGACGCCGACGTCGTTGCGCGAACCGGTCGTTACGAGGGAATGAAGGAAATCGGGGTGATGTTCCTCCACCTCCCTCCCATCCGCCCTAAAGATATCAGCGTGATACGAAACGACGGCGTCTCGCGTCAGTCTTCGACTACCGACAATCACGTAACCGATCGTAAGGAGAATATCGAAAACGCGTTACCGCGCAATGGTATGCAACGTTACACCCCGGCGATGCTTCTTCCGCGAACACGTTCTCTCGATGACGCCCGAGGTTCTCCAGCTCGAAACAAGTAGGTGCAATCAATCGGGGATAAGTCAGGCGAGATGTATTCTTGGGGTGGAACATTTCTTCGAGAAGCACCAGGTGGAATCTTGTGGGAATCGGAGAACTGTAGATTTCTAGGAGTTAACGTAGTGCTTCAATTTCTTTTTTAATAGATTTATGGAGTATACGATCAATCTCATGAATATTCGTGCTCTCTATGTCTATTAAAGAAATTTGACTAAAGTGAATGATAGTTTTGATATTATCAAATGAATTTTTGTATTATAAATACGTATACGAATAAACTTATACATGTACATATTTGTGCGTACATCGTCATATTTAAGCAAACATTGGAGTATTCTAGTTTAAAAGTAGCAAATGGATGTAGTTTCAATGAGCTCAATTAATAGCTAAGGGTTACTTTAAAAGTCTTCTTTATTTAATTCGACATTATGCCTAATGAAGTCTCTTCTAGGAATTGGAAGATTTCTGATTTCTGAGGAGTCTTTGATTAATTTGAGGATTTTTCAACGATGATCTACAGAATTATTGAATATATGCTGTTAAATTGAACGTTCTTGGGCTCACAGAAAAATCTATAGGTAGACATACTCGACTGCAGACCTAACAACATAAATAATATTAGGTCTACCGAAAAGTTCTGTCCGTTTTTAGAATAACAGAAAATAATAAATTTCTCATACCTCGAATAAATTTTATTGAATAATATAATTTTTATCATTATTTATGACATCTTCCCAGCATGATTGCAATTTGTATATCGTTTTTAATGAATATGCGTGTACTTGTTAACCCTTTACACTCGAAAGGTGACTCTCAGTCACCATTAGGTTTCACGCAGCAAATCTATCAGCAATAATGTTTCTTTAGGTTTAATTTCTTTGGAACTCAAAGTGTCGATAAAATGATTGTCGGCGAGGTAAAGGTGACCTTATTCTCAAATCTAGATAGCTTTGAATTCATGGCAATAGAATGCTAAGAAACATCTCGAGTTGCTGGCAGATACCAGAAGGAAAGGCCTCGAGTGCAAAGGGTTAATATTGTCTGGGATACAATACAATTCATTCATGTCTGACCATTTCTCGCCAATTCTACTTACGGAGTTCGTTAATCCTTTGCACTCGAGAGGTGACTTCCAGTCACCATTAGGTTTCATGCAGCAAATCTACAATAAAATCTACAATTCTTAAATCTCGATAGCTCAGCATCCGTGGAAATAGAATGCTAAGAAAGCATCTCGAGTCGCTGGTAGATGCTAGAAAAAGGGCCTCTAGTGCAAAGGGTTAAAAACTTATAACCGGAATGGGCAGAACTTTCCGGTAGACCTAATAATTATTCCACAGGCCTCGATCACTTGGTCTGACCTACTGTCTAATACTACTTGATAATTATCTTCAGATTTGTCGGATACACGTCCCCAAACAGAAGCTTTTCAAACTCGAAACAAGACCTATCCATTTCGGTATAAGTTCCAAGGTTTGAACTCAAAATGGTTGCTCCTGGAGTGTTCACTTGAGGATTCAGGACTTCTTTATCGATCCAAGCCTCCTTCATCTCTAGAATTACCGACGATACGTTCCAACGTTTGTCCTTTCACGGGAATCGACCGATTCAAACTTTTACCATCAAGCACCCATTCTGTCCAACCCTCCTGTGACGTCTACGATTATTATCTTTCGATCCCTGGCACCGCCAGCTATTCGTTACTTCCACGACTGTCTCGGAAACTGGTTCCCCTTCCTGTGTCTTCCATTGTTCCCGCTCTCCCCAGCAATTTGTTCTGTGTTTATTAGTTTTTAAAGAAACCGAACCCGCATACATTTCCTTCCTCGGTTTCAGTTTCCTAGGAAGACTACCCGGCGATTCTTGGCGAAGCTCTGCTTGGAGTATAGTATTACCTGAAACAGAAAATTGTTTGGTTGTCAATACCAGAGGGTGCTCAGTATTAAGTTAACCTAACGTCTAAGTCGTTCTTATATTTTAGAAGGAGACAATTTATTTGGTGTCGATACCGAAAGGTGCCACGTTATAAAATTAACCTAAGCTTCAAGTTCGAGTTCACGTATTTCAAAGATTGCTTAGTCTACAAGCTTGAATATTGAATTCTTCGACACTAATAACTAGACTGCGGATCTTTATGCATTTATAGAACGTTTGACAGTGCAAGAAATGACAAAATGCAAACAATATGCAAGAATATAAAAAAGATTGAAAATAAAGTTCATATTATAATATTAGGTAGTCTGGAAAGTAATGTCGTTTCATTTACATTAAATCCAAACAAATTTTTAATAAATTTCTATTTTTAATCAATTATGTGATCGTCCTCGTTATCAACAGCCTTTTGCCATCTAGTGTGCAAATTTTCAATGCCGTTTATGACTTCTATGTTTATCAAATATACGAAGTTAACGAACCTGGTGAGATGCAAACTTTAATATATAAATCATTATTAGGGTTTAGTCTTTGTTTATTTCAAAGTTCTACTAGGATTTTAACTCATTCGCCACCAACAATGAGATTTCTCATAGTTTAGGGAAACTGTTACAAGTTAGAAAAAAACGTAGATCCTTCATACCTTCCACGTAGAATGTTACGATAAATTACACAGTTTCTATTTGGTGAACTTTTCTAGGCCACATCGTGCTACACAATCTAAAATACTAAGACTGGTCTCTAATGCGCCTTGGTATGTTATCAATGAAGTAATTCATCGTGACTTAAAGATGGCCACAATAAAAGAAGAAATTTCACGATACAGCAACTGCTATAATTCACGCCTCACTAGTCATTCGAATCCTCTTGTCACCCAACGTCAGAGACACTACAGCTCTCGCACGTTGATTGAAAAGATACTACCCTCTAGAACTTTACAATAGATTTAATTAACTAAATACAGACTCGCATATTGTAATCACATTAACTAGTAAATTCTAGAATGTAAGTAACTGAAACTTACATTCCATGCCACTGTAACGCGCTAACCTAATTTCTTATAATTCCCTATGAGGATTGATTGTAATTACTTAATTAAATTAAAAAAAAAATTAATATACTTGGAAGCAAATAGGATGGCTCTCCTATGCCGAATAGTCTGACTCAACACAGTCTGCAACTACTTCAGATAAATTTTTCAGCGCTCGATATTTGGATACTGCACATAAATGAAGAATCAACAGAAGACAAATCTCGGTTATCCAAAAGTACCTTTAGGATGTTGAATGAGAACATCTATCAAACGCCGTGTTTATTTGTTGTCGCTTTCTTTTATTTCTAACCTACAATGATAGACAATTTTAACTATGGAATCGTATGCGATCGCAGAGTGTGTTAAAGTGATTAAAATTTACTTTGAAAATCAATGTTCAATACAAAATACCCATCGTAAATTACGTGATTTTCTCGGCGTACATAATCGTCCATCGGAGTAAACAATTGGTAATTTGGTTAAAAATTTAACGAAAATGGATCTGTTCATGATAAACCAAAAGTCTGGCAGACCAAAAACAGTTCTGTCAAATGAAAACATTGCTGCTGTTCAGTAAAGTGTTGCTAATGATCCATCAACTTCAATTCCACGTCGTTCTCAAGAATTGAACATTTTTTATGGCAGTTTGTGGCAAATTTTGCATTAAGATTTGCATTTGCATGCTTTCAAAATTCAATTAACTCAAGAATTGAAAGAACGTGACCATTTGCATCACAGAAATTTCGCTAATTGGTTGTCAGAAAATCGTTCAATTGATGCATTGTTTTCACGCAACATCAT
>NW_026534330.1:13138977-13186263 GCF_026225885.1 Hylaeus anthracinus | reverse complement strand
TTGTCAGAAAATCGTTCAATTGATGCATTGTTTTCACGCAACATCATTTTCAGCGATGAAGCTCACTTCACATTGGATGAACACCAATAAGCAAAATTGTCGCACATAGGGAGATGAAAATCCAACAGCCACTACAGAAAAATCACTTTATCCAAAAATAGTTACTGTTTGGTGTGGATTTTGGTCGAAAGGCGTAATCGGTCCATTCTTTTTCGAAAACGAGAATGAAGATGCAGTTACAGTGAATGATGCACGTTATAATGAAATGATTATTGATTATTTATGGCCGAAATGAAATGGAATCGACATAAGCAATGTTTATTTTCAACATGACGGAGCTACGCCACACACAACGCGTGAAAATATTCAGTTTATTGCGATCAAAATTCAATGGTCGATTAATTTGAAGGAATGGTGATGTGAATTGGCCACTTCGATCGTGTGATTTGACCCCATTGGATTTTTTTCTTTGAGGTTATTTGAAAAGTAAAGTTTATGCCAGCAAACCAGCAACAATTCATGACTTGAAAAACAACATTAGAAATGAAATTGGTGAATAAAATGAGCAAATATGCAAAAAGGTTATCGAAATCTTTGATTTTCGAATTGATGTCTGTAAATATGGTCGTGGTGGTCATTTGACAGATGTCGTTTTCCACACACAATTGTCATAGATAATACCTGATAATTAAATAAAAAAAAATACCAAAAATTAAAAGGAATATCTATTTTATTTAAAAAAAAACTTCCTAAGTCAAACTATTGCAATAGTTTGCAATAGATTTAATTAACTAAATACAGACTCGCATATTGTAATCAAACCATGCCAGTGTAACACGCTAACCTAATTGATTAAATTCTCTATGAGAATTGATTGTAATTGCGTAATTAAGTAATAAAAAAAAAAAAAACATCGTGCTAGTAAATAATGGATCATCCGGAAGCCTGTCAAAAATGTTAAATCCCGCACTTCCCAGGCTACTCATTAGATGCAATTTGGGGCGAAGTAACGGAGGACTTCGAGTGCAACGATTTCTCATCCGAGTGGCTAGACTTTCCTCCTAGTGGCCAATCCGGGTCAACGTGCAACCGTTTGTCGTCCAGAAGACGTAACAAATTAAACCTGTACACGACTTAATGGACCTCCATCTTCCAGGACCATCCACTCCCGATTACCAGAGGATCCTCCTCGCATTTATTAATCAGAACGTGACACGAATGTCAAAACACGATTTTTCTCGTGCAACGTAGCGTCCATCAACGCCTCTAAGCTCTCAATTCAACCGTGTTCGCATAAAAATTTCACCGCCATGAATATTTGGCGTGACAGTCGCGCAAACTCCGACTGCAGATTTGAATGTTTTATTCAGGCGTTTAGCTGCATCGATTGGAGGCCAGCCGGACAGGGTATTAATCGAACGACCGATTCGTAATCAAAGCGTGGTCGCGCCAGTTATGAGCGTTAACAATTTGCTCGATTAACAGTTCATTTAGGAGCGCGAATCAATCACGTAGGCGCGCACGTTCTCGGCTCTTTAATATTTGTTCTCGCGGAGCAAACACAGACTCTCTCGATATCGGCGTCCCTTAGCCTGGACACGGTTCGGCTTTGCGGTGTAAATACGCCCAGTTTAATCCTTCTAAATGACTTCCAAACGCGTATAACGAGTCCGAGTTTTCGCAAAGCGGTTGGATTAATTTGTACGCATCGAGCGATTGCTGATCCTTTCGCTGCAGAATGGAAATGATCCTGTAAGCGGAAGAAATGGATGGAGTTGGAGTTTCCAGGCTTTGCGCAATTTCTCGTGAATCCACTTTGAGAATGTTGGCCGTTAGGAGACCGCTGGGAATTATTAGCAAGAGTTTGTTGGAATAAATATGCTGTGCGAGGGGATTAAATATTGGAAAGGATATTGGAAAGAATATTGGTAGGTGTTATTAGTTTGGCAAGATGTGTTGGATGGATTGGAGGAGTCTTTGAAGTCGAGTGAAGCCCTCTGGTGCAATAGTTGATTATTTGTTAAGTTTTATGGGGAGTCGATTGCATGAACTATTTTTTTTCTGCTAGAGGATTTAGGAATCAATAATTTTGTGGTGGTTGCAGAAGGATCGCGAAGGAACTTAACTCGTTCACCTGTTTTGCCCTAGGCTCCAAGATTTAATACAAACTCGTAATTTAAATTATTATTTTGATAATAAAAAGTGATATTAAATGTGTTAAAAATGCTGTTTCGACGTCATCCTTAGTTCGCTGTACTTATAGCCAATGGATGGCGCTTGTGATTGTTTCTTCCTTTACCGATACCGATCTAGGTTTGCAGCGTCTCTGCCTAGTAATCAAAAAATTCTTTCTTTATTATCTTTATTTCTTTTCATTTATATAGTTTATATATTAATAAACTTGTGTTCTTCACTTATGTTTATGTAACCTAAACCTGTGTGTGTGTGTGTGTGTCTCGCCTCCTTTTCCATCCTCAATAAAATGACTAAAAAATATTATTCTATAAATGTCTCGTTGTCCTTTCTAATTATTCCTGACTGAAACAGCCGTGAACTCGTTCGACGATCGACGATAACTCTTTAAAGCCATAGAGCCTGCGGTGACCGCGACGCCTGTTTTCGTGATAATTTCCGCGAGGGGGGCGTCAGAAAAGAGCGCCGAAACGAAACAGATGTCCCGCAGAGTGGACGTTCACCCTTCCTCGTTCTCGACTCTATAATTTTCAAAGGCAACCTGCCCTGCCAGCGGGAACGCTAAGATCCCCAAGTGCATTGCGTTCCCCATCCCAAGGGGAACTGCGTTCGCGCTGGGTACGATATTCACCGTGCACGCGCGTAACGAAATTAATAACCGCGGCTCTCGGCGAATCGTCAGCGATTTCGTTTTGTGAAATAAATAGTAGAGGAACTTCGTACTATAAACGATGCTTTTTTAAAATATAGCTAAGTTTAAACAAATTTAAGAAGGTACAGTTAATCATTCAGGTTGGGAGTTGATTAAAGATTCAGTAAATCTAAGATTAATTATTGGAGGAAATGTGTATCAATAGAAAAGTCTTGAGAAATGTTGATGAGTTCCCGCAAGCCTGTAAAAAGATTCCTGAGGTACCAATAAGAACCATGGTGCAATAACCATGGTGTAATTTCGTACGTTTTGATTAGACTGCGGATATTTATGCATTTACAACAAATGCAATCATGCATAAGTAGATAAAATATATACAACATTTAGAAAACAAAAGATGCTTTAACTTTAAAGAAAAGGAGAAAAGTAAAGAAAGGAGGCTTTCTTCAAGCCAAATTGGCCGCGGTTGCGGCCGCGTTTGCGGCCGCTCTTGTTGACTAGCTCAGCGTGTCCTCTGATGTTATGTATACATCGATGATGTAAGAGAGCACATGTGCAAAATCGACATATTCGAGTGTCAGCTTTAATAGTTAAAGAATAATAAACAATAAATAATAGACCCGAGAACATTTAAGGAGAATAAACTTTAATTGTCGTTTCTCTTCATTTTAGGTAATAGTAACTATTTTTTATATTTGTAAATATTGTATATATCACGAGTATGTAAAATATAACCTCTTCCTTTTAGAGCAACACAGTTCATCTATTTTCTTGGAAAGTTCTAATTATTACCTTTTGTCTTATATATATAAAAGAAACATACACATGTCACACTTACACTTACACTTACATACACTTTTCGAAGTCGGTTAAAAATATAAACGTGTATAAACATCTGCAGTCTAGCTATGATTCCTCGAATCTGTCAATACCTTTTGACTGTTCTACAAAAACTATTTCCTTATTCCATGTACGACTCCCTCCGGTGATTAACGACCCCGTTTTTGCTATTGAGAATTCTAAATTGCTCGGTTAAAAAGCCTCGAGCCTCGATTAATCTTCCTTCAGCGTTTACATCGGGCAAAGATCTCGACAAAAATCAGAATAGTCCTCAAGGAGCGATCGAGACCGCCCACCTGTGGAGTTGGTTTTGTCAGCCAAAGTTGCGAACTTCTTACGTTCATCGCCGCCTCTAGTCTTTGTCCCGATGGCGAATCGCTTTTTGTCCTATTATTCGAACTTACCGCGATTAGAATTGCATTAGGTCCAGAGTTGGCCAAATTAACGCTGGACAATTACTTGCGCGAATAGGAAACCCCAAGTGTACCCAAATCCAATTTCTTCTAAATGGTATCCAGTCTTAAGAACTTTGAAAACGTATTTTGTCTTTATTCCATTATTTTGTGGATAGCAAGAGGCCTTTATAATATTAGGTGTACTGGAAAGTAATGTCGTTTTTGCAATTTTAAATACTTGTTTATCACTCATCAGCTCATTGATTTTTATCGATATGGCATTGAAAATTTGCACACTAAATGGCAACAGGCTGTTGATAACGAGAGCGACTACATAATTGATTAAAAATAGAAACTTATTAAAAATTTGTTTGAATTTAATGTAAACGAACCGACATTACTTTCCAGTGTTACGTGCCGATATTTTTCATTTTATTTTTCTTGATTTCGTCGGCAGGAATGTGTTCGAGATGGTTTACCATCCCGAATTCGTTCTAATCGAACACAGACCCAGCCTTTGACGGTAGCTAGTAGAATCAAACATGAATAGAAAAAGAAACACATTCCTTCCTTAAAATCAACGTCGTCACGCCATTTTTACCCTGCTGGCGGTGCCGCACCCCGTATAAAGTTGTAAATACGTTCAATTACAAATATTTTAATAGGCTAAGTATTGTAAATACATCAACAGTTTGCTTGTTACGAATAAAAGGCGTAAATCATGAAATATTACAGTGGCGTATGCATGTATAATTGTTGGGAAGATGAGCACACCGAATATTACCATCGCGTTCAAATATCACGGTTACAAATAACATTGGAAGAAGGACATGTAAATATCGCGCATTTAGGTTAAACCTTTATTTTGCTATTTCTTCTCCATGTACGCTCCGAATACCGAAGCCGTAACTCGGATAGCAGCGTGATTCGTCCGCGCACGCTGTCGCTAGGACGAATCGAGCGGTTTGGTGGGCGCGAAGAGCGAGACGCGGTACAACTCGTAAACACCAAAATTCTTGCGTGTACCGAGTCGCGAAATCTTGAAGACTTTTTCTATAAACTGGCGACGACCACGTGGTTCTAAGATCCTTTGTCTCCAAAGCTTCTAGAACGTTCCATCGAGTTTACGTGGTCGAGGAAGGCACGAGCCTTCTCACTTCTCATCGTACAGTCGCACGAAGCGCGAGATTAGTCCGGGCGAATAGTTTAGAGCAAAGTTGCCGTATTAAAGTAAATTCATTTTGTGAAAAGTGAGTGATAGGCAAGGACTCTTATTCCTCGTTAAAATAATTTTATTTTAATTTATTTAAAGCATTTTAGATTTATATTTTCTTTTTCTTTCCGTAAATAGTAATTTCGTTTTGATTACGTAAATATTAATTCTTTCACGTGTGTGTGTTCTCCTTCAACAACAGGGCGATTCGAAGAATGCGCAACAACGAGATCTGCGGTACTCGATTTATATTGTAAAGAGATTTAACGGTGAGTTGATTTTTCTTCCAAGCAATATTTTCTTTTGTATAAATATTTATAAATGTATTTTATTGTGACCACTCGGAATATCAATAAATGATATTTCATTTCCGGGGAATCCCTCATTGATGTTCTCGGGTGGTATTTCCATTCATATTTTCAAAAAATATTATTCCGACAATTTTATTGGGTTCTTTATTATATGAAACGATAATTATTTTGTGTTCTTTATTATATGAAACGATAATTATTTTGTGTTCTTTACTATATGAAACGAGAATTTCTGGTTTCTGGAATATCGATAAATGATATTTCATTTCCGGGGTAACCCTAACTGATATTCCAGGAACAAATATATATGTATTTTTCTTTTTCATTGTTTTTCTTTCTTTCGACAATTTCATATGTATATTTTCTGTATGAGATTATAAGGAAGGAAAGTGTGAATATTAAATCTTGTCGACCTAACGTACATTTGGTTCAAGTCACATAAATCAATCTATTATTATAATCAATACCACAAAAAAAATATTAATCGAATAAATATTACAGTGGTATGTTAAGAATAGAACATTTTTATAGTTAAATTAACCGCTCACATCCATTTGAAATCCCAAATCTTAAATAAAATAAAGGACATAGAAATTCACATACGAGCCAGGGCCCGTACGGGACTGCTGCGACAAGGACCTGACCTTGCCGATAGGCAAGTAAAATATATATAATAATAATATTTAAAAATTATTTAAGCTGTGACGCAGGAATCTGTGTCCCACGTCACACCAGTCTACCTAACATTTCAGAATGTGTCACAAGCCACTGAAATCTGTTTTTTTTTACGAGAACTGCTTTTTATCGCCCCCATAGAGACTTCACGAACATATTCCATGTAGAAATGAAGTTCGTTACCAAACGTCGCGCATTTATACATCGTGTGTCAAAATAAAACAATTGAACTGGAAATTTTTTCGCATTTTGCAACGGTCACGCGCATACAACGCCGAAAACGAACAAACAGGACTTACGACAAAAGGGAAACCGTCACGAACGGGCCACTATATAAAATACCCTGTGCGTGTTATGACAGCTTCGAAAGACATTGGCATCATAGCTATAGAATTTCCTGTTTAAACATTTTGAAAGCAGCGGAAAATGATTCCAAGCTTTTTCAGCCGTTTACTCGGGCGCGTTGAACAAATATTCCATTGTTTTCGATATTTTGTCGATACAAAAAATCGTCATACACGCTTCGACTTCTCAGTTTAGCGATTTACACAGGATTCCATTGTTGCATCGTTCTGAAAATGGAAAAACGCGAAAAATCGCGGTTCTCTCGAAGATTAAATTTTAGCACAGTAAATAGTTTTTAAAGCTTATTGTATTAGAGATGGAAGGATTCAAAATTCCTAGATTTGTGGAATACACATTTCATAGCCTAAAGCTTTCAAGCTCTAGGCTAATAAGTGGATTCTAGAAAGATAATAAACGATTTCATTGAAGTCTCCTCACTTAGTTAACTCCACGTCGTACTATACAAACCTTCTCATTGAAATTGAACAACTCAACACTTTCGAGGACTCCATAAATATCTGAAGACATTTCCAATGAACCTTCGACCTATCCAATACATCTCTTCAAACCGCAATACTCCTAACTGATCCAAGGTGACTCAAACTGATCCAAGCTTGGTGCCTCTCCTCTCGAATCTTTCTCCAGATGCAATCACCTATCTCTAAAGGCTCCCTAGTACCTGTACTCTGCATTAGTCATCCAATTCGAGGGGATTTCTAGCCGATAACCAACGAATGGACAACACAAGGTCTTTGGCTTTATTCGATTTCCAGCCATACTTTTTCTGGAAGGTGTTATTGGAAATAGGTGGAATTAATAACAGTCTTTTCATTTTATTTTGAGGGTCTACTTTATTCGACGGCTTGGAAGGACGTGTTGATCGTTTAGAGAAATTCTAACGTCCACTTAAAGAAAAGAAAAATTTTGCCTGGGCTATATTTATTGCCCTGGCCTTCGACGACAAACAGTCAAGGGTCCTCAGACCTGGTGGTGCCAGGCCGATACTTTAACAGACAGAAAGGGCAGTGCCTCTCAACTAAATTCATTTTTGCTTAACGCAAATGTATATGTATATAATTCAACAGGTGTCGAGTCCGTGTAAAACCTACCCAGTACATCTCACCAAACCGCAATACTCCCAACTGACCCAAGGTGACCCAAACTGACCCAAGCTTATCGCCTCTCCTCCCGAATCTTTCTCCAGATCCATTCACCCGTCTCTACAGTCTCCCTAGTGCCTGTAATCTGCATTAGTCATCCAATTCGAGGGGATTTCCAGTCGCTAACCAACGAATGGACAACACAAGGTCTTTGGCTCTATTCGATTTCCAGCCATAGTTTTTCTGGAAGGTGTCGAGTCCGTGTAAACGGGGTATCTTCGGTGCAGGGGCGGGGCGGCAGCCGTAATCCTGCTGCAACCGCGTCGGAGCGCGTTTATCACCTCGACACGGGATTTTCGCGGGGATTAATACGATTTCGCAGTAATTGGAAGCACGAGCTGGGAGCGCCCGACGAAATTACGCCACGGTTGCGCGCCGCTGTAGCAGCCGTGTTACAGGCTAAGCCGAACGCCCGCGAGCCCAGCAGAGTTTGCTATCACATATAAATAGTATCGGGCGCCGCGTTAATTATCAGAAAGGATAAGCCACTGTGGAGAATGGAGTAGGGCGTGCTACGGCCGTTGTCTCCAGCCAGAGATTAAAGGACGTCTAGAATCAACGGGGAAAAGACGATAAGCTTGAGCTCTCGGCGAAAGGCATCGCTTAGGATAAGGGACGAAACTCGCTAGACGCGGATGTTTCCTTATGGACGATGTTACGGGTACTGAAAGACACTTTGGAAATAAATAAGGAACTACAGGGGATTGCTATAGGCTCGTTTTGAATAAGAAGTTAGCGTTCAAGACTTGAAGATTCAAGAGTTGAAGACTCAAGAGTGGAAGATTCAAGAGTTGAAGACTCAAGAGTTGAAGACTCAAGAGTGGAAGATTCAAGAGTTGAAGACTCAAGAGTGGAAGATTCAAGAGTTGAAGACTCAAGAGTGGAAGATTCTAGACTTAAAGACTTAAGAATTCAAGATTCAAGAGTTCAGAAATCAAGATGTTTGAGGCCTACTTGATCGATTCAAGGCTTTCCTACCAGTAACCTCTAGATCTCTACACTCTCCAGGACATCTCCAATTGATCCAAGGCTTGTGCAACAGTAGCCTCTACATTTGGAACCAAAGTATCATTCAATTACTGGCCATCGAATCCAAAATCGACCCACTTCGGAGTCTTCTCCTTCGTCCCTCATAGATCTCGTCGCGTAGAGCCACTCCGTCGTCTAGATCAGGAGCCGGAGGCAATAACGGCATTAACATGAGAAAAAAGTGGGCATCCCGGGTACGGAGAGATTTTCCACGTAATATCCCGCTCTCGAGCGCGGTGATAGCGATTTCCTAGAGCGTCGACGTCTGCCGTCGAACGAGGAAAGGAAAGGCAGCGATCGCGCGCCCCTCGAGATAAAAGGAGGAGTAACATGCAAAAGAAGCGAAGAGAATGAGGGCGGAGCGGGGAGGATGAAGGGTCTGACAGGTGTTCCCAGCTCATGGCAAATTGCTCGCCGCGGTGAGGCTGACATCAAGAGAGCAAAGACTCGGGAGAGGCTGGAACCGTTTCTCGATTATCGGCACTCTGTTGCTAGATAAGGTGAGCCTACCTCCCACCCGTTGCATACTAATTTGCTTTTTCCCAGCTTCACCTTTTCTCCGCATTAAGGTACAATCGCTCGCCTAATAGCGCTGGGAAGGCGATTCGATTTCTCGTGGCGTTTTCCTTTTTCGTTTCTTTTCTTTTCCCCTTAGCTTTCATCGGTGGATTTATTACTCGTGCTTGACGTCTATCGATGTTGTTGATCGTGGAGGTTTCTCTGTGGAAAAGAATCTTAACCACTTTTCCAAACTCATAAGCTGCACGTCGATTTCGGCCTTGATCGATGGCCGGTAGTTATCTACAGCTCTTTGTTTATAGATTCATTTTAGTTTAAAAAGAATGGAGAAGGACCGCGGGGAGTACAAGACGAATAATGTATTATGTATACTCGCAGAAGTTTATTTACCTGCCTATAACTGTTCAAGTTTATGTATTTTATGGAGTGTTTACTCTATGAGATTGATTTAGAGAGGCGTTCAATAGTTGGCAAAGCTTCATTTTATGTATAATAGAAGCAGATGGATCTCTTACTAGAAGTTCCTCATTATGCTACCATGAGGATTCAAGAGTTCTAGATTCAAAAGATTCAAACTTAAGAGTTCAAGATTCAAGAGTTCGAGATAAAAGAGAACAAGATTCAACAGTTCAAGATTCAAGAGTTTAAAACGCAAAAGTTCGAGGTTCAAGAGTTTAAAACGCAAGAGTTTCAAACTCAAGAATTCACGATTCAAGAGTTCGAGATTCAAGAGAACAAGATTCAAGAGTTCATAACTCAAGAGTTCGAGATTCAAGACTTTAAAGCTCAGGAGTTCAAGATTCAAGAGTTCGAGATTCAAGAGAACAAGATTCAAGAGCTTAAACCTCAAGAGTTCAAGATTCAAGACTTCAAGATTTGCTTATAAGACTTACAGTAATTGCACTGTTCGACAACCAAGCGTGCTCTTCAATCTTAATCTAAACACGCAAAGATCCCAAGCATAAAACGTCAGAATCCCAAGCATAAATACCCGCACGAAAGGCCAAACTCTTCCATCAGCACCGTTCCATCGCGAGATCGAACCTCGATCAAAGTCAGATCCCAGCCAGACGGACGCAGTCATAAAAAGAGCCCATAAAGATGGCGAAAGCGCCAGCTCAAACGACTTTTCTTACAACTCTGGTCTTGAAATGCTCCATCAGAGCGTTGTGTCTTAATTTGTCCCCATTCACCCTGCGCGCGTGCAGGCAATAACCGCCCCTGACGAGCTCCATGGGACATAAATTCGAGTTCAGACTGGCGTACCAATCGAAGCTCGATCGAACGGCTACGGGAGAAGGGCGAGTTTTTCCAATTTTGTAAATCTGTCATAAATAAGGGCGAGCGTGCATCTCGAAGCCGAGCGCTTTCATTTAGATTTCGATGGGGACGCTGTTCACGTGCCGGTGACGTTTTCGAGCGGTATCGCGATCTCGGGGCAAGGATCAGGCGTTATTTATCGCACGGTCGTTATTGGATGCCAGGAAATGTCAGAGGAACGATTACCAACGGGCCTGGACCCGTCGAGGATCCTGCGGCGAATGCGACTCGTGTCCTTATCCGGCGGAATAGAGAGCTCATCGATTCCTACAATAACTTGGACCGCAAGGGGGATTGCTAGGGTTGCTTGGAATTTCGTGTAGTAGCGTGGCGTAGGGCGGTGTCATTCGTAAGCCCTACACTCACAAAGTGAGAGTGGACGGGAGTGGAACTGGAATTGAATGTTCCTTGAAAGGTTGGGTGACCAGTGGGCACTGCTGATGCTTAAAATATGGTGAAAGGTTGAAAAAGTATCCTCAGATTCCAAAGGTGTGGGCGAAACAGGAATAGAATTTTTTATTGGAAGATTAGACATATAGTGGATAGTGCTGAAGCTCAGAGTAAGGGAGAAGGGTTGAAAAATTATTTTGGGAGTCCAAGAATGTTGTGGGGGGATATAGAGTGATTTTATTTTTGAGTTCGGCTTTGTGTTGACGATAATAGGTAGATTGTTAGGAATGCCAAGGTTTGAACTCGCTTGATTCAGAGTACTGTGGCCCTTACTGGCTTGTTCATTCTTGGTTTTCAGTAACAGAGAGCTAGGATAGTTCACCAACAAGTGAATTTAACCTTTTGCACTCGAGAGGTGACTCTCAGTTACCATTAGGTTCCACGCAGCAAATTCTTTAGGTTTAATTACTTTGGAACTCGCAATGTCAATAAAATAATTGTCGGTGCGACCTGATTCTCAAATCTCGATAGCTTAGCATTCATGGGATTAGAATGCTAAGAAAGCATCTCGAGTCGCTGGTAGATACTAAAAAAAAGGCCTTGACTCCAAAGGGTTAATAATTTGAGCTATAGTGTTTTGAGTTGGAGCTTTGTTTGAAGGATATTAGTGTAGGAAATATCCGGGGACTAATTTCAACCCTTTTTACGATTTTACAACTGATCTTTATTACTCGACTACTTTCGCTCGCTTCTCCTTACATTCTAACAATCATCCTCACCGGTTCGCTCACCGTTTCATGTATTCTTTCTCTCTCTCTCTCTCTCTCGCACTCATTCTTCCTCGCACTCTGTCTCCATCCTTGCCAATCATACACTCGTTTACAAACATTCCATCTAGCATGCTTCCTGATTCGCGCTCTTCAAACATACACCCATGCGACTGGCGCGTAATTCGATCTCACATTAGGTAGACTACTGGCAATGTCGAAGTCTGAACTGATAAATTCACTGGATCCACGATTCAGACTACTGATCTTCAAGAACAGAGAGCTTGGATCCAACAAGTAAATTTACCAAACTGAACGAGGTGCAAGGACTACAGGACCCCAACTCAACCCATCCAAATATTCATACCCATCGTTCCGAACATTTTCAGAGGCAACAATAGTCTCGAGGGGACCAGAGGACACTGCAGGGCCAAGTGCGAACGTAAAATGAAACTGTTATCAAAAGTCGAAAGGAAAGAGGTCCTTGCTTCCTGACACAACGATCATCGACACCACCATCATCAACGCTATAGTCCTCGCGAGCACTTGCCATTTCCCCGTTGCTCTATCTGGAGTCCTGTGACTCGAGAGATTAGCCTCGACCACGGCGACGGAGTCAACGTAGCCAGGACGAAAAGGACAACAAAACCCAGCACGTTCCTCCTCGCCTTTGCCCTCGGGAAATTACGGGAAACCCCTGCCACCCGGGTAACCTATCCTCGACGGTCCCGTGCACATCTGTTTCTCTCTGTTTCGCCATTCTCGACGGCCTGTCCTCCCTAGCTTTGTTCACCCCTTCTGGCTCTCCTTCTCTTTCTTCTCCCTCTCGCAGGGGACAATCGAGCCTCGAATACGGGCATAAGCAAGAATGATCTGCCGTCTTCTTCCACCCCCAACGACCCGCGGCTGCACGATTCACCCCTCCTCGGCTTCCATTCCAACGCGATGGAGGATAGCTAGTCGAATTCCCGGATTTCCGTCGTGTTTCATTCCGCGCGGCTAATTTAACCCTCGCGACCTTCCGGCCGATTTCTCCTGAATGGAAATCGAGCTGCCAGCAACAGTTCGCCCGAATAATCGTAGCTTCGGCTACGTCCAGGTCCCCGAAACGGCGGACATTCCAAAATTGCCTGCCACCAGTACATTTCAATGGCAGTCCTCGAGACGGCCTTCGGTGGCGAAAGAAATGAGACTGAGGGGAGGGGGCCTATAACTGTTGATCGAAATGGAAACTCGATGGCGGGACGTTGGGAGGAGGGGCACGTAGGAGAGATTTACGCGAATGCAAGGCTTTTTCAGGTGGCATTGCTAAAGGATATTAAGGGTACTTGTACTTGGATCGTGATTGCTTTTTAGGGGTGCTTAATGCTTGGGAGTGGGGAGATGAAAATTGTTATTGAGCAGGGATTGGAGATTTATTTTGGAGCGAGTTAGAATTGATCGCGGGTCCTTTCAATGACTCGATGCATTCGATCAGTGTGTTTTGGATTATCTTTTATTGGAAATGTGGTGTAAGTGGATAATAAAATACTAGATTTATAGACAACTTTAGCTTTCTTCACTAAATTGTCACGAGCAAACTATGATCTTTTCTCAACGAGGAGATGCACGAGACTGACCGATGAACGTTAAAAGAAAAATCGTAGTAAGAATTTCTAGCTGTATACAGCGTAGTTTTAGCACATCTGTTTAGTCTTTAGTAAACTACAAGAAGTATCCTCTCAGGTATCTGAAAGGGTAGGCCATAGCCTAAACGAAAACTTTTTCTTTCGTTATTCTGCAGTGGCAGATGTAACGTTGTGGATTTATTCTCAGTACATTTATTTTTGCAATATAATGACATGTTACTGTTTAGTAAATATTCCAACATCTTTGAATTACTTTTTCATTGTTAGATGTTTCTTTTAATGACTTTCAGACTCAAACCTTGATCAGTTCTCAACCTTGCTTTTCAATTTGTTGAACTTGTTGACACTGTTTTGGGATTACCTTTGGGAATATTAACACTAGACCTTCCGACATTTATTTGTGTCTATTTCTACCTTGGTCGATTAAACAACTGATCTTAAAGACACATTTTCCAACTGCATGCAAAAATATTTCACGTGATTCTGAGTTGCACATGCAACAATGGTGTATCATTTTTATATTGTATATAAAAGAACTGTACACAAATGTTGGAAAACGGTAATTTGACCAGTCGTAGTAGGTTTAATGTGAAATCGTTGGGACTATCAAATGGAATGGGTCTCGATTGTTAGATTAATGAGTTATGAAGGATATTTAAGGACGCAGAGAAATTAAGAATGGGACTACTTATCGGTCCATTCGTTACCAAAATATCTAAACCTTCCTAGGCTCTCCAATTATGCCACTTTTTTGGATTACCTTTTGTTATGGTTTTGGTATTTAAGAGTCAAGTTAGATCCTTTGAATTTGTATTTTATTAATACAGACTTGTAAAATCAATCATACGCTCTTTCACTCTCTCTCTTTCTGCTTGTTAACATTCGCTCACAGCCACGTGTGTATTTGTACTGAACTAAACGTTCGTTAACGACTGTTATGGATGTAACGGCCCTCGGTAAGGTCATACTCGTGTATGGTACACAACACACGTTACACATACAAAAGGACAAGACGCAACATTTTCAACTCCTTTAGGAATTTTAAATTATCGTGAATATAGAACGAGTAAGTCTCGATTTTTAGATCGAGGAAGTCCCGAGGACATCCTTTCAGAATTCGTAGCGCCGTCCAAAAGGGATCTTCCAGGATCGAGCGTGATTAACTGGCCCAAGTACAAAGATACTTCGTCACGTTTCCAGCAGAGCGTAAAGACAGTAATTCTTTGGAATCTCTGGCACGAAGCTAATCCATACCGTTCGCTAAAAGCTGCCCCTTTCCCCTGTCTCACCTGGACGACTGAGATTCCCCCGCTGGTTCTTTTCCCAAAGCAGCGACCGATGAAAAAGTTGGCCAATGAAACAAGATGGAGCCGACAGTCGTACGAATACCGTCCGCGAACGTTGTGGGTATTAACGTCGGTGAAATCGCCCAGCGCTTTGCCAGTCTTTGAATATATTTTTAAGCGGGCTAGGAATTAAAGCGTCGCGAGTGTTTTGCACGTGTGGTTTTTCGTTCTTCCGCTTCGCTTGGGACACAATGCCTCGTCGCATGCACGTTTCCCAAGGTAAAGCGCCGTTTCGTTTGAATGAAAACGTTTAGCGTGGCATTCAGCTCGTCTACTTGTCGCTTTACGCAATCCTTCTGAGCGGCGACCGCGTTGGGGGAACGGGTGAGGCTTGAAAGTAAACGAGGTCGATAATTATTGGGTATTCACGGGAAATCCACTGGTAGCTAAATAAAATACTGGTGACGGTTATGGTCTTCTCGAAATTTTCAGTAGTATTACTAGGATTGAGATAGATAATACGGTGGGTGTAAAAAGTATTCGTACACCGATCAATTACAAAAAAAAAATATCTATTTATATAAGTTGCGAAATTAACAAGAAAAAAACAAATAATACATAGAAATATTGAAGCAATAAGTATTCGCATAACTGTTTAAAAGTACTTTCCTGGAAATTTGATGTTTTCTAATTCGTACGAAGCAATAAATTAATGTGTTTACGTTACAAAGTCTGCTGTAAATGGTTCGTCATAAGAATCGGACAAATACTTATTGCTTCTATACTTTTACCCACTTTTCGCATTTTTTTTTGTTAATTTCACAAATTATATTGTTGCGACGGTATGAAGATGCCGCACTATAGTTCCGAGTTACATCGTCGCGACGGTGTGAAGTTGCGGAACCGAGTTTCCGCGCTTCCGGTTGCCAGGAAGCGGCAAACTTTTAAAATGGAAGAGAGCGATTTGTGAACTCAAACAGAGAAGACGTTTCATTACAAGTCTCCAAGATTATCGTTATATTATCGTTATTATATTAACTAGTTATTATATTAACTAGTAAATGTTGTTTGGACTATATCTATCTTAGAGACTTCCGAGAGTATGTAAAATATCATTGATTATAAAATAAGAAGTTAAGAAACTACAATTTCACACAAAAGTTTTTTGGGAAATTGATCGGTGTACGAATACATTCTACACCCACTGTACATGGACTTTGTAGGAATAGGAACATTTTGATAAGTGAACATGTTCGTTAAGTGTCGCAGAGTGCAAGATATTTTATATGAAATTTTTTTTGTAAGGCCGATCGTACACGGACCCAACTGATCAGTTTCAAACCACTCTGAAACTAGATGTATGCGACCGTGGATCTAGGTAAAAGAAAGATAGTGGAGTAGGTAAAACAAAGAGCGCAAACGGTTTGCAACACTAATTTCAAATCGGTTGCACCGTGTGCGATCGGCCTAATAGTGATGACTTAGAAGTTATTTTAGATTGCAGTTAAAGGCTTAGGTTGCACAATTCGTCGAACCCTTGGTCTTTCTTTAATATTGATGACTGCTTTACTGCCTAGTTAGGTTCAAATGTAGCAGAGTTTGAACCAAATTTGTTATAATTTTACTGTAATTAATGTATTTATTCAAGGTGTAATCCTTTATCGCTACTAATTACTCGCTAGCATCGAGAAATCAACAACTTTAGACATTTACATATCGCCACACGATAGAGAATACACATATTTCCATTTACTTCCACAAATATGCTCCGTATCTAAAAATTCATACGAACTTTCTTGCGATAATTCACCCGGACTCCAAAGCAACTCTATTCAATAACGCGCGAAAGATTAAGCAGAGAGATTTCGTTAAAAATTCCCCGTAAGATCTTGCCACCTTAAGCGAGCAGTCGCGGCTAATCTCGAGCGTGATTTTGAAGTGGAATCCCAGGTTATCGCGGAAGCTCCTCTACCAGCGGACCCACGACACCGCGGGAATTGCCTGGTCGCCTAAGCCCGTCGAGATTGGTTCCTGTTTCTCGCGCGACACGTACTTATTTCGCGGAAAGAAAGAGCACCGGCGATAACTGCACCGATGGTTCGAGTGCTTGATACCAGAAAGCGAAGGAACCGATGGGAGGGGTTCGCGGATGGCGCCAGGAGCGAGGCTGGGTCCCGCAGGAGGCGGGAATAGACATCTCCTGGCGCGGAAGAGAAAGATGGCGAGCCTTCTGCAAATGGCATGGATTAGATAGCTTTCCAGCGGGCGAATCCGCGTTTCCTTCGTTTCGAACCTTGCGACGAATTCTTTTCCAGTGTCACCCTCGCCAGGGAATATGGAGACGCTTCGTGCACACGTACTCCCTCAAGCTTGGAAGGCTTCAGCGCCTTGTCTTTTACGTGACACGTTACATCATGCGCACCTATACATCGAGGCAAATTAGATTGTCTGCGACGTGCGTCTTCGTATCCTGATGCTATTTCCTAATGGAAGTTTGCGACTATTATTGCAGTCTATTCCGAAAGAAGATTTTATGTTTCGGTGGCCCCTTTTATAGGTGGGAATTAAATTAGAGCTGCTAGGATAAGGAAGGATTTTGAAGATTGGCAGTCTATCGGATAGACGTCTCCTCTTTTAGGTGTTTTAAATAGGAATAATAGCGGAGTAATAGAAAAAGGCATTTGGAGTGATAAAAGTAAAGTGGTAAAGATCCAAATTTAGACTCTACGTTAACACTTTAATCCTTAGTCAATTTGGTAAGAGTTTACGCTTTAGAAAAGACCTTTGTACATTTGTATACACGGTGTCCCAGCCTAAGTGATATGGAGCTCTAACTCCAAAACTATCGGCCGAATACAAAATTTCAAATATGGAAATTGCATGGTAAAATGGGGCTCATGTTTCAGCGAGAAGGAATTTTTGTTAACTTTGTTATTTAACAAGATACGATGGTCATGTTTCGGTTTTTGTATATATATATATATATATACAAAATTCGGTTTTTGTAATATATATATATATATATTTTATACCATACGATAGTACTTTTCAAGACGAATTCATTAAGCTTTAATGTCTTTACTCGTAGTTTTCAAGCTATAACGCTTCAAAGTTTACTAATTTTCAAGGAAAAAAACTTTGCATTGATGCAGTAAGGACCATGCGGTTCTTGAAGTCGATACGAAGAGTCTCACTTGCGATTCTAGGCCCAAGGAAGGAAAATAGGAAGAATCCCAATATTCTGGGATATTATATAATTATATTGTAACAAAATTGTGTTACAAGAATATGTGCGATGCCTAACAGCCTTAATATGTCTGTTGATCTTTTTCATGACTCACCTTTAGCATTTAAAAGGCCAGTCGTTGCAATTTTGCAGATGCCCAATCAAGTTTGAACACGTTACATTATAAGATACTGTAATCGTCTCCATTTTTGTTTTGTTTTTCTGGTTGTCATTGTTATTACATTGTACTTGATATGAAGGGCATATTGCCCGTAAATAAAGTATTATTATTATTATTATATATTATAGTATATTAATTTCGCTTCTGCATACATTTACTACGTACAGCCAGTCCCACAAGTATTCGTACCCTCTATTGATCTTTCTAAATAAATGTTTCATTATGAATATTAGGATGTGTAGAAAGCTCATGCCAATTTTTAAGAAAAATTCAAAGACACGTTTGAATTGTAATATACACTTATTGAATTACGTAGGTACAATTTTATTCCACCCTTCCACCTTTTAAGAGATGGTAACACCTACCAAAAATCGACATGGACTTTCTAGACAACCCAGAATGTATATGAATAAACTTTACACGTGTAGATACTTCTAATAAAAAATTTATTCAGAAACATTAAACCCATAATTTAATTTAGGCAAATTTCTTCAGTAGATATTGAAGGTACGAATACTTCTGAGACCGACTGTATATCATAAGCCTTGTTTACTTCTAAAAGCTGAGCATTGTAAGTAGACAACAAAAAACACATAAATTCCTGAAGACATACACTGGAATTGAAAAGCCAATAAATAATCCCTAAATAGGGTCCTGCAATATTTCAGTTGGAGTTTCCAAGCAGTATACAATTTCTGTTTCAATTACTATCCCGAATGTTATTTTACAGATCCGAATGAACCTCCCCCCCCCCCCCTCCCCATCAGTTTGTATAATGCAGCAGCGGCCACGCACGCAGAAATGTCGCATTTACAGGAAATCGAGGGGAAATTGAAATCCGCGAAAAGCGGATTTTCGTTGCAAAAGTTGAGATGAAAGCGTCGTTTACAAAGGACCTTATTATGAAATGTGTCGATCCAGTTCTCGCGCAATTTACTCGCGGTGGGAGGGGGCGAATTTCGCTATTACGGAGGCGATATGTAATGATTTACTTTATTGCCCCGGATATATCAGAGTTATTCTCTCGCGGTCGCTCGACGCGCACCTCCCCCGCTTTTATTTCACAGAAAACGATTTTCACGCGACGGAAATCGTCCGATGAATCCAAGTTTTGCGAGCCAGTTAGGTCGTTGTGGCTTTTGCCAATGGGAACAGCTCGAGGCAATTCTTGTTACGTATCGCCCTGCTCTGAAATCGTACGATCACTGAGCGACTTGCAGTGATCCAGTCTTGGATGTTTCAATTTCCGGGCCACCGATTAATCCTCCGGACCGGAAGCTCGCGACTACGCTGAGCGAACTTCGAATCATCTTCCATTGTTTTGGGAAGATGGGTGGTTGAGCAAAGTGCTTTCGGAGAATTTTATTGTAACTATCTGTGTCACTGGTTAAGCGAGATAGTCTCAACCATGGGGTTCTTTGTCCTTCGAATTATTTTCAAGCTTTGTGCCTATCGAAAATATGTTGAGAACGAGAATGGACATTTTAATAAGGGGACATGTTCGTTAAGTGTCGCAGGGTGCAAGATGTTTTGTGTGGAAATTGTTGTTGTAATAGTGATAAGTTAGAAATTATAGCAGATTGTATGCACAATTCGTTGAACCCTTGGTCGTTCTTTAACCTTTTTCACTCAAGGCCTTTTTTCTTGCATTTGCCAGCAACTCCAGATGCTTTCTTAGCATTCTATTGCCTCGAATGCTGAACTATTGAAATTTGAGAATTGTAGATTTTATTGTAGATTTGCTGCGTAAAACCTAATGATGACTGGAAGTCACCTCTCGAGTGCAAAGGATTAACGAACTCCGTAAGTAGAATTGGCGAGAAATGGTCAGACATGAATGAGTTGTATTGTATCCCAGACAATATTAATCCTTTGCACTCGAGGCTTCTTTTCTTGCATCTGCCAGCAACTCGAGATGCTTTCTTAGCATTTTATCGCCACGAATGCTAATCTTAGATTGACTTCGACGATGTAGTCCGATTGTCATTTTATCGACACTTCAAGTTCCAAAGAAACTAAACCTGAAGAAACATTACTGCTGGTAGATTTGTTGCGTGAATCCTAGTGGTGAATGAGAGTCACCTCTCGAGTGCAAAGGGTTAATATTCTGTCAGTCCCATAAATATTCGTACCATGTAGGTCTATTAACGAAATTTGTCTGGATTAAATGATAGATTCAATGTTTCCAAATAAATTGTGTATTGTAAATGTATTGGGTTGTCCAGAAAGTTCATGTCAATTTTTATGAAAAATTCCAAGACAAGAATTCCACATTTCAATTTCGATATACATTTATTAAATTATATAAGTACAATTTTGTTCCACAACCTTTCCACCTTTTAAGAGATGTATTCGTGTTATTTATTTCCAACCTTTCCGATATATTCAGATCTATAACACCTATCAAAAATCGACATAGACTTTCCAAACAAACTAATATAAACGTGTAAAATTTATTTGTGTACATATATATATAACGAAGCATCTCTTTGAAAATATTGAACCTGTCAGTTAATTTAGAAAGAGTTCTTCAGTAAACGTAGAGGGTACGAATACTTATTGGACTGACTGTGTTTCTTTAAGGAACAGTTCAAATAACTTGAAACACAACAGACAGGGCGCAAAGGCAAAAATTCATCGAATATTCGAAGCACTCGTAATCGTCGAGGAGCAATGAAATCGACTTCATCTCGGAAAGATGGGGATCACGGATCGTTGAACGCTCGCTGGTCGCTCCCGGCGACCTTAACGAGGGCCTTCGGATTCGAAAGGTGAGAGAACCACTCAACGTCGCGGCGCGAGGTCTGGTTGTTTATATTGCAGCGATGTTTCCATAGATTCCATTACGATAGCGCTCCAGGTGTACTTTACCGTAGCAGCTTTATGCTCCTAACCGCGCGTTAGTTGCAGCGTTTACGCGACAGGGAATCATGGTTTCCTGCATTCTCGAGGCTGTTCGCGAGTTTCTAATCGCTGCTGCGTTGGTCACTGTCAACGCTCTATCGCGGACTCGTACCAGTGTCGCGTGAAAGGACATGCGTGATTGGTAGATAAAGTGGTGTCGATGATGTGTGCTGCAACTGATGGTCGCCGACGAGGTTTCTGCCGCAGAAATTCTGCGTTACTTGGCGTGGAACTCGATAGGTATTATGCTGATAGATTTGAAGAGCGATGGTTGAATCATGGGTAAGGTTCCTCGTACTTGAGTGTAAGCTACAAGAGCAGACCATTTCATAAAAACCTCTCATTTGAATCTACGAGTTTAAAATTTGCAATCTCAGACCTCACCCAGATTTTACGTCACATTTGAATCATTCTGTACACTCTGCTATCCACGTAGACGTATGTCAGCGCCTCATTGCGCCATCCAGCTAAACTTTCATCGCTGGAGTTTCCTGCAGGAACAATGCCAGCATTTGGCTACCCTCCAACGACCAAGTCAAGCCATTTTCTCAGGGGCAAAAACTTTTTACGACCATCGTTTAACGCATGTGCATGGTGACCAGTGGTAGATATTCATAGAGTGTGATATGGAAATCAAGAACAGCGGACTCCAGTCCCTGCTTCAGGGCTTTGACGTGGATCTGACCTGGGGAGCCAGCTGAGCTGAGATCAAGCGTAAAGAAGTGTGATCAAACAAGAAAATTGAGATGTTGAGGAACTATTTTGAAGATGTAACATAAATCGGATGGCAAAATTGCCTAGGTTAGGTCTGGGTTAGGTCACTATTAATTCAGGAAATTATCTCTAGACTAATAGATCTCAAGCAAGAAGAGCAACAATGATATGATTCTTAATTATTTGGGAGATATGACGTACAGTCTGTCTTACAGAAGCGTATCGGCTATATTTCTGTGAATGTTTATATATTTGTACAAAATTTTATATGGGTCAAATCTACACCTAAAATACTAATACGCATTTACCTAGTAAGGTGTTCAATCTCCTCCATTAACAATTATAGCTTGGCACCGTCTCCGCATGCTTTCTATTAATTTTTCGTGGTAGATGCTGAAAACGACCTCTATATCTTTCGAACATGGTGTACAATTGCTCTGATTTTGGTGATGCGCCTTCCTCTTAGTTTGTAATTCATTATGGACCATACGTTATACTACTGTTATCACCATAATATGGTAGTAGCGTTTTCCTCTTTCCATCTTTAACAGAAGCGACTTCGATTGTTTTGGGTCGTTGTCTTCTTGCAACATCCACTGTTCTTTAGTTTAATTGAACCAACATTTCAAGGATATGAGAATTGATATAATTTTAGTATTGTTTTTACATTCAGATTGTGAGTGAAGATACATAAAGTTCCGAAATCTCTTGCGATAAAGAGACTCCAAACATGCACTTTTATGGAGTGTTTTACACTTCTTTGTATTACTCTTTTTCCACGTACAGACCAAGCATGTCTAATAGGACACCAAACCCAAAACAAAGATTCATCACTGAACACTGTACCAAGCATTGTGCCAAGCTACAATTGTTAATGGAGGATATTGGACACCTTACTAGGTAAATGCGTATTCATTTTTTAAGTGTAGATTCGACCCATATAAAACTTTGTACAAATATGTAAATATTTACAAAAACATAGCCGACACGCTGTTGTGAGACAGACTGTACCTCTAGTAATAGAGTCACCTAAACAACACTGAAATCTTTCGTATACCTTCAACGCAACGTTTCTATACTAACAGTTTTCGAGTGAATGTTCACATTTCACTCGTACAAGTCAAATCAAAAAGTATCGAAAACAATGATGTCACAGCAGTCCAACCAGTCACCTGAGTAGGCGACAATCCTACAGGACACCTTCAACACCTCCAGGCCAACTCGAGCAACAGGAGAAGGAAACTAGTCCAAGTAGAATCAAATGCAACAATAAACCACTCCCCTTTGAAGCTACAACATTACCCTGATGGAACAGCCAATGAAAATCATAGTACACTTCGCACTTCAAGATCTCCAGCTACCAGTACCAAAGTAACAAGATCCGTCCCAACCCTTGCGAACAACCTACGTTATACTAATTAGATTTCATTTGGAATTCCAATTCACTGTCACTATAAGCAGAGCTAATCTAGAAGCTGCCATAAACAAGGGAACCAGATCGTTCCAATGAACGCAGGAATTAGGTGCACGTCGAAAGCTAACCGAACAGGAAACGTAACGAGAAACTAGGGCACAGCAATCGACCCAGTTTCCTTTCGAAAATGAGATTCCTGACCAACGCTACCGGTGGCTGTTAAGGGTTGGGCGAAGTTAAAAGTCGCCGCAAGGTTTCCAGACCTTGGGAATTTATTTATTGATATCGAGGATTATATTGTAACTTGCTGCATCATGGTATGAAACTTTGTGTAACGTTGTATGATGTGGGAGTATTCTGTATCTTTCACCTACCTGACGTATGATGCTGAAATATTATGTCGTTTGCTGTATTATACTGTATTTTCCAGTTGAAGTCGAATCAACCCAATTTCGCTGAACGCGTCTCGCCGATTACCGAGCCAAGGCGTAACGTTCGCCATGTATCGGTACAAGGTGCAAAAGGTGCGACCCAGTTTGTGTAATAGCCAGTAGCGAGAGATTATTGTCACGCACATTGTCAAACCGACACCCTTTAATTCCAGACAGGAGCCTGCCATCGCTCACACGAATCGTAAGCGATAGGTGGTTGTTAACCTGCTTCCCTGACCTGACCCACCGTGCTCCCAGCGGCCGGGTCAGTGATTTACGAAACAACCTAAATACCCAGCCCGTGTAGTGGCAATTATGAAGCATCGTCGTAACGCCGCGCAAATAGCGTCGTTCTCGTAGTCGAAGCGCTACTGAAGCATTAGAACCACGAAATGGGTACGGAAATGGGTATGCAAACGGGGCTCGGTCCAGTTTCGCGCAACGAAGAGCTTCCAGGTGGCCAAACAATTCAGTTTTTCTTCAGAAATACTTCCAAGCAACGCGTTGCGATGCTTGGTCGCCACCTGAGAGTTTGCATGCTTAAAACGCGATGCGGCTAATTAATCCGCGACCTTTCGCTCGCGGTTCCTGCTGGCGACAGTTTGCTGAAGGCTGAAGGTTG
Organism: Hylaeus anthracinus; assembly: GCF_026225885.1. Taxonomy (NCBI): domain Eukaryota; kingdom Metazoa; phylum Arthropoda; class Insecta; order Hymenoptera; family Colletidae; genus Hylaeus; species Hylaeus anthracinus. The sequence goes on along the minus strand of NW_026534330.1, from coordinate 13,162,048 downwards.
CTCGCAGGGGACAGGAGCGAAGGCTTCTCGTTGGTCTCGACTGTGTATACGAGAACTCTGACGGAGTCCTGATTTCAGGAAACGGGCTGGGCGTTTAAACGTCGACTGACAGGATAGCCTGCCACTTCACCGCAGTGTTGTCTACATATAAGTAGCCGCGGTATAGGCGGTGGAGGTAACTAGGTTGCCGCAGAGTGACGTCACAATTGCCCTAACCTAACCCACTTTTGCCCGAGAGGTCGTGGCCCGGCTACCACCGTATTCCGCAAATATTGGCTGAGAATTAGGAATTCTAGGATTCGCACGAGAGCTACGCTGCTTTTCTAGTCTGGGCCACTCGAAATTAAAAGGTTAGGCTCGGAATGCAGATTCTCGGGACTCCACCGATTCTTGACGAACCATTTTTGGAGGAACTTTCGATCTTTCTCTTTGCTGACCCATATTCTTAATTGAGAATCGTCGTATTGCGTTTACAGAGGATTATCCGAACTAGGAGAATTGTTATGGCGAGAAGTGGACTCTGGGGAAGTTCGTCGCGTACTAATTCCGTTGATACACTTAGTGAAAAGCAATCGTCGTGAGTAAAGGGATTGCTTATTAAATTGTTGGAGTTTGAGTAGAGATGTGGATTAGTTTGTAACGCAAGGTTGCAAATAGAGCTGCATGTTTCGGGTGATTAAAACGTGGGAGGTCTAAGGTATCGTCAGGACGTTGGGTTAGGTTGGGTCTGGATAGACATCCACTAAAAAATATAAGATACTACGAGGAGACTGATCCTTTTTGATGATCGAGTTTCAGGTTTGAGCGAATAAGTTAATTCGGTTCAATCTATCAGATTCGAGCTGAGTCGATAGTCTACAGGAGCCCATGCTTTTCAAGTCAACTACTGTCTTCCATAAATAATATAAAATTTTGCCCCAGACCACTGTACCACCCACTGAACCTAACATCTTCTCGAGCCAAACCTAAGGAAATCTAAAACCCCAAAGGATCTAATTCAATGAAGATTTCAAGCTCAAGCAAAGATAACAGATCCCACAAACATTCCCAATGTGTTGCCAGAAGCAAAGCTAGAATGTAAAGGTAGAAGTCGAAACGTAGAAGAAAGACTAAGCAGCTGAATTAAATAGAGCTCCCATGGAACTCCATCTCCATCCCTTACACGCCGCCATTCTCGTCGATATTCACGGCACACGCTCGATTATTCGCAGCCATTTCCGCGACGGGTACAACAGAACGTACCCACTCCCTACGAACGATACACCGAAACACAGAAAATAACTTAAGCCAAAAGCACCAGGGGCTTGGGATTGTTTGATCGCGTGCCAACCGGTATCGCGGCCAGTCTTATTCGAATTTTCCTGCTTCCTGGCTCGACTTCGTAGATCGTTGTCGGTGGATTAAAGCCGCGCGACGAAAACGGCCGGTTAACCGTGCACTGGAAGATTGTCGTCGAAGTTAAGGAATCAAGTCCACGCGAACTGGGAACTGGATTAGGGTTGATTGGTCGCGGGGCACACGCGATTCGATGACCCACATTCGCGACTTAGGCACGAACGATATGTCTTCTCCGGCCACAGGCGCGTTTCGGAGCATTATAGCGTAATTGTACGAATTCTAGGCTAGGAAGAAGCCTGCGTTACTGGAATGGGCCTGTAAGGAGCAGTTGCTCGAGGAACACGTTGTGGAGGGATGTTTTGAAAGTTGTTGAGTAGGCTCTTAGAATAGGACTTGGAACTTTGATGAGGGGGTGTTTAACCTCTTCAGGAACGATTTTTGTTGTTGTTGTGATCACATTTTTGTTCTTTTTATTATTGACAGTAATTATTAGACTGCGGATCTGTATGCATTTAAAGAAAATTTGAATGTGCAAGAAACTACAAAATGCAAACAATATGTAAGAATATAAAGAAGATTGAAAGTAAAGTTTATGTTATAATATTTGCAGAATAAAATAAATTCCTATTTAGGTTCAATTTTTGTTCGCTAATATTTTATTTTGCATAATGATCTGCAGTCTAGTAATTATAATTATCCCCCTTTAGCATTTCGCAATAGGAAGCTTCGTTCTTCAGATATGAGCAATTAAAGTTTGTCAACGTGACTCGCCGCGCGCAATTTTCGTCCGTCAGCTGACCTCGCGCCTGCGCAGAGCCTCACTCACGAGCCAAAACTTTTAAAATGCTTATATCTCCATAACGAAACATCGTATCAAAAAATGGAACAGGACTTATCGACTCATGATGACGTTAAGAACATATACTAACCATTTTCTTTTCTTTTTTCAAGTCACCTAAACGTCCTAACGCATCCCTCTGTATAAAACCCCTCCGATGGCTGGTTCGAAACCACAAGGAATTGTGAATTTGTTCCTCGAGTCGACCTTTAAACCAAAAGAAGGGAACTTTCCTGAATTCTCGGACTCGTGAAGTGGAGGGGTGTTTTGGAAGTTGTTGAGTAGGCTCTTAGAATAGGACTTGGAACTTCGATGAGGGGATGTTTAACCTCTACAGGGACGATTTTAATTGTTGTAGTTATCAAACAAACTTTTTGTTATTGACAGTAATTATAATTATAAAAATCTAAATGTCCACATATGTGATCAAGGGCATGAAGAGGTTAATGGTGTTTGTTGAATTAATAGGATAATAGGAATTAAAAGAATTCTTTAGATATTTAAGTTTGATAAGGTAAAGTATTATTACACGTGGTATATACAATGTTTTCCTGTTACTTAGGTCACCTCGTTACGTCTAGAGTGAGAGCCAAAAACCTACTAAAAACGTACCGACGCTTCACTTAGCATGCTCGCATTGTACAGTAAGACTCAACCTATACAGTGACACTCACATTACTCCTTCACACTAAACTAAATTTACCCGATTCGTAACAGTGTTAATGTCTGATCCTTGAGTGCTTTCTTATTTGGACCTCCTTGTATTAAGAACATATCTCCCTAGGAGTTCTACAAGTCAACTTCCAAGTTGACACATGAACTATTTCCTACTCATGCCTTGCTTCATTTATTAACTTAGTTCACCTTCTCTCTGAACTCGTGATAACAGGTCCACAGTGATTACAATTCCTGCAACTGATTTTTGAATCCAAGCTTCCTGACTTCGCCTGTGTAACTGTACTCTCAAGGGATGCCAGTCTCCACAATTATCAGTTCCTTGGCACTCGTGTGGCGTCTCAACGGAGCCCTAAGGACACGTTTACTGTGCTGCAACATTCTGCTGCGGAACATACTTGGAACGCTTGAAAAGGGTTGATCTTAATGGGACAGGACACAAGAAGACGCTTATCGCGCCTGGAGCGAGCTTGGCTCTGTCGGAAGCAACTCGAAAGGGACTTCCATGCGTCGCGCGTACCGCAGAGGCGAAAGATGTTGGCCGTTCGAGGTGACTACCTAGACGAAGTGCCATGGAGTGATACTCGCTGGATGCAGATACCTCTGAGAGTCTGAAGATATCAAATCGTGCACTTGAAATCGAGTACTTGAACAATGTGGTAGAAGAAACTGCAAATAGCTATAAAACTTGAAGAATACTGAAGAAGAAACTATATAAACGTGAACCTTGAACAGGGTAGCTAAAGAAACTGTACACAGTTTAAAGTAGAATACTTCTATGGACTGATATTTGCAACCAAAGAAAAAGTAGAAATATTATGCTTGGTGCAAACAATTTCTCATAGAAAGGTCATTCTAAATACTTCTAACGTCTCAGTTCACTGTTACCCAAAATACTGAGCCAGCTAAAACTCTAAAACTACTCTAATACTATAATATCTGATGTCATCGTCAAGCTTTGTCAGCACTGTCTAATGTTACGTTTAATTTTGACGGATCGAAATACCCCCGTCCATTGTTCACCGAAGATCACCTGGAACCAAGTCGCCATGTAAGCCGCCTGGCTTGTTCCAGCAGTGTAAACGTAGGCGTATTTGGCTCAAGCAAAACGATCATTAGAGCTGAAATCGGCTTACATTAGCTCTGGCGATGAGCTCGATATTGGAGGTGCCAACTGTCCACCATGGAGCCACGTCACACAGTTGTAACGTTCGCCTGCGTGTGCAGATACAGACGCCGATCGCGTTTGATCGAAATTAGCGTACTGATTCAATCGCATTATGCGTACCGTACCGCACCGACGCCGACGTCGCGGTTTGATCCTCAAAAGGAGCGAGTAGTGGAGTCGATGGATAATGGATCAATTTCCTATGTCGATATTTCAGCGACCAGCACATGCGTGTTCGTCCTGTTTCGCCAAGCTAGGTGCTTAGTTTATTAGCAATTTATTACTTCGGTTCATTTGTGGCTCAGATAGGTTGGTGTAATTGCGATTGAAAAGTAGAGTACATGCGCCAGGGGAATGTGGTAGACATCTGCCGATAAATATTGATTCGTGACTAGTAAATATATGGTGACAACACATTCGTGGAACAGATTGTCTTATCGATTGAAGGTTCTACATTGCCTGCAGAGTGGTCTGCGTTATTGACTGAATGGTCTACATCGACTGTAGAGTGATCTGTTTTACCTACTCTGCAGTGCCAATAGATGCTCTACATTGCCTGCGGAGTGGCCTGGTTTATCTACTGAACGTTCTGCATTACCTATCTTGTCAATAGCTGATCTAGCTTGCGAACTGAAAACTTTCTTGTAATATACGTAATTATGAAAAATGTTAGGAAGGTCCCTAGTGAACGTATTAACAAAGACCTGCTTCAACTCTAAATTATACCTATTTTGACAGCTACACCTGCATTGTCTGAAGGATGAATTAGGTTCTTTGGTTATAGTTTACAATGAAACATACAAGGAGCTTTCCTTTTTTTCCTTTGGGAAGGTTCGATCGATCCATCTTCCACGCGCGCGAATGTTACCACGGCGACAACGTAAACAAGGAAAATCCACGGGACCTGCAGAGAGAAAAAACGGGGAAACGGTGGATTTGTCGACGGGGATTAAGCAAAGTTTATAAAGTTCGCGCGACGCTAAATACCGTTATTAAGTCGTCGCTATGCCTCGGCGCTACCACCCCCGATGCTTCAACCCTCCCGCGATATACAATCCTCCCCGTTTCACGGTAACCCTCCGCATGGCGTTTCACCCTTTCAGCAATGCCCTCCTTTCGAACGTCAGTAAACTACAGATAAAGCGCAGCCAATTCTACCCCTCCACGATTCCTCGCCATTTCGCCGCTTTCCCACCGCTCAATCTCAGCTTTACGGGCAGAAGCTAAGATTCCAAAGCCATAGTTATCTGCGGCTAATCCGGCTAGGGATCTGCCGAGATCCACCTCGACCCCTTACTGGAATCTACATTCTATCGCAGTGAATATTCAATGCACGCTGGGCGTCTAAAAAATATTCTTCTTTCCGATTTGTGTAAAATATTTCGAAGTAGACTTTTGAAATTTGTATTATTTGGATTTGCGCATATGGTAGAAATCATTAGCAATATAACTCCATCGATAATGTCCTGTACTCGGTCGATAAGGCCCGGTAGTGTAGATCATCCGAAGCATTCGATATACATAGATTACTTTGCTGGTAATGTAGACCATTCCATCGATAATGTCTCTGATCATGTGCTCTCCACCGATAAGACACAATTATTCAGGACTTCGATTCGACATGCACCAAGATATTATTTTTATCATCGATGCAATCAAGGAGTTTCGAGTCGTTAGTACGAAGAAATAAACTTGTTACTCCCCGCGAGAGCAAAACGTTCATCTCATCATTTGATTCGATATACACGAACTCCACATCCCCGCGCGTTTGTTAAAGGAAAAGTTTTGCATGTAACTTGCTGATTAGCACGGGTAGCGAAACGCGACAAAGTTAAGAGACCGTGTTACCCGGTCGATGTACCCTGCGAGACTTTGATCGGTGTACCGTGCTTGAAATTTAATTTCACCGTAGTATCGATGGAAGTTTCCGCGGGGGCGGCTAAGCAATAAACTAAGTCTAATTATTCGCCAAGACGGTTAGGCGGATGTTCATTCCCGCGACCTAGACGAGCAACGGCGGTAATTTGCTTCTTATGGTCGATTAATGCTCCGTTACTCTTAAACAATAAAGTGGAGTTAGGTAAATTGGAAGGATTCGAGATGCCGAAGTACCTTGGTGGAATAACAATTAAATAAAATAGAAGGAACGATATAATTCAAAATTCGTAGGAGGAAGATAAAGAAAGAGAAGACCACGCATATATTAAGGGGAAAATAAGGGGGAAAAAGAAAAAAAGAAATATTAAATTATCAGCAGAGTTCTTCATAATGACTTAAATTGAATGCTTCTTCATTCAGTCGCATAATGTAGCATTACAACATTCAGCATTCCTCATTGTAAATACTCGGCTTTATTTTTAGCAGCTGTTCTATTTTTGTTACGATTACAACCGTGCGTAACGCTCGCGATTATTAAGCGTTACGGTTACTGTTACGAGTATCGCCAAAACGAAATTAAGAATTCCTCTGTAACGCGTAATTAAGAGTGAATTAGAATGTAAGCAACCCCCGCTGCGCGGACGTCGCTTTAATATATTGGAAGTTACATTACTTGGGTAGCGGCCGTTTACATCGCAGTAACTTCTCTGTTATAGCAACGGTAACCATGCTTTTACGTAGGACCTTCTGTCCTTGTATTAAAGGGAAATCCTTCTTCGCTTTAGACGTTCATGAATAGGCGTGGATTTGAGATAAACTTTACAAAAAATAGTAAAGTTAATGGATAAGAACTGTTGGATGACCAATCTATTGACCGAACTATAGATAAAGATATCGGAATGAAAGTGTCAACAGAAACTAGTCAGACTTGTTTTTCGCATCTGTTATTAGAGACCCTACAGGATGTTTTCCTGGACATGAACGACTCATCCTAGACGAGTTGGTCATACAGTACCAAGGGTCACAGTTACTCCCTCTCAACCCAAGAGGTCTAGGATATAAGATTTAGAAATCTTCAGAAAAGCAGCATTATTGTTTTCGATCCTTCTGCGCGTCAGTCTGTTATTTTGTTTCCGCAAGTATTCGTTGCATCCAAAGTTGTATTTTTGAAACGTCTGAAATATATTTGTAAGTGTACAAATCGGTCTCTACGTTTCTAACCTGAATCCCTTCTCTTTAAAGGAGCAGACTCGAAGAACTTACATTCAAAGAATTAGATTGCAAAGCATCAATACTTCGTCAAAACGTAAACCACGCCTCCAGGACACCAACGCCACGTCTCTGGGGCGTTTTCAATTCTTATAACATGAATGTAATCGCTGAAATTGTGAGTAAACAATCATAATTAAATTTTCCAGCGACGGATACAGAAAGAGATTATGTCGTAAAAATCAATTTCACCGTGGCAACAGCTTCCACGGAAGGGCATGGAGGATTCTAAACGCAGCCTGTTCCGCGAAACAAGCCCAAATACATTAGCTTAATTAAATCCTAAGCAAGGAATGTCGGCGTAGCGAAAGTCCCGGCCGCCCGGCTCGAGCCGTGCGGTATATATCACCATAATTTCCTCGCGAAACCGAGTTAGGCTAATTCACGATAAGGAGTTCGTGCTTACCTTAAACGAGCTGGAACAAGCCGCTTTGCGACGGTAAGTCGTCGCGGCCAATGAAATCCGTGATTAAGCAGTGCCAAGCGAACGGCGAACGGAACAGAAAATGTAATTGCTCGAAAACTTAATCGGGAAGCCGGCTATGGTCCGTGGCGGGGACCAAATTTCCTTTACGCGTGGGTTAGGGATTCCAGGATCATGCTGCCACGACTCACGGAGCAACGATTCGCTGGCTTTTCTCAGACAGATCGGGCGAATCACGGTAGGAGGTTCTTGACGGAGCTGGTAAAAGGTTAGAAAGAAAGTTTGATAGGTTTCCACGTTTTTATATGAAACATTATGTATTTGTTGACTATGTGAAGATTTTTCAGAGTGTTGGGGCTCAATAACTCCTTAACCACGCCTTTTAGGGCCTGAAGCCACGCCTCCTAGGGCTTGAGACCACGGTCCCGTGGTTCTAGATCCCATTGTGGGAGACGAATACTCTACAAATTGTAGACTACAACCTAATACCCTCTGTGTTTCGGATATTGCTTAGGCTAATCTGTACCTTCTCTACTGTACCATCTGTACCGGATCTGTACCGTTCATTACCTTAGGTTTGTAATAATAATAATAATTTCTATTAATGAAATGTAAATATTAGGTAGAACGAAAAGTAATGTCGTTTCTTTTTCATTAAATTCAAACTTTCCAATAAATTTCTATCTTTAATTCATTATATAATCGCCCTCATTGTCACCAGCCTTTTGTCATCTAGTGCGCAAATTTTCAATGCCAAAAAAATCAATGAGCTGATAAATGATAAACAAGTATTTAAGATGACAAAAACGACATTATTTTCCAGGCCATCTAATGTATTACAAAGTATGTCTTAAAGAACTATAAAAGAATTTTTGTTTTAAGAAAAGGTGAATTCATTTCGTCATAACAGGCGATGGCGTGGGTGACCACTTGGTTTGCGGTGAGCAAGATTTCTTCAAACTGATGTACTTGAAAACCAAACTAAAGGTAGATTTAGAAAATATATTAGACGAACGGGTCCCCGATCGAAGGATTTTTTATTTTCTTATAAACTTTTCTTTTTATTCTCTATTTAATCACTTAATTTTATAATGAAAATTGAACTTTAACTCCAAATGTACGTCACTTTGATTTAAATTCATTTTTTCCAAAATCCTTCGATCAGGGACCCGTTAGTCTAATATATTCTCCAAATCTATCTTTATTTTTCTTTTCAGGTATACCAGTTTGGAGAAATCTTACTCACCGCAAACAAAATGGCCACCCACAGCATCGCCTGTTACGACGAAATGAATTAACCTTTTTTTAAAACAAAAATTTGTTTATAGTTCATTAAGATATATTTGGTCATATATTTAAATTTCATTAATAAAAATTATTATTTAATACCTTAAAAAAAAGCACACAAGAAAGTGTCCGTTTTCATTTTCCTGGCTGCAACTAACCCCTTAATTTTGAAACCTACACTTACTACCCGTACCCTTACTCACTAACTCCGAATAATACACTCGACTCCCAACGATTCCCATTGGTACTTCCTCTTATTTCCACCTCCTTCTGAATCCTTAAACACAAACCTTTAAAAGGCACACCAAAACTCCTCTCTCGAGCTTTTTCGTAACACAATGTAATGGTGCGCAGGAGCCAGAGCCAAACTCCGAGTTGACTTCAGCGACAGTTGCGGAAAAAGCAGGAAACTCCGGGACAAGGACAGAGAGGGCGATACAACAATTGCAGGAGGGACGAGGACAGAGCGAGTAGGCTAGCTTAATTTTTTTCGAAGATATTGAAGCAAAGAAGCAATATTTTCTAATAATTCTGGTTTTAATATCTAAAATGAAGATAGCAAACGTACTTTTATTGTTTATAAAGTTTTAAGGCCGAAATTGCAAAATCAGGCCTTGGAGTCGCATCCGCCAAAGTGTAACGAATATATTAAAACCAGAGTTATTAGAAAATATTGCTTCTTTGCTTCAATATCCTGGAAAAAATAATCATGCTAACCTAATCGTCCTGTCCTCGTCCCTCCTGCAATTGTTGTATCGCCCTCTCTGTCCGTGTCCCGGAGTTTCCTACTTTTTCTGCAACTGTCGCTGAAGTCAACTCGGAGTTTGGTTCTGACTCCTGCGCACCCTTAACAGAAGTACGAACGCAGCGGTAATCTAATTTCTAAGTACCGAATTGTAGTAGAAACCGAACATTGAAATAAATCGGAATCTAACATCTGTTAACAATTCTTAACCATAACGAATACCTGTGAAGAGAAATTTCTTCAGACATCGCAAATGGAGTCGTCCACCCTTGGTTTTCGAGTCTTACCTGAAACAGAAAAGGAAAAATCGAGTTAGCGACAAGTAGAAACAATTCTACCAAAGATTATAAACTACAATCCTGAGCAATTTGAACCAACGTTCCAGAAATACTATGACTCCACTGGAATCCCAGTTGGCCACCACTGATCTGAAAATAAACATCCCCGCATCTAAACCAGCGATACAACGTCGTATCGTTTCTCGTCGTTCAAACGCCTGACGCCTTTAAACAACTTGTAATCCGACACTCGGTTACAAGGCTGGAAGCACCTCAAGCATTACCCGGTGTCCACCTACCGGAGCACACGCCGCTCGTAAAAGCTCCAGCTCGGCTCGTATATTCTCCGGGACTTATACAGCGCCGCCCCCGTTCGTCTTAGAATCATTCTTAAACACACGTTACCCCTGACTGTCCCCCTTCGTTTCCAGGTGTTCGTTTCGCGACACCCATCGCGTACAAGTTACAACGAGATCTGAGCGTCGCGTCTGGCGCGATTTATACGACTGCAAGGCGCAGATAGGCGGGCTGTTCGCGGAGATTTAGGACGCGCCACGCCGGCAACTAGCTGCGTCACCTGGAAGGACCGAGCCCGGTAACAAAGTCACGCACAGTCTGTCAATTTGCCAGCACATCCAACGACCCACCGTGCATATGCGGCAAACGCGTACGGGCCGCCATTATGCCGTAATATAGTCTCTCTCCGAGCACGACCTTAATGCAAGATATCTCCCCTTCTGCGAAATTGTACAGGACTCGACGATGAGAGAGGTGGAGGAGAAACGTTGGAAGCACCAGTTGCAAGCCGTGGCCATTGCAACGCCATTAACCTCGAGCCTGACCACTCGAAGAGACAGGACTAACGGCGCCGCCAACCCTCCATTGTCCAATTCTGCCGCGATCTATTGCTCGGACCTCAATTATCGAGCCTACCCCAGCAGCGCTGTTATTTCCGGTATTTCGCGCCTCCTTGCAAGATGAACTATCTTTGGAGTTCTTATCGGGGTCGAACCACTTTGCCCTCGTCGCTTGAACTGGATTGCTGGCTGGCCTGAGTGCTACCGTAATGGAGTTACTTCACCTAACAAGGTGTTAGGTCTTGGAGAACAAACACTCTGTGATCAGTTTCTAGGAACGGGATAAATAGTCCTTGGGATTCTTTCTTCCGGTTAAGTGGTATCAGATATTCGCTGGGTAGGTGTACGTATAGCGAGAAGTTGAGGAGTAACGTAGGATTAGCTCTATTTCCAATACTCCGGACTTATCTCGTACTGTATCATGCAACAGCCATTAGCTAGGCCTGTGCCTAGACGATAATCTAATGGCCTAGGCTCGTCCTCGACTACTCACATGAACACGATGCAATTACCACAGGGGTCTTACTACGTCCTTGCACAAATGATTCCTGAGTGGCTTTAATTTTCCTTTGTGAATTATATTTTTGTATCTATGATCCTCGAAAAGTAGTCGTACAGGACTACTGTACCGAGCCTGTGTCAATTTAAGGAGCAATACTACAATTGGTACAGTTTTGAGAATCAATTTCTTTCTACCATTCTCATAAATTATTTTCTTAAATTATCCTTAGCTAAACATCCACCTTCTATCTCTAACTTTTTTCTAACGAATTGTATTCCTATGCCTCCAATATCCTCGCAAAATAATAACCAAACCCCTACCCTGCAACACCGGCCAATCATTCCGTTTAATAGACGCGCTTAGACCATTTGAACTGTATAAACCACCCCCTCCCCACTCTGCTTGTCTGGTTTCCAATATACCAGGGTTTGACAAACGATGAACACGACGAGCGATACCCGATGAAAATTGCTTTAACGACTGTTGACTTTCGGGCAGACAACTCATATTAATTCCGTCGCGATCCATCACCAAACACTCAATTAAACGTGTCGACAACACCATCCAGCGCACCCTTCCTACTGGCTTGCTTGTCCACGTCCGTCTACAATGAAATTGTGGCCGCGCGCAATTTCCGTGTCTGTCAGGTCGGCGAAACTTCTTCGATTTCGTTCCGAGACGCAGTTCTCATCGACAAGTTTCGCCCAGCGGTCCAGGGATTAATCGAACTCCGGGGGAATTCGCAAAAATTCCGTTACCAAGTTATAGAAATGGCGGTGACCTATTCTGATACACTTTGGCGAGGAGAGTTAGACGTTAGAAAACTGTTAGTATTTTAATCGAGAAATCCCATTAAAGTTACTCCCATTAGGGGGATGAAACAAGTACAGGGTTATCCAAAATAGACTATAGGAAGTTTCTTTTAAATAAAATAGATACCCTTTTTAATTTTATTAGTTTTTTTTTATTTAATTATCAGGTATTATCTATAACAATTATGTGTGAAAAATGATATCTGTCAAACGACCACCACGACCACGTTTACAGACATCAATTCGAAAATCAAAATGTTCGATAGCATTTTGGCATATTTCCTCGTTGAATTCATCAATTTCATTTCTAATATTGTTTTTCAGGTCATGAATTGTTGCTGGTTTGCTGCCATAAACTTTACTTTTCAAATAACCCCAATGAAAAAAATCCAATGGGGTCAAATCATACGCTCGAAGTGACCAATTCGCATCACCATTCCTTCAAATTAATCGACCATTGAATTTCGATCGCAATAAACTGAATATTTTCACGCGTTGTGTGTGGCGTAGCTCCGTCTTGTTGAAAATAAACATTACTTATGTCGATTCCATTTCATTTCGGCCATAAATAATCAATAATCATTTCATTATAACGTGCATCATTCACTGTAACGGCATCTTTATTCTCGTTTTCGAAAAAGAATGGACCGATTACGCCTTTCGACCAAAATCCACACCAAACAGTAACTATTTTTAGATAAAGTGATTTTTCTGTAGTGGCTCTTGGATTTTCATCTCCCCATGTGCGACAATTTTGCTTATTGACGTGTTCATCCAATGTGAAGTGAGCTTCATCGCTGAAGATGATGTTGCGTGAAAACAATGCATCAATTGAACGATTTTCTGACAACCAATTAGCGAAATTTCTGCGATGGAAATGGTCACGTTCTTTCAATTCTTGAGTTAATTGAATTTTGAAAGCATGCAAATGCAAATCTTTATGCCATAAGAAATACTCAATCCTTGAGAACGATGTGGAATTGAAGTTGATGGATAATTAGCAATACTTTCACGAACAGCAGCAATGTTTTCATTCGACCGAACTGTTTTTGGTCTGTCAGACTTTGGTTTATCACAAACAGATCCAGTTTCATGAAATTTTTTAACCAAATTTCTAATTGTTTGCTCTGATGAACACTGATCTTCAAAGTAAATTTTAATCACTTTAACACGTTCTGCAATCGTATACGACTCCACTGTTAAAATTGTCTATCATTGTAGATTAGAAATAAAAGAAAGTGACAACAAATAAACATGGCGTTTGATAGATGTTCTCATTCAACATCCTAAAGGTACTTTTGGATAAGCCTGTACTTTAGATCGCTCTTACTATCAATTATAGGATGGTCTTCTGTCTGAGCTGGGGGAACTATGAGTATGGAGTATTTTAAATGTATTCAAAATTGTTTTGTTTGTTTTAAATTGATTACATTTAAATTTAAATTTATAGAATTTTGGAAATGACAGCGTTATGCCTGAGAGTCCTTGGCGCTGCGTATTATTTTGGGCTTCTGCCCTAAGGAAGAATACAAAGTTAACCCCCTCTTAAACGTAGCAAGCTTTGATTCTAAACTCTGGGACTCTTAACTCCAAGAAAAAATTCACAAGGCTTCACAAAAATTCCAAATTCCAAATGTCCTACTAATTTTTCTACACGAATTCCAAGCTTTTTCCATCCCATGTTATATCTCTATTCATCCCTCGAAGAACCAAGCTACTCCAAATGAATAAGGCCCTGTTACTTAGGACTAACATAAATTTTTAATTTCGATAAAATAGTTATTGGACCCAAGAATTAATTATTTATGCAACGAACAATGTTCATCAGGAAAATATACATATGTCTTCATGTAGGATGGGAGGGTTAGGACGCAATTATTTCCGTGGCGACTCAACAACGTGTGCGTCGGCATTGCGGAGCTATTACCGAGTAGACACGATTGCTGCCGCGTCCATAGTTCACTCCTGTCGCAATCTATCGCCGAACCCTCAATTATATGCATCCACGCCACTGTTCGCCAACTATTTTGCATTTACTGGCTCGTTTGCATCGGTCACGCGATAATCATTCGGACTTTTCACCTCGAACCCCGCCCGTTCACGTGGTTAGCTTGCTACACACTCATCAACAAATTAGCGACAAATTTACCTCGGAACGGCATCAATTTAAAAAGCTGGCAGAGTCGTTGCTGGACTTCCATGGCGCTTGGAAAGCATCAAATATTAATTAGAAAGGTCTTACATTTTCTATCTTTTAATAATCTATTACCAACACACTTTAAGTCAGTAAAGATTAATCTAATTTATTAGATACTTCTGTATCTATTAGGTAGACTGGAAAGTAATGTCGTTTTTGCAATTTTAAATCCTTGTTTATCACTCAACAGCTCGTTGATTTTGATCGATCATTGAAAATTTGCACACTAGATGTCTGTTGATAATGAGGGCGATTGCTTAAAAATAGAAATTTATCAAAAATTTGTTTGAATTTAATGTAAAAGAAACGACATTACTTTCTAGTCTACCTAACATCTGCATAATTTATTTATAAAAATTAGTCTTTCGAGTTCCCTAGTATTCCAAATGCCCAACTATTAGATAGTAAAGGAAAGTGTATCAAATGTTCACTCCTTATTAGCCAAATTCCCCATTTCTCGCAACACGAAAGACCATGTTTGCGGTTCAACTTGGCCTGGTGCTCCCGAAGACCAACAAGTTAGAAAGCACTCGAGAATCTTTTCACATTTCCCCGGGCGTGTTTATTCCAGTAATTTTTTTTTCACCTCACTTTTTTCCTATTCAGCACTGCCAAGTTGGCTACAGTGGTCTGACGTGGCACAGGTGGTACGCTCGACAGGAGATGCACACTTCACGACGACTTATTCAGACGTACGTTCTTTTTACAGCTCGCAACAGCTATTCATATTTTAAGTGGACTTCCGCTGGTTCCGATCGCCTTTTGTTCTGTCTGTTAGGAGCCACTGTGTGGAAGCTAGTGGGTATTTCTTTTTAGAATTCTTGAAATAACAAAAGAAATCACGCCGTTACTTTAAAGGGTGGATTTGGAAGGTTTGCCCAGGTGTCAGAAATTGGATATTTGTGTCAGTTGGACATTGCATTAATAGACACTCGTGCCAATACTTCTCATAGAAAAGCACTAGTGGGACACCTAAATTAATATCAATCTAAATTTCAAATTCCTCGCTCAAAAAGGAAACGAATCCCCCTTTACCATTTCGCAATAGGAAGCTTCGTTCTTCAGGTATGAGCAATTAAAGTTTGTCAACGTGACTCGCCGCGCGCAATTTTCGTCCGTCAGCTGACCTCGCGCCTGCGCAGAGCCTCACTCACGCGCCAAATCTTTTAAACTGCTTATGTCTCCATAACGAAGCATCGTATCAAAAAATGGAACAGGACTTCTCGACTCGTAATGACGTTAAGAACATGTAGTAACCATTTTCTTTTCTTTTTTCAAGTCACCTAACCATCCTAACACATCCCACTGTATAAAATCACCCCGATGGCTGGTTCGAAACCACAAGGAACTGTGAATTCATTCCTCGACTCGGCCTTTAAACCAAAAGAAGAGAAGTTTCCCGAATTCTCGGACTCGCGAAGTCAGCTCCGGTCTGACAATTTCGTGGAAAGTTTTTTCCCGCTGATGCAAGGGAAAGAGGCGGCCGGGTACAAAGTAGACGACGTACTTAAGAAATATCCTCGCTGGTCGTTTCGCCCAACTACATATATAGATACTCTCTTGAGAAAATTGAAGCAGACTCGCGGGCCAGGTGAAGTTGGAGGGCGAAGGGGGAGGATGGGAGGAAGAAGCGAGAAAGGATGAGACGTTGAAACGGTTCGCCCAGTCGTTCGCGGTACATCAGACGGTCTGTTCTTCCAGCCGTTTCTGTTACATGAAAAAGAAAACCGAAACGGAGGTGTTGCTTTTATGGACCGCCATGCGGAAATGGCGCGTTGCGGTTATCGAATCGCTGAACGTAAATCGAAACTATAGGCACTCTTTCAACCTAATCTACATACGTTTGCTGGAGGAAGCATCTTCTGTATCGACGGAAATAGCTGAAATTGGGGAATATTCGGTTGAAAATGGTTTGATGGCGTTTGAAATCCATTGGCTCGGTTCGTTGATTGGAGATTATCGATTTAGGCTAATGGGAAATTATTTTCAAATTAATAAGGGAATTTTCCCATTTTGTCCTACCACATCGGATCCGGCATTTTGACTTTATAAACTTTGAATTCAAATTTGGAATCAACGACCCCAAAAACCCTTGTATTTATATCAAGTTTTATAAAAATCAAATCACTTCTCGCATTTTGTGTCCCTATATCCAGTCCGCCATTTTTAATTTGTAAATTCTGCGTCATCATTCTTATTATCATTGTTAAATACTCTTAAACAATTGTTTTGTTTATTGCTCCGCGAAGAAATTTAAACTGTCATAACTGGGCACAGAATCGACCGATTTGATTCTAACAAAATGCAAATTGAAGGGCGGAATTTCTACTATCTAATAGATACTTATTATCATTATTTCAATGTCTTTTGTTCTTTTCTTAACCTTGCGTTAGCTTCACAATGGAATTGAGACATCCAAGAGATAGAAATAAACAGATAAAGGAGAATAATAATTCCCAGTATTGTCTTGAATCGATAAACAACAGCTTCTAGTGAATCCAAACAGTGTAAAACAAATTGTTTGCTTGCCTTAACTTTTACTCCATACAGAACACCGCATCGTCTTTTGCCTTTGATTCTTTCGTTACTCGTGAATATCACAAGCGATCCTAAACTTTCGAGCGACGATAGTTGAAGAATTCACCTAACACCCGAATTCCATTTCCGAATCTGACGAGCGACGGAAACAAATATAATTAAACGGGCAGCCCCGTCGCTTGTATTCGCCTACGCTTGATGGATACCGTGTACACGAGCTCGTCTGCAGCCGCACGTTAAAACATCAGAAGTGCATCAAGTTGCCCGTGCCGGAAATTAGTTGGCGTGGCTGTAATACTGATAAATCCAACGTAATTAGACGAGCGAAGCGAGAACGAAATTCAGCGAACGGGAGACGAGCATCGAAACGTAACTCGGTTAACATGCGCGAGGAACACGCGCGTCTGTAACCGACTTAACTATTTATTCTTTACATTGGAAAGTACTTTCTTGGAACATTGGTCTTCATTTAAAAAAATTGTTTGAATGTTGAGGTTAGATTGTGGAATTTGAGGGAGTCAGTGTTAATAGAATTTCAAGATTTTAGAATCGTAAAGAAGATGTTTCTTTCTGAATTTTTTGGTCCATTACGAGGGGGAGGGGGTGGATTTTTCTTTACTTGCGCGTAGTTGTTTGAGGATATTTCGAGGAGACGTGTATTTCTTTCTCACGAAGAAATATTAATTTGTTGAGGGTATATGGGATCTTTATGAAACACAAAGGAAAATTAACAGCGAGTAACAGATATAGGATATAACTCACCATGATGGAACTGAAATTTCATTTAACTTTTCCTTTGTTACAGGGGACTGAGGAGAAGCTTATTTAACTTTTTTGCCTATTTAATTCGTTTTGAGACCCAATTAAACCATTTCAATCTTCACAAATAACGTACATATAGCAGGACCACCAAACAAATTACAAAAGACAAACATCGAAAATACTATATAAGACATTAGAATAATACCTCGATAACTCAAACTTCATTTGCAATTCAGTTGTGACGTGGGATGAGATTCCCGCGTCACATTCATTATTTACTATTATTTTAAATTGAATAAATCAAATAATAAGTTATTTATATGATATTTACTTGCCTATCGGCAAGGTCAGGTCTTTGTCGCAGCAGTCCCGTACGGGCCCTGGCTCGTATGTGAATTTCTATGTCTTAATTTAGGATTAAAAGTGAGGATTCGAACGGATTTAAGAAATTAAATTATGAGAATAATAAATCATAAACAATTTTACAGTAGTAATCAGTTTCGTTCAAACTTGTCAAGCTTCAATCTTCATCAATTTCGTGAATCTACATTCTACAAGTACGGTTTTAACGCTCCGTGCATTAGATGAAATGAATTTTTCGTAAATTCAAGTGCAAGCAGTCTCCTTAAGCGGACACGCGAGGGAAAGAGGAGTTTTTCGGAGGCCACAGGGCGGGCGAAATTAAAGGCGAAGAGAAAGCGTTTTACGTAGCCGAGCCGTACGTCAGACGAAAGCGAAAAAGTTTTCGCAACGTCGACCGCAGGCTTCCACGGACAAAGGCTCGCATAAATCCCCCCGCGTGGGCCTCCCCCCTTGCCAGAAGATAATAACTAAACAGGCAAAAATCTTGTTTAATGATCTCCGTGCACGAACGGCACGAAATATAAGTAGGAAAATCGCGTGGGGAAGTGCAGACAATGGAATTCTAAAAAATAAACCCGTTACGCTCCGAGGACTTTTTTAAATACAACCAACAGACATGTCCAAAACAACTCCGTTGCTTCTGGAAATTAATTCGTCCTGTTGTTCATCCGCGTGTATGGTAAATCCAATAATTCTCGCTTTATCTTATTATTTAATTCGAACAGATTCCTCGGTGTATTCAAAATAACTCGAAGGGTTGAACAAATAAAAAACTATGATTTGCATGTAAAAATCTCAACAAGGATAGATTCCCAGTGAAAAAATAAATAGAAAATGTGGGATGAAATTTTTCCTGGGAGGCTTCGTCACGAAGAAATGAATTCTAAATATTTTTGGAGCACGCCATTATTCGTTACTTCTACTACTACTTTCTACTTAGTTTCCTGACAATGCATCTGAATTGATTGACAACACCAGGAGCAGTCCCACCAGGAAGAATCCACTTGAAGAGGCTATCTGTGTACCCTGAACACGAAGCGCGAGCCATTAAAGACAGTATCTTACCGAATCGTCGAATGTCAGGACCTTTCAACGTGCAATTCGACCGAGTTAATTATTCCATCCTGCGGAACGAGCAGGGGTTCCCGTTGGATTCTTTTGTGCGAGCGGTTGTTCCCACTGTTGAACAGAGACAAAACGGAGATACCCGAGCAGGCTGGGGCGAGAGGGGGCGGCGGGGTTTCCATTCATTCGACTAATGGACCCACCGTCTAATCTCGTCTTCTGCGACTTAACTTTGCACGACGAAAGTTATTTTCCTCTTTGACGCCGGGACACCGTGACGGATCGAAACTTCCCGATTTCGAGTTCGTAACACGACGCTGCTATTTAACTGGTCGTCAAACTATTCTCGTCAATTCTCACCCTGGGCGAGCTGTGCACCCCTAATGCGGAGACAAAGTCAGATCGATCCTCGAGCTGGAACGTTATTCTCTGGACGTTACCCGCGTATGTGATGCTACTTCCACCCGGGTGTATGAAGCAATTGTAAGTTCGCTTATTATTTAGTTGAATGTGGATTTGGAATAGAACAAAATCTTTGTGGGTAGGTTGTTACGTTTAGGAATTTATGGTGGAGTGTTAGAGGGAGAATTTGACCAGAGAGTTGTTTTGTTTAATAAATATTCACTTGTATATAAAAACAAGATTGCTTCAGATTTATTCATGTCTGTAAAATAGAAAAAAGTTATAAAGTATATAAATTATATCCAGCATGAAATGCGTAGAACTCTTACAATTTAAAAAACACTACTGGGAATATTAACCTAACGAATATTTTTTATTCAATAAATATTTTTATATACATATTGGCTTTCAAAAAAAAAAAAAAAAAATATTCATTATGTTAATATTGCCAGATATATTTATGCTAGATATATTTTATACATTTTATCAATGTTCTCTATTTGACAGACTATATTCCACGAATTAACCTAAAACAACCTTGTTCCTCGAGCAATCAGTGCCCTGATATCAACTTCAGTAGCATTCTCGTAAACATCAGCTTCGTCCATTCATAATTTCTGGAGGGGCATTCGAAACTTTTCAGTGCTGCGACAGAGAGTTTATAAACGTGGACCGTTCATTATTCGGTCGCCCTTGGGACATCGACGTCAAAAAAATAGACGTTCCCAGGAGTGCAGGAGAGAGATAAAAGGGGTTGGGGCGTGGCTAATCGCGGACAGAAGGCAAGGAGTGCGAGGAAGACGACAATCTCTCGGCCATGAATAAATTTCATCGGATGCCCTCCACGAGGACTGCTCTTTCACTTTACTTGTTCCCTTACTTTAGCCACCTTTCCCTTTCGCTTCCACCCCTGAAGATTATCGCGTGGAAGGAACCCTCGTGTAATATATGTATTTGCCTCCAGTGCTCGTATTGCTCGTCTGTTTCATTCGCGCGGAATTTTCGTCGTTCTCCTTGCTTCGCAGCAAAACTAAGCCTCGTTACGAATTGCCGTGACGAAAGATGACGTAAACTGCTGGAAGAGGAGACGACGATCGATGTTTTCAAATTTACATGGGATAAGGGAATGTTTATACGCGTTCTTCTCTTAACTTCGATTTATTTAAAAATGTAATGTGACGATTACACAGTGGAGTTCAACGATAATATGCTTGAGAAACTGGTATATTAAAATTGATAATCTTAGACTGTTGTGGATATTATATAATATAATTTAAATACTATTTGTACAACACATCCTAAACGGTAATTTCATGTGCAATTTTTTAAACAAACATTATTGCAATGAGCTATGCTAATCATATAAAAAACTATAGTTGTGGTACAATATTTCTAGAATTTATAAATCTGTATTATGTCGAGAAGATGCGATGACATTTTTGGTACTCTCGATAACTGATTGTTGTCTGAATCTATATGAATTCTGATTACTGAGTTACGTACCCTGTCGATCTTAACCCTTTGCACTCAAGAGGTGACCTATCAGTAATAATGTTTGTTTAGGTATAATTTCTTTGGAACTCGAAGTGTCAATAAAATGATTGTTGGTGAGGTAAAAATGCCCTGATTCTCAAATTTCGATAGCTCAGCATTCGTGGCAATAGAATGCTACGAAATGCAAAGGGTTAATAGATACTCCTAGTTAGGTGGTTACCGTGCATCCCTTGTTTGTCGATAGTGATAAATAATTTCTTCGTCCAAAGATTAAATAAAATGCAAGCAGCAGAGGAACAACCATAAGTTTTTCCCGTCCAAAGAGACAAGTTTACTACTGCCTTGCGTCTGGCTACGTTCATCAATGCCTCCGATCACTATTTCGGAACAAGAAGCAAGTAAAACGCGATTCGGAGAACGGAAGGGGGCGGAGAAAGCAACGGAAATCGCGAAAAGACGGCGAAACAATGGGAAACGAGCTTGAGGAGTGAATGGATGGCGCGAAGAAAACATAGACGGGCACGGACGCCTCATTTAAGCCGACAAGTTCGCCAACTAGTTACAACTTTTTCCATTGAGTAACGCTGATAGCGTTCGCTAACGGAACAGGTCCTTTTATTCCTTGTCGTATTCGCCAACGACTTTATGGATTGCTGTCTCGAAACGTCCGACGGGATATTGTTACTACCCTGCTACGCCAGCGATTGCTTTCCGCCATTTGCATCTTTTGTCTATTCCGTTTCTTTTTTTCCCCAGCTTCGCTCGATAACGTTTTCTTCGAAACTCCTCTCCTTTCGTGCCTCGAAGTAATTTCATCCTGTCTATTTGGCTTATTCTGCGCTGTGAATTTATTTTAGCTTGTAAAAGTGTGAAGATACCGTGTAATTTAATAGAACTGGCTGCGGTATTTTAATACGCCGGATTTAATTGTAACGATTGGTAATTAAATCTTTGTATAAATGCTTCGTTCTCTACTTTAAAAATGTTTGGCCTTATTGGAAATGGAGTATAAGTGAACAATAAAGTACTGAATTTATAGATTAACTTTAACTTTATTCACTAAATTGTCACGAGCAAACTGTGACCTTTTCTCAACGAGGAGCTGCACAAGGCTAACTGATGAACGTTAAAAGAAAACCGTAGACAGAATTTCTAGCTGTATACAGCGTAGTTTTAGCACATTCGATCTGTTTAATCTTTAGTGAACTACAAGAAGTGTCCTCTCAGGCATTTGAGAGGATAGACATCACATGACAAAAGTGACATGCTGTTTAGTAAATATTCCAACAGCATATTCGTCTGCTCGGTAATTAAGACTTCAGAGCATAGATCGTGTTGCGGAAAATAATTCCGCCAGCAGGCTTCATTAGATCCTGTAAGGCGCACCAATAACGAAGCTTCTGCTGTTTTTAATTGCTCTCTTAGGTTCGTGTTTCAGCGTTTGAATTATTAATTTGGACCCAGAAACGGAGGATTTTTTATCCAGACAAAAATTTCGAATAACGAGCGAAGAACAAGCAACTTTGATTAGTTATACATTGAATGAAAATTACAAAATGAATTTATACTTCAAGTTGAAAAATATATTTGTAAGTTTGTTGCCTACTAATATAAACCCCTTATAACGATTCAAACTCCGAAGGAGTCGTGGCGGAAGGGGAGGCAAACCGTTCACACTGACTCTGACAGTCAGTTACAAGTGCTCAAGCCAGTCAAAACTAATACGAATGCTCTGCATTATTATAAGCAAAAGATCGTGTTAAATTATTAAGCCTGGGTATTTGATCCTAAGCCCGACATTGTTGCTGATACGGGTAAACATGAATTGTGGTACACGAAGTGTTATTATTATTCATGTAAGTGTTGTTAATATAATGTTATAGTATTATTTTACTACATCAACACAAGTCATCAGTGTAATACCATTATTTACCCATCCTTTTGTTCTAAGCACCACGCTTATAACTTAAATATATACATATATTAGATCTACCGGAAAGTTCTGTTCCTTTCGATTGCAACAAGTTTCAACAAGTATGTGCAACAAATTGCAATCGCGTTGACAGGATGTCATAAATAATGATAAAAATTATATTATTCGATCACATTTGTTCAAGGTATGAAAAATGTATTATTTTGTTTTATTCTGAAACCGAACAGAACTTTCCGGTAGATCTAA
>NW_026534330.1:13085218-13138577 GCF_026225885.1 Hylaeus anthracinus | reverse complement strand
ATGTATATATTATGAATCATTTATTTAGAAACATCAAACCTGTCATTTAACGTAATTTGCAGAAAGAAAAATTCGTCCCATAGAGGGTTAACAAAGAGACACGATTGAAATAACGTATGAGACAGACTCAGTACACGAGAGAGTAAAGAAAAGCTCGCAACGTGTCAAACGAGCAGAGCTTAGGCCATGTATAACTTATATATTTACATAAGCCTCTTGTTATTCTCTAATTGTCAATTCTATCTACTAAAAATGTACTAGCTAATTTCAAATAATAAATTCTCCACATCGAGCAACATTTCATCCCCAGAAGAAAGCCTGGCAATGGTAGTTTGTATAACGAGTAAGCTCACTCGTCTGGAATTCATTTCCAACAATGCTCGATAGATACAATCATTGTAAAGGTCTTAACAGGTGGCTCGACGTCCACAAAGAAACCACAGACAATTACATAATTCCACGCATCCTCAGCCATTTCCCCGACGTGAAACGGTGGAGCTCCCCATGTGTCGGTTCTCCAGCATTTCGTCGGTAACGCGAGTGCCCTTTCGCGTCTGCTGTTATCAAGGAAACACAAGAACAATTGGCTTTGACGTAGATGCAAACTCAGCAACGAGAGCACAATATATAGCGTAGGAGGAAATTGTGAAGGATAACCAAGGGATCCAGACCGGAGGAGAGACAAGCTAGGAGGGTTAGGGGAGAGGAGTAAATCGTACAATCGCCGGACCCTAGCAGCATCCATCAACAAGATGTATGGACTTCCAGAGGAATCGGCTCAAGATTGCCGATGCGCGAGAAACCTTGCATCGAGAGCGTCCTTTGCGACTAGGGAACGGAAATGATTCTGCTGATTTGGTTCTACCACCTTAACACTTTATGTACCGGAAGCCTATTTTTAGGCTTTCTAATTCTAGTATTTAGCTTTTCGAATTTATTTACTGTGTTGATGGTTGTCTAATTACAATGTTCAGTTTTTTTAAACAGACTTGACTTTCAATGTACCTAGTAATAGTATGAAGGAATTATTGTCAGCCTAGATTGGCATATGCTACTGTAGAAAATTCTTTTTTGAATTAAAGACTGCTTCTAAATAGCCCGGTAGATAAAGTGTTAAAAGAGGTCCTAACGATCCAGGGTAAAGACTGTCTATACTCTTTGCTGGAAGTATTAAGTTGTCCCAAAAGTTTCATTCGTTTTATTAATAAGTAATACATACACAATATTTTATGTCTAATGTTACATTATTGAATTGTGTACGATTCATTTTGCTCCATTACTGTAACAACATCAACATCTAAGAAATTAGATTGTCTATTTATATAAACACTACTGCACAAAATATTAGGGGGGCCAGAAAGTAATGTCGTTTCTGCAGATGTCAATACTTGTTTATCATTTATCAGGTCATTGTGTACCAATTGATTTTGATCGATATGAATTTGAAAATTTGCACACTAGATAGCAAAAGGTTGTTAGTAAAAAGTGCGAACATAATTGATTAAAAATAAAAACTTGTTATGAATTTATTTTTTAGAATTTAATGTAAAAGAAACGACATTACTTTCTGGCCCCTCTAATAATTGAGTGCAAATTACGAAAGAAACTTTTGGGGCAACCTAATAGAAGCAAAAGCTTGGTAACTATCAATGAAACGTACAGTCAGTCCCATAAATATTCGTACCCTCTATGTCTATTAAAGAAAATCTAAGTTAAACGATAGGTTTGTGTGAGGTAAGAGCCGAGTTTGGGCATTCAAATATGAGTAACCATCTATTAGCGATCTGTGCAAAAGGGATCGAACTCCCTGCGAGCTTTTCTATTTTTTCTACAACCTTTGTATCCAAGAAGTCCGACAATTTGATGTTTCCAAATAAATTTTTCATTACGAATAATAATTATAAATGATTATAATGAAATATTTATTTGGAAACATCGAACCTGTTCATTTAATTGGGACGAATTTTTGTACTAGCCACAGAAGGTACAAATATTTATGGAACTGACTATATCAACCTATATCAACACCTCTATAACCTAATCAACAAACCAATATCAACACACCTAGGGCAACAGTTCATTTAATTGGGACGAATTTTTGTACTATCCACAGAAGGTACGAATATTTATGGAACTGACTATATCAACCTATATCAACACCTCTATAACCTAATCAACGAACCAATATCAACACACCTAGGGCAACAGTCGTCGCTCTCATCTCTTTTAATTCGAATGGCATTCGAGCTCATAACCAATAAACTCTCAAAGCTGTATCCCCTCATCTAAACTATTTGACGAATTCTTGGTTGAACGCATTAAAATTTCTACGGTGAGTGGTCGAAGTCGCGTCATCTCGAGTAAGTATCTGCGGGGATGCCCGTTGGCGCGCCATAACGACACAAAACGTTCCCTCCGCGTCTCGTAAAGGGTGGTTCGTGGGCGGATGTCCGCAGGAATTTTCGCAAACGG
Organism: Hylaeus anthracinus; assembly: GCF_026225885.1. Classification (NCBI taxonomy): domain Eukaryota; kingdom Metazoa; phylum Arthropoda; class Insecta; order Hymenoptera; family Colletidae; genus Hylaeus; species Hylaeus anthracinus. The sequence continues at coordinate 13,136,105 of NW_026534330.1, read as the reverse complement.
TGGCTGGAATCCGAGGGGCGGCTGGGACAGTGACCCAGCGTGATAGCGACGCGCCTGAAAAGGACGCGACGAGGGCAAAGGAATCGTGCGAGAGACTTAACCCGACCTGGGGATCCTCTGGAACCCCCTCCTGATCCCCCCTGGTTCGGTGGACGCCAGCAACGACGCTGGGAAGATATTTACCGGCTGCGGACGTCGAGGATTGCGCGGGTCAGATACCGTGGGGGCGAAAGCGGGCTACCAAGGAACGTAGTGGTCTGGATTATCTCGATCTTTACGACGTTACTTTTTGGCCAAGCCCTAGGGAAGCGCAGATAGAGCGACGACGACGTCGACGTGGCGGTTCCAGAAGCAGGAAAATCTTATACGGGGGTGGTTTTATCCGAATAGTTCCTCCTGGCTGTCGATAGGATCAAATGCAGGGGGAAATTTCATTAGAATAATATGAAGACTGTGTTAACCTTTTAAGGGATATCGACGCATACAGTCAGTCCTATAAATATTCGTACCTTTTGAAATTGTTAAAAAATCTTTGTATTAAAAGATTAGTAATGGACAATGAATAATGAACTTGAATAAGGAACAATTATTATATACATTATGTGAAGTTAAAGTTAAATACAAAAATGAAAGGAAAAACTGGCGAAATAAAAATTAACTGAGCACTCTCTATTCACGCATGTTTTCACAGACCATATGTCATCGACTAACTAGTCAAATCATATATCGTCTTCCTCGTTACCGTTGAAAGTCCGTCACCTTTAGGCCGATCGCACACGGGCGCAACTGATCAGTTTCAAACCACTCTGAAACTATTTAGTTGCATGCGACCGTGGATCTAGGTAAAAGAAAGATAGTGGACTAGGTAAACCAAAGAGCGCAAACAGTGTGCAATACTAATTGCAAATCGGTTGCGCCGTGTGCGATCGGTCTAAATGTTTTCATACAGCGCTGGCGATCTGTTCCTTTGTTGTTTACGTATTCACACGGATAACAGACATACACATTTTCTTTTATTTATTTTCGCATTATAGAATGCTAATTTATATATTTTCAAATATACTCTCTATTGAAGAAATTTGTTTAAATTAAATGGTACGTTTGATGTTTCCAAGTTTATGTTTATATAAATATAGTAATTTATAAATATATACATGTATAAGCTTATTCATATACATATTTATAAAGAAATATTCATTCGGTAATATCAAAACTATTATTTAATTTAGTCAAACTTCTTCAATAGACATAGAGGGTACGAATATTTAGGAGACTGACTGTACGTGTACGGTTCACTTCATATTAAAATTGCAGTTACTTACTATCGCAATACAATTTACGATTAAAAAGTATTCCATAATAAAGTGAGGCAGTATAGTTGTATGTTAAAATCAATTTCCAGATAATAATTGCTTCGGTTAGCGTGTTTTCTATTAGAGATTCAAAAATCATTTAAAATTCGTCCCTCAACGAGGTTAAGTGAGGCCAACATATATTGTTATAGTAGATTTGGGCGTTGAATTTTCAGTTAACATATTGGAATTGTAACATACTGAAATAGCAAACAGCCCTAACCCTAAATTTCTCGCGGCCTAGAGGCCTGTCGCAAGAAACTGGGACAATGTCGAGATTTTAATATGCCAACCTTAACGAGCCCTAGTTCGTTCACGGGAGGAAAGCTGGCGCAAGTGCTCACAAAGGAACCCTGGCGCTTTCGGGGCGGTGGATTAAAAAACGGGAAACAAATGAGAAGTGCTTTCAGCGGGTTGTCTGCATCTAGATAGCTGTTTACCCTCGATAATACTCCTGGCCCGCCATTTTCCACCCCTTCTGGGGAGCCAGAGTGGTATGCTGGTCGTGATGATCGTCCTTGACGATCCAGACTGGTTAATTGAACGCGTTTCTTTTTTGTCCTGGTATCGTGAGTACCAATGGAACAAGCATTAAAACTAACACTAAGCGCTTATCACCTGGAAATTAATTCGTTTTTGCTAGACATTTGCTTTTAAAATTAAAAAGAATATTCGTCCATTGAATTCTCACTTTATTGGATCTTGTTTGGTAGATACATTTTGTTGAGGAACTGTGTGTATTGCAGTAGACACTTAAGGAGCAATAAAATTCAAATGTGTATGTTTGCGAAATAGTACAAGTTCACATATTAGCTACAATTATTATTAATTAATGTTAGAGTTTGCATCGTTTTGGTGAAATAGCTAGAAACAGGACTTTCATAAAGGAATTTTCACGAAGTATGTACTAAAGTTCTCGAAGTCATTCTACCAATAATGTAATATTTAATAACAAAATTGTACAAATAACATAGTCTTTGAGGAATTATAAGTAATGTAATTTGCAAGAACATTCCCACCTTGCTAGATAAGCAGAACATTGTTCGACTACGAACGATCTTATTCTACTGTCTGGTCTGTCTAGTAGTGCGGAATTATGTTGGTCCGACAAGTAGAACGGGGCGTCTCAGTCAGACGCGAAGAAAAGTCAAGATAATCAGACAAATGGAATGGAGAGTCTTCAATGAAAATTCAACAATCTTGCCAGCCACATAAACACAAATACAGTCATGTTTCTCTCTAAATATAGCAGTTGTATATACTGTCTATATATCACTCTATGTAATAATACGACTCAAGGGTATCAACGTCAAACGTATATGTATTTCCACTATATCGAAATACAATTCCTCAGAGCTATCTCTAATTATCACACTATACTCCAAGCATTTCTAACAGATACAAACAAATCAATTTTTAACCAAAATTTTCTACCGCCACTATCCATCGCGTTAGGCTATGGTTACTATGGATGCGAATTCGGACGAAAATGTGTTCGGACGAAAAAATCAAACTTGTTTGAATCCTCAACTAGTTCTGACGCCGTCGTGAATGTTCTGACATGTCTATCGTTGCTAGTGTAAACACTCTCATTAAAAAATAGCCGTTTGTTTGTTCGGACGAATTCGTCAGAACTCGTCCGAAATCCTCATGAGAACAAGGCGGTCTACTACGGTTACTATGGATGCAAGTTCTGACGAAAATGTGTTCGGACGAGTTCTGACGAATTCGTCCAAATAAACGCCTGTTTTTCAATGAGAGTTAGAAAGACACTAGCAACGACACACATGTCAGAACATTCACGACGTCATCAGAATTAATTGAGCATTCAAACAAGTTTGATTTTTTCGTAAATTATAAATGGATAACGATAAATTAATAAGTCTGGTGTACTAGAACAGGTGTTTATGGAACATGAGAGATAAAAATTATCATAATAGAGATATTAGTCAGAAACGTACTGACTAAAAGAATAGACGCAGGACGCACGAAAAAATCAAACTATCAACTAGTTCCATACTAACCGTAGCATTATTTTCCTTCCTCATAATAAATTCGGTGAATTTTCTTCGGTATACTCTGGCTCCTCGCTCGTTTCACTTCCGTTTCCGTTCCCTAATGAGCTCTGAGGATCAACAAATTTGCGGAAAATTCCGGCAGTGACCGAACCTCCTTCTGCTGTAAAAGACCTCTTTCGTTTTTCTGGCGGTAATCGATTGGTGAAATTACATTGCCTAAGGTAATCCCGAGGCTCGACGTGAAGAGGCATCAAAACAAGTTACCAGCTTCTCTTCCTCCCCCTCTGGTGTCGATTTATCGACGTGCCAACTTATTGCACCGCTCAGCGCTCATAAATCACCGCTGATCAACGATCCAGTCACGAGCACGAGTCCATGAACCCCAGTTCTTCCACGGGGAGATCATTGCGTGTACTCCACTGAGACAACAGATCCCGATCCATGATCCATATTACAAGAAACTCTTAGGTTTTATCAGCGAGCGGACCTTACTGAGCGCTAATCATTGTGCATTTCCCATTATTTCCTGGTACATTTCCCTCTAATTTCCCTTCATTTAATGGCACATCTCCACTTCGTTTCACTGCAATAACAATATGCTCAGTTTGCAACTTCGTTGAGTTTCAAAATTCCTCGATTTGCAACTTTGTCGTCTCTTAGGAAAAAAATACGAGCATTGTTGCAAAGCGAAGTTTCGTTACTTGCAACTTTGTTGGATTTTAATACTTTGTCGCTCTTTTGCAGGCAGCAATATTGTTGCAACAGGAACTTTTTTTATTTGCGACTGTGAAGCGTGAAGTTATGTGGTGTTAGGAGCACCCATGTAGATTGTCCTTAAACTCTGTGCATGTTTCGCTCGAAGGTTTTGTATCCTAAAAGTTGAATTTTAAATAGCTCACCTTCTTTTACCCAAGTAATTTCAAAACTTTTCCCAAAAAGTCTTTAATGTTGACAGGTGTAATTTGTTGCTGTAGTCCAAGGTGTTTTGACGATTGAACACGGCTAGAAAATTGGCAGTTAACAAGTCTCCGGCTTTATATTCGCCGGCAGAATTAATTTATCTGGAAAGTTACCAAGAATACGCGGAAGAGTACAAGTTGCGAGCTTTCGGCGCGCTTTGCAAGTTCCCCAAATAAATTTACGGTTCCTCTGCTTCACTTTGAATGTTCAAAGTATCGCGAGGTGAGCTCGTGGCCCTGGTTTGAACAACATCGGGGGCGCTAAAAGGAAAGTGCGGAAGAATGTATCTCGTCAGAATGTTTTGCAAAAGGACCATGTAAATGAGTTCCGTTTAAATGTGTATGTAAATGAGACCACGTCTTAATAGATTTATCGCATACACGCCTTGGCCAACTAACGAGAAACATTATCTTTTACAATTAAAACGTACACATTGCGGAAGAAAGAAGAATAGTAATGGATAGAGCAAGTCTTCTTTGTTTTATGTATGAATATTTAAGAGTCGGAAATATTTGTAGTCTATTTTGTGTAATAATTGTAATGTATTGTAATGTGAATGTTGGATGAGTGTGAATATTTAAAACCACTAGGTATGTTTATACGTGTTATAGTTGTCAGTTATGTTTGTGTTAGTAATTTATTGATTAGTCGATTTGATTTTGTCTGTAATATTGTTGTCTGTTGTCTTTGAATTTTGACAGTTTTACGCCGAACTTCGAAATAAATATCCTTACATAATTGAAATAAACCTGTCTATTATGAAAAGAAAATTATTTTATTAGTTTGTCTGGAAAGTCCATGCCGATTTTTGGTAGGTGTTACAGGTATGAATATATCGGAATAGTTGAAAATAAATAACACGAATACATCGCCTAAAAGGGGGAAAGGTTCTGGAACAAAATTGTACCTACAGTGGGTGTAGAAAGTATTCGTACACCGATCAATTTCCAAAAAAAACTGTGTAAAATTGTAATTTATTAACTTATTTTTTATAAACAATGACATTCTACATGTTCTAGAAAATCTCTAGAATAGATAGATTTAAAAAAAATATAGCTATTTATGTAAGTTGCGAAATTAACAAGAAAAAAAACAATTAATCGATAGAAATGTTGAAGCAATAAGTATTCGCACAACTGTTTACTTTCCTGGAAATTTGATGTTTTCTAATTCGCACGGAGCAATAAAGTAATGTGTTTACGTTACAAACTCTGCTGTAAATGGTTCGTCATTGCTTCTATACTTTTACCAACTTTTTGCATTTTTTTGTTAATTTCACAAATTATATTAACTAGTAAATGTTGTTTGGACTATATCTATCTTAGAGACTTCCGAGAATATGTAAAATATCATTGATTATAAAAAAAGAAGTTAAGAAACTACAATTTCACACAAATGTTTTTTGGGAAATTGATCGGTGTATATTCTACACCCACTGTATGTAATTTAATAAATCTATATCAAAATTCAAATATGTATTGGAATTTTTCTTAAAAATTGCTACGAACTTTCTGGACAACCCAATACTTTTTGTATGAGCATCGATAAAGCCAATAGACCACAGTTCATGGGATTTTGGACAAATTTTCCACAGACACAGCTTCCTGCTCCCCGAAATGTAAATTCTCCGATGTTAATTAACTATTCGGACAGGCCTCGAGTGAAACGAGGTCCAAGGCCGAAGTTAACCGAGTACTGGCCAGGAAGAGGGTGGCTGCTGGAACAGTGTCAGCGAGTAGCTTGCACCGCGTCCAAAAGAGGGAATTCATAATTGCTCGATCTGCGTTTGTTCAACCCGGACGTTCCCAACCATGCCCGGTGTCAGCTTAACTCGATGCTACCGAAACCTGCGGGACCCCTCGAGCCTGTTAGGCGTGCCCCTTTCGAGGAAACTTTGCGATCCAGTGAACTCGTTGCTAGGCTCGATTGTTGTATTCCCAGGTATGTTTTGGTTCACTGGAGGGGGTTCTGTTGCTAGAATGTATAAATACAAACATAGGCTAAGGATAATCGCAAGAGAAGTGGAGGTGTAAAAATTCCCATTGGCGCTATCCAGTGCCAACTTCTGAGTCTACAATACAATATAATTCCTAGAACAACTACTTGTCTTTCATGCTGACCTTGGTTGACCCTTGAAAACAAACGTAAGATGGCTCATATTCCTAAAAATTGAAGTAAAGTAAACTCGTACGATTTAATTTCATTCTAATCAAACTTCAACGTTTAACCCTTGTACTAACAATATGTCACCATCCATAAATCCTTAAAATACTTCTTCCCAATTCGAAGTATTAGTCCCCTGCCTCCTCCCCAGTTAAGGTCCGCCATAAAGTAATCCCAGAAACAACGAGGTCAAACAGAACACGTTGAGCGTCCAAGTCACGACCAGGTCCATTAAATTCGTAAAAATTACTGCTTCACAGTTTGCCCCGAGCAAACACAGGGAAGTATGATGGACACTGGACGTCGACCAGGGGACTGGACAGAAAAACCCTCACGGCAGATGCTGGACGACGTGGCCAGCGTTAAATCCTCTCATCGAGGGCGGTTCGATTTGACGGACATCTGATTTTCATTGTGCACACGTTGCCTATTTACTCGCAATGCAAACAGAGACGACGTGGCTGTGCACCCGCGTTTGGCAAAGGAAACATCGCCAAGAGCACATGTTCAATTTTGTCTGCCACGATGATTCGTTACCATGGCTCGCTTAGAATTTATCGAATCACGCAGAAGTAGATTCTGAGAGCCACGACACGATGGAAAAAGCTCCCTGACTCCAAGTGCACTCAGGTAAACGAGATAGATCGCGGTGGGTGCCAAGGCTCTGTCAAAAATAGGCTCTGTTGAACATGCACGAGCCAAATGTTGGATCCTACAACTCCCTTAAAGGTAGTGGATCACTGTGATGGTAATTTTAGATAGTAGAATTTTGGATAGGCTACTTAACATTTATTTCCCCTGAATTTTCTTTTCCTTTCAATTCCTTTGCCATTTATTTCCTTTGAAATTTCTTTATCTTTTAATTCCTTTCCTTTACCATTCATTTCCCTCTTAATTTTCTGTACTTTTCAATTCTGTACCATTGTCATTTATTTCCCTTAAATTTTCTTTACCTTTCAATTCCTTCTCTTTTCCATTCATTTCCCTCACAATTTTCCCTTTACGTTTTGTTTAATTTTCTGGTTAAATGTTTCACCTTCGAAATCTTGTACCCACCACGAAACTAGAATAGCCAAATTCTGTTTTTGGAAGTCAGCGTATCCTGAATAAAAATATCCGAGAATTTTTCGTTTCCCAGTATAACAGACACGAATTGGCAACTCGAGTAACAGAGTCCTCGTGGATGTGGATGACAAGCGAGGATAAAGTCGCGCGGTGTCTCCCTCGGAAGACGGAGTACTGCCAGGAGGCATAAAGAACGCTCCTAAGAGATATTCACGATGTGGCGGATGGCAGAAATCCGTCTCTCCGACCATAAATTGCGTTTTCATCGTACATGGACTGTTTCATCTTCTGGACGACTGTGGAATATTATTTTGGGAAACTTGGAATCGTTCAATTCGGTTTCTGAAAGCTTCGTGGTGGAGTCTAGGGGCTGAATAGGTCTTTAACGTAGGTTATAAATCTTCATGAAATGATGAGTAAGAGTGATAGAATGATAGAATTACTAAATGAAAGGTGACACTGGTTAGCAAAGGTGAGGATTTGGAAGAGTAAAAGACGATGCAACGCGCTTCTTTTGATGCGTGAGGTCTTTTTCTGGCTATGGAGGCAAGGGTATCTTCCACTGAGAGGATTCTGAGAACCCCAGGACTCTGTAGAACCTTCAAGAAGAGACGTATGCTCCACCAAATAATGAGAAATTGTACCAGACTTAGGGGATGAAGGTATTATCCTGAAGAATCTCACTAGATTACCAGTCTCCACTCTGCGGAGATATTCAGCCTGAGTCAATGTGGCCCTCCCTCGAACAATTGGAATCCCTACACATGTAAACACGCTGTGAGTGTTACTGGCTGTAGTCCAATCATCAAGTGTCATCAGTTTCACTGTAGCTGAAGGATTCATTCTCCACTGGTAGTCTCCATAGCCAAGGAACTCCTGTTCCGTACCCTCCTCCATAAGAAACAGTAGCGTAACGAATAACAATCAAAGAATGAGAACATTGTCTCGAGGAATAAAGACTATCGACCCGAAGCACCAAGACGTTGCCCTGCAAACAGATCACTGACCCCAACACCGAGAACTTTTAATCCAACGAATGGAGGCATGAATGAATTTTAGGTTAGCCAACCTAAGGTCTCCTACTACAGATCTACGACGATCAGCTTATCCCACGACTTCCGACCAACAAAACTTCAAAATCTCGACGACAAGCACTGTCAAAGTCGTCGCCATTCACCGAGGAACACACCCTGTACCACGGTTAAGGCGTAATCGCGACTGATCCCTCGAGCTCGCGCCGATGAAACTCGCCCGAATTAATTCCCCAGCGGTGTCTTCAGATTTAAAATTCATAATCCGGAAAATGCAAAGCCCGTGGATAATTTCGTCGCCGCAGAACCGCGCCGCGTGGCCCGCGCGCGGCCATAATCTTCTTCTTAGCGCCCAAGCGTGTCCATATGCCGCACTGCGCCACGGGTGTGTAATGTTTAACAAAACGGTTCCAGCCGCGGGCCCGGGAGATGAAATGCAAATTTATCGCCGCCGGGGAAAATAAAAAATAAAAAAAGGAGAAGGGGGAAAAAAGAACGGCGCGGTCGGGGGCCGCGAGCGTCGAAGGGAAAACGTAGAGAAAGAAGAAAGAGGGGAACGAATAGGCCGAGAAAAGCGGAGAAAGAGCGAGTTAATGCCTGAATATTAATTATGGCGACCAGACCAGGGGCTGCGGCGTGGCCAGTGTTTTGTTTTCGGTTGTTTTGTTCGATTTCGAACGACGCGACCGCCCTCTGCGCGTTTTACTCCGCCGGCTGGCTAAAACGCTCAACTTCCGGCATTGTTCCGCGCACGGCTGACCGACGAATTCAACTATGGCTGTTGGGGACCGCAAGTACCGTCAAACGACCACATTTTCTTGCGAAGGAAAGCTGGAATTCGTTCGATATTGAGAGAGGAAGGGTTGAAGTTCGTCCTGATCTTGTGAAACGTTGGTCAGAAAGGGCCAGGAAAGGTCAGGTAAGTGAAGAACTTGGTGAAGAGAAGGTGTGAAAGTGGGAAGATGTGGGAAGTGGTTTTGGATATTGTAGAGACGTGAAAGGAGGGGTTTTGATAAGTTGTCAAGTTTGGTAGTGTTGCTAATAACCCCGTAGAGGGTTGTATAGCTTAATAAGGAAAAATGAAGAAAGTTAGGTAATGGAACTGAGTTATTCAGGTACAGAGAAATTCATCAGAGAGAATATATAGAATTGAATGGAAATGCTATCTAGTGGTTTATGTAATGGTACACAGCAAGTGGTAACCACCGGTAGTGATTATTAGGCTTTGTTGGGCGGGGCTTCGTAATTATGTTCAATTTTAGATGTTTGATTTCCTATTTATTGGGCCCTTTCTATTATGGTACAATTTATTTCGAAATATATTAATATATAATAAATCTTCGTCAATTTTATAATCACTAGACTGAGGACATTTATGCATTTATGATAAGATTAAAATAAAAATTAATTTATGTGTCTGTTCTTCATCTGTGTATATATATGAATTTGCATAAATATCTGTAGCCTAGTGATTATATAATCGATTAAGATTCATCATGTAAAAACACATTCCAAAATAAATTGTAACTTAAAGGACGAAAGTTACTTATGGAACAGTCCAATATTTTATATACACAAATCAAGCACAGGAACCTAAATTAAAGCTTTGTCTTCTAAATATTGCAACGTGTATTCCACTTTTTATATTTTATACATTTATGTACTTTGACACATTCTCGTATACATGTCATAAATGCATAAATATCCACAGTCTAGCCGCGATGATTTTCTCGAGAATAAAAACCCTTTTTAACCACTACATTAGTTTAAATTTCTCTAAATCATATATTCCTCTAATTTTTTGCCAGCATGTAATTTATCTGAGTTGAAATCATACACAAAACAAAAGCATGTAGGTACCATACATTGTATGTATGCTCAAAAGCACTTCTATTATTTAACTTTGATTAAATGGGCATAAGTAAATACCAACCAACAAACTTTATATTTAAATTTATAGAGGACATTTTTTTACGTGTTCTGTAACTATACATTTTTATTCTTGTGTTGGTGTACTTAAATAAAAATAAAAGTAAATATCTACATACATAAAGCTATTTTATCGTGTTTTTTACTTAATGAAAACATATACGTATTATTGTAATTTATGTATTTACAAGCTTTTACTCGTGGCGTGCCGCGAAATTATCGATAAAACATTGTTCTGCCGTGGAAGATAAAAGGTTACGTAGCATTGATCTAAAGCACCAACTAACAAAGTAAACTATACGAAACATGCACCCACTAATTCCATCCCAGAAATATACATCACCCCAGCCTTCCTCCAAGACCCGTGTACTACCCAATTTACCCTGATAGCCCTCTTGAACCCGTTCCAGGAAACACCGGAATCTCTGGTATTCTATTAGCCCTCGGCCCAGAAACACGGGGCGTCGATGTTTCCCATTGTCATCCGCGGTTAATCTCGGCCGATCTACTCGCGATGCAAACGATACGTGATCCTACGGGCGAGCCGAATAAAACGCAAGGGAAGACGAGGTAAAAAAAGAACAACTTACAGAAGCGAAAGAAAGAAACTCAACTCCCGTGCTCCCCTTCTGAAACTCGTGGCGTGGCAAACTGGTCGGGTGCGCGTCGTCGCCCTCCGAAAAACCGCAACCCCGACCGGATGTGCACGCAATGTTTAGATTCTTCATCGCGGTCCACCGCATACACGCGTTGCATGCGAGCACACGAGCTCGCCGTGTACAATGGCTTGCGGTAAGTATGCGGGGATCAAATTTAATCCCTCGTAAATGCTTCCCCCATCGCTATCTAGTATTCCATCGCCGCCGTCTGCCATGTGTCTAGCTTCTTTCCTTTACGCTGGTTATGGTGGCATTACCTTCCATTTGTTGTTTTCGTTTTTCGAGCTGTTATTAGAGTGATTCCCTTTGCGGATAGAATTGGCGGTGTTAAATTGGGTGGAAACGCGAGGCGAGTTTTGTGGCAAAGGGTAGGGAGTTTTGAAGGTTTGATTTCCAAGTTGTCGGAAGATGTTCGTCGTTGAAGATAGGAAGTTTCGGTGATGAAATATATAGAAGTACTTGTCATAATTTCATGGTTTCTCCCTATTGAGGTGTCGCAAAGTCTGTTTCGACACTTTCTAAGCCTGCTGGGACTGTATCAAGGATATCTCATATAAGTTAAGAGTGACTCACCAATCCTGACAAAGTTTCTATTCCTTATTTATTTTCTAGAATCTCCTAGCCTTGTTTCCAAAGCTTTCTGAAACTCTAGCACAATATTAAACAAATCTCACCCAAAGTAAAGGTGAATCCTAACACACTGGCAAATCCTAACACACTTTTTCTACCCTAGCACCTCCCTAGGATTCCCTAGTCTAGTTTCCAACGCTCTCTAGGCCTACTGATACAATATTAAACAAATCTCAGCCAAATTAAAGATAACCTCGCCAAACCCAACAAGCTTTCTCTCTTCTTCTCTCCTCCTCCCTCCTAGAATTCTCCTCTTACTCCAACCCCTCCGATCCCACCTGAATTGAACGACAAGCGATTCGTAGGATCCGCATTAAACTATTCACCTAAACGGAGCATCGAGGACGTTAGGGCTGTCAACGAGCCCGGGGAACAGCGTCGACAAGTTTTTCCACCCGTGTCGCTTCAAAGGGGTAGGGGGAACCCTGTTCTCACCGTCCCTCTATGTCCCCTGTGTATACAGGGTTGCGTTGGAGCACGATGTTTGGCCAACACCCTGGTAACCAGGAACAACCGAAATCGTCGCGCGTCAAGGCTGCCTCGATCTAACCCGCAAATCTCGTTACCCCTGTTTACCCTTCTGTCATGCAAATAAGTGTAACAATCGCACTTTTACTCAACCGTAGGCCCGGGGGCAGGGCGGCGACGAGAGCTGGGTTGTAAATGCGACCTTCTCCCGTGTCATACGACCGCTTTTATGGGGCCGCATTAGGAGACCATGGGGAATGGTCCCATGCCTGTTCTCCGGGGGATTATACTGTTTTTTTGCGACATTCGTTTGACACGACGGGGAGGCAGGGGGATATTTACACGACGCTATGTTTGACGCGTCGTTGAAAATGCCCCCGTTACGTTGGCGCCTCGTGAACTACCTGGGTTAACGACGACGCGAGCGACGTTGTTGGTCGCGTTCTCCTATTTGCAATAATAGAGGTGGCTGGATTACTGACATAACCGCAACCTAGTGCCCCGTGAGACCTACTATTACGTTGCAGGAGGTAATACAGTTAACAATTCTTTGAATGTTTTGATCATGATTCTTAGTCATGATTCTTGTCATGATTCTTTGAAGACGTGAATAACGAGAAAGAATACTCTTGAACGCGGTTTCGAGCGACAATGTGGAGAATAGGCTAGGATTTTATAGGAGATCAATGTAGGTAAATAAGACAATCTATTCTATATTAATCAGTCCTCTAACTCCTAATCGGTCTTATGTTAGCGTACACCCTGTAAAGACGAGGACTCATAAGGATAGTTTCGAGTGACAACCTGAAGCACTACCCAGTATTATATAGAAAACCAATGCAAATAAATAAGACAGTCACTCCTAACTCCTAATCAGTCCTATATTAGCCTACACCCTGTATACTAATTACGAGGACTCATAAGGTTTTAAGTGGCAACCTGAAGGATAGCCTAGTATCTTATAAATAAGACAATCGTTCCAATTCCCCTACAATCACGTCTCCACTTTAAAGACCCATTCCACGACATCTACTTAATCCTATAATGCAACCGAGTTAAACACGTTGGCGACCACCAAGCGCCCAGGCATTATATCGCGGTATGATGCCACACTTCGCGGCCACGCACACCTCCAGCCAAGCTTTCGCCATTCTCCACCATCGAGACCTCTGTATTTTCCAACGCAACGTCACGTTGGAGTCTCACCCCGAGCATTTACCACCTGTGAACTCGCCCCAACAATACGTGGCATAATTTACTAACGCGACCAACCACGCTGGAAAAACGCAATAATCTCTCTCGCGACGCGTCCTGCTGTTGTAGAAAAATTCAACAAGGTGTTGAGAACTCGAAATCAGGCTTCGCGGGTTCATTGAAAGGCTACGAGTCTCCGTCGGCTTTCTCGTCCCTTAACGCTCAGACGAAGTTTACGTTCTTCTGGCCGGGTATAGTAAGCGCGAAATATGTTCCCACTCCGTCCTGGGTGGCGGTGGCTATAAACTGATGTTACGAGACGCCTTTGTCCTCAGGAAATATCTGCACGTGCACGGAAAAACGCACCTGCTCGTAATATTTATCCAAAGCTCGTTTTATGTAGCTACTAAGTGATAAACGTTGGATGCGCGGTTTATTAGCAGTGGACACGCTAGGAGCGAATAGTTAACAGGGCCCGTCGACTGAGCATGAATACGCCTCGCAAATATTGGCACAGTATCGGCGTATAATTAGCCAGGGCTTTTCGCGCGACGTGAAAGAAGGCAAGCGGAAAAAAGACCCGAGAGGCCATGGTTTGGTTGCGGCTGGGAAAGTGCAACGGGAAACCGTGAAAGGCCGAGCTATTAGCGTGCACTTTCTCATTACATCCTCCACCTCGTGGATCGAAACTTTTTGCTAAGAACGAAGATATACTTTAACCGTTTGAGCTAGGGAGCCATGGACTCATAAATTAGACAAAAATGAGGTATGGGTGGAAGTATGTAATTAAAGCTTGGGGGAACAAATTTTGTAGGGTATGAGGTTTAGGTGGAAGGAGATGAGGATCATAGTCAAGGATAGTAAGATATGAGCGCTATATTGTTAAGGAATGGGGATTTTAGTATTCGACATCTTTCACTGATACTCTGAGCTACTAAACTAACTTACTAATAATTTGATATTGACTACAGATACTGCGAGTTAAGAAAAATTATGAGTTTTCAGGTTCTGAACTAGCATAGCATGAACATTCCAATTATCTTCAAGGAAAACTCCGCTAAACTGAAGCTAAGCACTGGGTTCTTGAGGGATATTGGAACGTATGCACGTTTAGTATACGTTTAGTTTCCGAGTTCTTTTATATATCATCGAGGGAAGATAGCGAAAATCCATTAAAAATGTAAAAAAATATTTACAATAACGCAACAACATCGTCGCAAGATTGATAAATGTCACAGGTTAAATATTAACTTGAACTTTTGTTAATTTTTAATCAAATAATTTCTCGATAATTTTTCTGAGCTGCTTTTACCAAAGTCTCCACCAGTAAATAAATTTCGATTACAATGAAGGAAAATCCGTCCAAAAATAAGACCAAGACGTCGTCTCAAGTTTCAGCCCTGGCTGATGTTCCCCGCTAATTTCTGGCCTTGCACGCAGACGCAAAAGAAGGCAGACGGAAAAGGAAAGCCAGAGAGGTTCCTGTTTGGTTGGCTGGGAAAACTGGAAACAAAAGTCTGTGGTAACGGCGAGTTATTAGCGCGGACTTTCTCATTATTTCCTTCGCGACCACATCGCTTCCTGCGAGTAGAAGCTGTGTTTAAACTGCCTCGTGTTAAACAGGCTCCTCAGACCCTGTCATCCGTCCTCGTTTTCCCAATTAGCTCGGCGTTAATTGCGCGTAATTGTTGCACAATGTGTCTCTGTGATTATAACGTTTCCGAAAGTATGCCGGCATAGCGGCCACTGAAACGAAAGGAACTTTTCATGCGTTTCAATTGATATAAAAATTAGAGGGGAAAAAAGCGGATATGACCTTCCATGATGAACCCGTAAATGTTCTAAGCTTCAAATTTGATAGTGGACTTTTAAATCGAATTATACTATGCAATTGGTTAATAAAAAAAGTTAAAACAGTAAACGTCAGCTGTAAAAATTGCTCAAATAATAAATACAGTAAAGACTGGATAAGTGCAAGAAAATCGGGACGCAAACATTGCAGTTATCCAGTCTAGGTTTCTAGTCTATGTTTACATTCGGTTCGAGTCGAGCGCCAAACGTAGAAAACGACAGAGAGTGAAAGAGAAAGAAGTTCGAGGAAAAGAAGCAATGGTGGGGATAGTCATCTTGCATTTATCCAGTCAATCCTGTCTTGCACTTATCCACTCTTCACTGTACATTGATATTCTTTTACATTTAATTTGAAAAATCAGGCTTCTAAGGGTTAAAGATTAGTTCGAATCAGTTTCTTCCTTACTATTATTTACTAGCTATCGTTTTACCTTCGTCATTTCTTTTAAATTTTTATAATCGTAACCTCAGTTTTTGTAAGTTACTCCAGCACCTAATCGATTGAAATCGATATACAGCCACACGTTTTCGAGAAGACGTCAATTTTCATCCATGCCAGGGATGTTTAAGCCGTTTGACTAGCGACCGACTGTGACAATTATCCAGCGGCGCGTTATAAAGTTCAATGACAAAATGCACCGACCCCCCTGGCTGGTTCACGGTACGCGGAGCGCCTACTCACGCGCAATTGCGCATTAACCCGCGTGTGCGTGTAATGGGGAGCCACGTGCAGGCTGCTTCACCTTTACCTCATCGTCTGTTGAACTTTGTTACACTCTCGCGGAGACACTGCGTGTGACAATTAACGGCGAACAACGCGGAGCTTTTGAGCCGCAACGGTTGACGATTTTACGTGACCTGTGAAATAATCTGGCCCGTGTGTGTACGCAATTATGCTTGGCGTGTTTGCATAACCTGTCGCGTCGATCCATCACTGGGATTGAACTGAGCAGGTCTCTTAACAGAGTGGGAAACGAGTCGAAGCTGGAAGGTGAAATTTGGTAATGGTAAATTTGGTAATTGCGAGGAGCAACCCGAGGACGAGGTAATTGTTACCTGATAAAAATGATGTTGGGCAAGTGTACTTGTCTACTTTTACAAAAATAATGCAAACATTCTTTTTATAAATTGTTTATATTTTCGACTAGAAGGCTTAGTTCCTCCCCCCAAAAAACATTATAGTCACTCTGTGTATGATTTGAGGTCGACCTGTGAGAACCTGACAGACTGGCAGGTGAAATTCTGTACCTGTGAACTCTTCAGTTTGGTTGAGACATACTTAAATGCACTTTAATACAGTGATAGTTGTCTTTAAAAAATGTCAGTAATAGCTCCGTGAGAACTTGAAGGGGAGACATTGTGACAACATGACAGGCAGTTCTGTATTGCAGAAATTTCTGCCGTGATTTTCGATAACAAATAAATTTATCGACACTCTAGAAAAGATCCTTTATGCTCTACACTTTAGGATGGCCCTCAAGATGAAACTTAGAGTAGTGTATTTACAGGCTGTCAAGATTGACAAAGCCTGAACTAATTGAACCAACTATCTGACCTATCAACCTAATATTCTTCCAACAATAGAAGAGATCCTTCATACTCTAAACTTTAGGATAGCCCTCAGGATGAGACTAAGAATAATATATTTACAAACTGTCAAGATTGACAAGGTCTGAACTAATCGAACCAACTGTCAATCTGATATTCTTCCAACAATATCCACAGGTGGCACAAAAATGTGAGACTCGAGGATTTCAACAAAACCAGCCTCAAATTCCAAGGATCCTTCCTAACTTCAAAGAACAATACCTCCCCACTTCCGAAACGTGCACCAAAAGACTTTAGGTTCGAATCAGCGCCGGAGGAAACTGTCGCGGAAATCTAAAAGAAGAACATGTTCCTTTGTCGATGCTTTATCGCCGGGTCCGTGTTTTTCCAGTCATTGGCCGTTGTCCCTCGATAATTTCCGCGCAAGAACGGAAGCGACTGTTCCATTCCGGATGGAAGGTTCCTGGTTTGCCGCCGTGGCAGGGCATTGTTCGAAACGAGAAAAAGAATCGCGGCGCCGCGACTTCCGCGGCTAGTTTTATTTGCCGAGCGGGTCGATTACGGTCGTTTTGGTGGCACGTAGCGAAACGATCTGGCGTTCCCCCACGGCAGAAGGCGGTACGAACTTTCCTGAGGGCGCCTGGACCGCCGTGGAAAACTTCTTATGAGTTGGTTTACTGGGTTACGACTTCAGCCCTCGACAGGAGATAAAACTGCAGTTTTAAACCGCTAGAGGCTGACTGGCCTGGCCCTTTCTCGCACTCGATCTCTTCATCGTTATACAAGGGAGTCCTCGAATTGCCTCTGGATGACGTATGCTTAATTTAAACATTATTTATTAACAAATGATTACCTCATTTTTTATCGAAAATTTAATTCTTCATTCAAATACTCGTCAATTACAGAAATTTCAAGATTTTTAAAACCCCCTACATATTTCACTAGCAATGAACATGTAGACTAAGTGATTTTTTTTTCCAGATTTAAATTTGCACTAACCACACTGCGTGCCACAGAGTACCTCAAATTCGATAAGACTCGCGAGAAATGGCTTCGATTTTACCATTTTCTAATATTTCTCGATTATAATTTGTAAGAATATACGTGTGCGACGTTGGGTATATGAATGTATTAGGTCGTCCAAAAAGTTCGTTTATACTTCTATTTCCAAAATTAATATGTGAAACATACTCTTAAGTGTCACAAGGGAAGATAATCTGTCTTAGTCAGTTACTAGAAAATTTCTGTGGTTTTCTTATTAAATTTCGACGCAGTCTTCAGCACAAACTTATGGGACGACCTAATACATAAACACGCACAGCACCTATCGTACAGGTGACCGCGAGTGGCGGCTCGCGAATCAATTTTAAAAACTAGCAGTTAAGTTTTAGTTGAGCGATTTCGCCAGCAAGTCGAAGGCATACTGCCAGTAATTTCTTTTGTTTTTTTTTTGGAGGGGGGCGGAAGTACCATCGGTCTAGTTTGTTTAGTTTGTGTTCCTTTTTCTCGTCTTTACGTATATATGCAGCGTTATTTTTTTTTGTGTCCGTTTATGAGAAGTGTATGTGGCTGTAATTAAAGACCAGATTTTTGTGAAGATAACTGCGTTTAGTTAATTTGTGATAAACCCCATGCCATCATCCTGGACTGTTTCCTTACAAATTTTTGTCCACCTAAAGTATTAGGTTGTCCCAAAAGTTTCTTCCATTTCATTAATAAGTAATACATACACAATATTTTATGTCTAATGCTACATTATTGAATTGTGTACGATTCATTTTACACCATTACTGTTACAACATTAACATCTAAGATTTAAGTTGTCTATTTATATAAACACTACCGCACAAAATAATTGAGTGCAAATTACGAAAGAAACTTCTGGGACAACCTAACAGAGCCCGTTGACTAACCTAACAGAGTCCCGTCAGGTCCCAAGACGAATCTCCCTCCCTTTTCAGTCCCCATCTCCGTCATCAACCTTTTCTTCTCGTCCCAACAGCCGTAAATCGGACCCTGGTCGTAAAGCCCGAGTGTCCTGTCATCGAGAATGCGAAACAACGAACTAGATGGACATAAATACATCCGTAACGTCGGATCGATCACGAGCAGAAGGCGAGCGGAACGGAATGCGCCGAGGGTTTCTTACCAACCGGCTGGGCGAAGCACTCCTTTACTATGTAATTCTTCGCGTAGGCTTACCTGGAACATAAAATAAATTAGGTTCCAAGAGCGTTCCGACGTGCAGGCCGCCGCTGATGTTCTTGGGCCATTCTTTGAATCGGTAACGAGGCCCATTGTTGCACGAGTTTGGTCTCGGTTCAATAGTTTCGCTCGTCTAATTATATCTGTATTGGGAATCCTGGAGGAGTACGCCTGGATGGAATTGGAATTATTTCTGATCATCATTTTTTCTAGGTATTTCACCGTAAGATTTTTATGAACGGAGGTAATAGCCAGTAGGTGTTTTGGTCAGATTGAGGCAGTCTGTTAACACGTTGATCGTCACATGAATATTTGTGAATGTTTCTATGAGAATCAAAGTTTGTTTTGAGGCAATCGAAATCTACATAATGTAACATTTGTCGTAATATTTATTTTTATAACGTTGTCGAAATTCATGAATCGTAATCAGATTTAAGGTCTATTTACACATATCCGTAACGTGTCAGTTCCGTAACGTTCCATCAGTATCAGTAATTTTAAATATTCTTCTGACACGGAACTGACACGTTACGGATATGTGTAAATAGACCTTTATTGTCTTTAACATTTTACTTTCAAGATTATGTTACTTAGTACCATAATAAAAAGCCCTGTCACCTACATGTGGGACCCGCGGCGTGTTAAGAGAACTTTGAGGATGGATTCTGAGTATTCAGGGCCTTAATATGGGAGTGCTCTCAGACACTCTGCGATTCCTGAATCATTCTAGAGTTTATATCTTCCGAGAACTCTGTATTATCGTAGACTGTCCATCATGTGAGAACTCTGAATCATCGTGATCTTTTGTGTCATCCTAGAGTCTGAGTTGTCCATGAACTCTTTGTCATCCTAGACTCTGTGTCATCCAAGACTCTATGTCTCCTATGAACTCTATGTGATCCTAGACTCTTTGTCTTCTTTGAACTATTTGTCATCCTAGACTTTCTGTCCCCTACAAACCTGTCTAAACCTTGTCCTAGTCCACCTACCTACTCTAATATCCTAAATTCTTTTAAAAGCCATCTTACGCGTACTTATTTTCATTCTGGAATCCGTCCAATCGATATCGTTGACTGCACGTCAGCGTTCTTCGAACTTTTTCTGATCGCAACCCAGTTGGACGCAGGGCACAAGTCGGTTGGCCCATTATCCCTTCCCTCGGCAGTTTCCTTCCACAGAACGCTCACGATTATCCCCATTTAGGTCGTCGAGCTATAGACCGTCTGCACGGCCACGTGGCCTTCTAAATGTACAGTAGGTAGATGAAAAGATACTTTGAGGATTACATTTTCAAAAGCAACATGTTCCGCGGTTCCCAAGATGACGTAAGGATTGAAAAGCAACAAACGTACTTCAGACATTATTCTATGTGGAATTGCGGTAAACAACCTATTGTCGAGAACGAGCTCTTTGATGAAAAAGGAGAATGGCAGAAAATTCTTTAATCTAGTGGAGACAATAGAACTTAAGCTTGAATCTCGACTCTCATGAACCTAACTCGTCATAGCTCTGTATAGATCTACATAAATGAATCCTATTGCATCCTGTTCAGCTTTAGCTTTGACAGGTGAGTGGGACAAAGATTCTTCAATTTAGGAGAGATCATAGTACCGAAGATTTGACACCAAGCCTTCCAAAACTTAACCCTTTGCACTCGAGAGGTGACTTTCACTCGCCACATAATTCGATGCCGCAACTCAAAAAGTGACTCTTGCTCACTGGTTGGTTTAATGCGGAGACTAGATGCGCGATAATCTTTTTTAATTTTGTTTAATTTCTTTGAAGTGTGTTTCTAAGTTCTTTGGGCTTTATTCACACATCGCTTTTATCTGCGCTTTCAAGCAAAACGTGTTTATCTCGTCTTAAACGTGTTCCATCTTGCTTTTATGTATAATCTTAAGAAGTGTAGAATGATACTCCTTCATATAAAGATAAGATTTTTGTTATCCTCATTTGAAAAAAAGCAAAATTACAAACATTATTGTATGAGAAATTATCTTCGTAAAGATGCAAAGATACACAAAATGTTGAAATATAAAAGTTCCATACATTAATTTGTATGTGTAATCATTTTAAGTTAGAGGTAAAAAATTCACCAGAAATGCTGCGAAATGTTTCGTGTTGCTGGTTCGTCTGCGCGAAAAAGCCTCGAGTGCAAAGGGTTAATTTGCTCTAACTTTATATAGACCTAAACTAACTTGAACCTAACTTATATGTACATATCGTATTCAAAACGAGAAAAAATTCCAAAGCTTCCTAAAACTTAATCTGCCCTAAATCTATATATAGATTAAAAACCTGCCCAAACTAAAAACCTCCTTTACTCTAGGACCTCTCCAAAAAGAACACGAAATAAAATGCTCCAATCCAATGGAAGACCATAGAACCCAAGGATCTTCTCGCCTTCAAGTGATCTCCAATTGCCCCGACACGAGTAACTCGAAGAACGCCCCAGAAATCGATTGATACAAAGTGGCCTATCCTTCGAGACCTCGCTGGTTATTTTCGCCTGGACTGATGGCAATTTCATCCACGCGTGCCACTATCGTTATTGTCAACTGTTGTTGCTTAGCTCGAGGTTTTAAACGACCGTTCGCGGCAACGAAGAAGCGACAAAATGGAACTCCATTCCACGAGTTGGCGCGTTACTTCCTCGAAGGAAACGTTCGCCACCGGTTATGAAAATGTAATAAGGAGTCGACGTCTTGGAGAAAAACTTTCCCTGGCCGTGGCAACGTCCCCGTACTCGACCATAACCGAGAAACACTGGTGAAACTCCTTTTGGTTCGCGAGGATGACGCCATTGTGGCCTGTATGTGGTAATATCTAACGCTCTGTACAGGACCTGCGAGTACTCTACCAGGAAATACTAATATACACTCCGGTTATGATCATTTTGAAGGACATCAACGTGGGCCGAATTTGTGATCTTGTTTTGAGAATTTATGACAGTGGTTATAATTAAGAAGGAGAATTTTTATTATATTTGACGGTAAAGAGGGTACGCAAGATTTGGGAAAATTGAATTTTTACAATTGTATACTTCTCGATGTATTTTTTAATTTTTATTTAAGTTCACGATGTATGTTATGTAATTTTTTAGGGATGAAGTTCGAACCTGAATAAAGTGCACTGTAATTTTTCTATAACCTTTGCTCTTCCCTCTTTTTTTCTATCCACTTACAATACAAAGTGCATTAAAAAATATATTGTATTCTTCAACTAAATTATTTTTCCTCCGCAACAAAACAGTATCCCCGCACAAATGAACTAATAAACTTCGAAACAATTACAAGTTAATGAACGAGTTAAGTAGAGTCTGATTCGATTCTACACAGTTGATGGTCACCGAAGGGATGATTCTCATCACACATAGTGGACTCATCTCTCAGTCCTGATTCAGGAAGCGAAGTGATTGGACGCTTCGATTGACTTCCACGTGACAGGCTCATTTGCCTAATGAACGCACGCTGGAACAAACAAACCTCCGGAGGTGTTAACCAAATTGAGCTCGAAGCCGTAAAAAATATTCCGACATCCCTTAGCGTGATCTAGACACGATCGCGCGAACGTATGGCCGACAATGTACATGGAGGCGAAAAGCCAGGGTATCGGGAGAGGTATCGACAGCTAGACAATGATTAATCGCGGATGACGAAATATTTGGTTGGAAAAAATCGAGCGGCTGCGATTCGTCGTCCGTCAACCGGCTCTGCGCTGAGACACGAATTGCTCGTGACGCAACCAATTCGTCTCGTATCTCCATTCGACGCGTATATCATTCATTCGACGGAGAAAAATCGTCCGGGCGTAACCCCCCCGGATTCATCCATTTCCGTGTCGGTTTGCCACATTTAATCCGATCTTCTCAATGATACCGTAAACCCCGTTCGCTCGCTACTACATAGAGGACATGGTCCGGAGTCTCTACGATACAAATTTACTAATTTTTGGAAGAGAAATATTTAATTATGTTTGTGATGACATTTGTCAGGGAACTGGTATTTATAACGTTAGGAATGAATCATTATACTTCGAGCTTCGTTCTTCGAAGATCAAATGTAGAATATATCTTCGGTTTATATACTATTTTTGAACCGAAACCGAAGATATTTTCTATTTTCTATTTGATCTTCGAAGAACGAGGCTCGAAGTATAATTACGATCGAACTTCACAGGTAAGTTCGTTTGATCGTATAATTATTTTGGGATGATAGTTACTTACAGTCAGTCCCATAAGTATTCGTATATTCGTACCCTCTATATGTATTGAAGAAATTTGTCTAATTTAAATGATAGTCTTCATACTTCCAAATCAATTTTCCATTATCAATAAGTACATGAATAAACTTCACACATGTATATGTTTACATTTATTTGGAAACATGAAGCACTCATGTAAATTAGACAAATTTCTGCAATAAATATAGAAGGTACGAATACTTATGGGACTGACTGTAAATAACAGTATATTGAAAATATACTTGTGAAGGCAGAGTACATGTTGTGTTTGAATCATTATGATAGATTAAACTGATAAATTAAACCAATTATTATAAATTCAATCTAGGCTCTACTAAATCATACTATATTATGCGTAATGTCCACCAGGTTGAGACATGGTATATTGAGAATCTAAAAGGTAAATGTAACAAAATGACAAGGAAATATTTGTTCTTATACTAATCCTGATATTGAAAATAACAGACTATGAGAAGACGATTATCGTAACTTCAAAGACGAGGAACAGCTCGACCTTGTCTCAGTGTCTGAAAAGCTGGCCTCAAGAGGAAGGTAGCCTTACTAATGAGTCTACCGACGGTCTCCTGCTCTCAGATGTCTCTTCTCACTCTAAAAGTAACTCTACTCCTGCTCTGTGAAGTGTCCATTGTACCCTAAAGACAGCTATAATTTTTCACCGTCGAAAGCACCCTGGGAACAATTTGTAATCCCTCGCAATGGAAACTACCTTCTTCAACGTAACAGTACCTGCGATACATCACTCCCGAAGTATCCCTACAACCATGTTCACAGTATTCGCTATTTAACGCAAGCTATGCGCGATGAAAGTCACATTTACTAAGAATTTTATCCACCAATCCTTTTTATCCTTTCTCTTCTTTCCACGCAACGACGAACAGTGGTTCAAATAACCCGAGAACCTAGGTCAAAAATTTTTGGTTGGTCAAGATAGTCAAATATATGAAGAATAATGTGCCAACATCGTTTTTTTCATTTACGCACTCATAAAACAGTGTGTTCCATAGAAAATTACAAGTTTTCGTGGTATACATTTCGTAGTCAGTCGTCTTGTGAAACAGCGTTTGCTTATAAGCGATTTCCAAATGTTTTATCAAAATAATATACATTCTTACATTATGGAAAGTGTTATGGAAGGTCTATACTATACTTTGTAGCAATTAGAATTTTCTAATTATGCATATGTACATAGTTACTACATTTAAAAAATAATCGAGAATTCAATTATTTTTCTTTTATTCTAAAACTTTATGAAGAAATTTGTTATACTTCGTGGACGACCCTGTGCGTCCCGGTACTCATTTTGGTGCCATTAAATGCGGTGGAGCTTTGTGATCATAATGAGAGCCAAATTGGTTCCAACTACGTCCAACTACAGTTTTTAAAACTATTTGAATTAGAAACGACACGAGCGGTAGCGTATCCTGAATGCTTGTATGTTGGCGTTTGCTATTAAAGCCTTTGATTTTTTACAGGAATTTTTATCAACCATTTTTATGAAGTAAATGAAATGTTAAACTAATAAAAAAATTGTTGTTGTTTATTTTTAATAATTTAATTCACTGTTATAGCCCCATGAAATTTGTCCTTTTTCTCATGGTCGTCGTCGACGAAAGAACGTCGCCGTTGTTGGATTTCCATTATTTAACGCAAATTGCGAGCAACAAAAGAATTATCCCACCTCTACAAAGAATTTTATCCATCGATCCTTCTCTTCCTTCTTCTTCATTCCACGCATCGCTAAAAGTACGCTTCAAGTACGTAGTTCAAATCGGTCCCTCTATCGCAAAATTCCCTTTTCATCAAAATTACGTTCCCCTTTCAGATATCGAGAGCCGTTTATCACGAGTTCCGTTATCGTCCGCCTTTTCCATCTTACTCGAGCCCGTCTGCCAATCGAGATCGCGGTCATGCAAATTGCCGTTGCGCTCGTGAATATGAAAAATAGGAAGAGCCGCGACCACGGGCCGAGGTGCGCGATAATTTACATTTGAAGAAAGATAATAATGGAATTATACGCGACGGCTCGCGATACGTAACGCGGGGGCGGCGTTCCACGGGAAACGAGAACGCTCCAAGCTGGACCATAGAGAAGGAGAATTAAGAGGGTACGACGTCGGCGGGTGGACGCCGTTATCATTACGTTGCCGGCAAAACGACGTTCTGGGACTAACGAGCCACTTTAAGTCTAACTGCACTCGAGAAACACAACTTCTTCTTTTTTTTTTCTTTCTATCGTTAGCCGAGATCAAAACTTGAATTACTCATCAAAGTCGAGGGGATACGTATCTCGCGAGGAATTACCATCTAAATGAAAGTTGTGTGTGATACCGCGTCTACTCTGGTAAACGGTTCGTTTAGTATCTTGCGCTGCACAGTGTGGTATTTCAGCGATCTAGCGGGACAAAAGTCACAGTGAGTGTAGAAAGTATTCGTACACCGATCAATTTCCAAAAAAGACTGTGTAAAATTGTAATTTATTAACTTATTTTTTATAAACAATAACATTCTACATATTCTCGGAAATCTCTAGAATAGATAGATTACAAGAAATAAAGCTATTTATGTGAGTTGCGAAATTAACAAGAAAACAACAATTAATCGATAGAAATAAAAAGAAAGAAATTTACAATAATTTATAAGTATGTACTACTTCCTTCGTTCGATTTCCTTTTGATTTTATAATTATTGTAACTTTTCTAATGTAATATGTAAAATATCAATTATTATAAAAAAAGCAGTTAAGAAACTACAATTTCACACAAAAGTTTTTTGGGAAATTGATCGGTGTACGAATACATTCTACACCCACTGTATGTGGTCCAATATCTCGGAAACTATTACCGTCCACACACGAAGCTACTCAAAAAAAAAAAACGTAATTGGTTGCTCACTGAAATCAGAAACTAGTTACTTATTGGTTAGTAATGTAGTCAGGTTGGATAGGCGTAAAGGGACACAGAAAGGTAAAACTCAATATGGAATTAGTATATTTCGGAAAAATGAGGAGACTACAAATTAACGGAGACCTTTCCGTGTTGGCGGCAAGAATGAGACTGCCTTTTTCTACCTTCGAAGCGACGCAGCTTTTTCGCACTTTCCCCCTTTTTCCAAATTGTCTTTATTTTACCATGACCTGCTCAGATCTTTTTTAACGCGACTTGCGAACGTCGAAGTCAGCGTCGCCTTGGGTTTTTCCCGGTCTCGCCTTCAAACACCGGGGGTACCGCTTCTACCTAGTCCTTACATAAGCGTTGTATATGTATTGGGTTGTCCAGAATTCGTGCCAATTTTTAAGAAAAATGCAAAGGCGCATTTGAATTTTGATATATATTTATTGAATTATATAAATACCATTTTGTTCCACGACCTTTCCACCTTTTAAGGGATACACCCATGTTAATTGTTTTCCACCATTTCAATATAAACAGACGTGTACCATCTACCAAAAATTGGCACGAACTTTACAGACAAACTAATACATTCTATCTACTATAACGATTTTGAACATTTGCAGAACAAAGCAAAGTCATATTCGCGGTCATTGCTTGAACAAATACTGTTAATGATTAATATAACTAGAGACCAAAGTTAATATTAAGGGTAGTTTAAGGATTCGATGTATGTAGATTAAGGGTTATTAAATTTAAATTAAGTATGTAAGATATTGAGTGTGGTGATATGAGTGAGGGTGTATATGGTTTAGTGGATTTTAATCCAAGTCCATTTCGTGCCTTAAAAGCTGGAATAAAAATTATATCTATCTAATTAATGTAACTATTGTCAGGAATTAATTTTTCAGCTGATAAATTCAATCTGCTTCGATAAATTATACTGTACTATGTATGTTATGTGTACTACTACACATGGCCTGCGTTAGGGGTGTGGGGGGCGCGGTCGGGAAATTGTTCCTAGTATGTGAATATACCGATACATTCTCATTGTCTTCTATGCTATGTAGTTTAGCAATTTTTACAATCTAACTACGAATTCATCGGTTGATATTATTACCCTTTTTTTTTAAATTTTAACAGATAATCTTGTCCAGGCCTCCAATATTGTTTAAACCGGCTATGCTACTTCATTATGAACTGATTTTCCGAGCGAGATTTGATAGAAATGAATCGACACGAATGGAATGAAATTTCCGCAGGTGAAATGAAATTTATCCTAGTTTCCTGTATTCGGACGCAACATTCCCATCACTGTCACGTTTCAGACGTAATTATAGCCGCGTGCCGCGGGAAGCCGACTTGTAGCGCTTCGGTTCATACGTATCCGACGAATCAATGAGTCACTGTTCTCGGAACGTGTCACTGCAACTTGCGAAACTTCCTCAGGTTCATTCTAAATTAATTTCTCGGGATGCAACACACCTTGCACGCGCGGCAAAGTGCCAGGTATATAATTAAATGTAATAGGAAACGCTAGCAAAAGTACTCTTTTTTAGGGAAACGAGAGATCGTAATTAATTATAAAGGAGACTCCAATTAAAAATATATCATCTTGGGGTTTCAAAACCACCCGTTACACGTTATTGTCTACATATTTTATGAAATAATACTATGTTAATATACTTTTGAAAAATAGACAGAAAATAATTTTTAATTCTATATCTCGATTTTGTTAACATCATAATATCATGTAACAGGAATTCCTCACTGTAAAATTGGAATATTTTACATTATTTATAAGGCTTTACCGGGTATCCAAAACCTTCGCTTTACTAAATTTAAAAATGTACACGACCTGAGTTTCTAATAAATACTGCAATCATGTGGTTGATTTACCACAATTATTGAACGGGTTTATTTGAAATTTGTCAAGTTATTTCATTGTACCCTTAAATATCATTAAAAGATTTTATGAGGCTTTACCGTTCTTTTTTTATGTATATAATTCCTTGGACGATTTTTGGACTAAATTCGAACTTTTTTTTTATAAAAGCCTGCCATTTTAACAGTTTTCCATTTTTCTGAATTGTTCTAGTTCCGTAGATACCCATGCTCATGCAAATTAAGATTTCCTATTCATTTTTGTTTTTCAGATAAACCATAGAACACTTTTCTTCAACGCCAGCACGAGCCGTTTTTTCTCAACATTCTGTGATCGACGCTCTACACATACAGATTTTTTTTGTACAGCCTCATACAAATTATTAGTAATACTTAAGGGTACAATGAAATAACTTGGTAAATTTCAAATAAACCTGTTCAACAGTTTTTTTTATAAAGAATTCGCAAATATTACCTACTTTTTGAGTTTTACAAGGCAGAACACCCCCTTAAGCGGTTAGTCGCAGTCAGGTAAATGGAAACGGACAGTTTCTTGTGTGTGTGTGTGTGTTTTTTAAGGTATTAAATAATAATTTTTATTATTTAAATGTAAATATATTACAAAGTATGTCTCAAAGAACTATAAAAGAATTTTTGTTTTAAAAAATGGTTAATTCATTTCGTCATAACAGGCGATGGCGTGGGTGGCCACTTGGTTTGCGGTGAGCAAGATTTCTTCAAACTGATACACCTGAAAACAAAACTAAAGGTAGATTTAGAAAATATATTAGACTAACGGGTCCCTCATCGAAGGATTTTTTATTTTCTTATAAACTTTCTTTTTATTCTCTATTTAATCACTTAATTTTATAATGAAAATTGAACTTCAACTTCAAATGTACGTCACTTTGATTTAAATTAATTTTTTCCAAAATCCTTCGATCAGGGACCCGTTAGTCTAATATATTCTCCAAATCTACCTTTATTCTTGTTTTCAGGTAAACCAGTGTAGAGAAATCTTGCTCACCGCAAACCTATGTTTTTAAATCATCGTCTACGTCATCGACTGTTATGACGATATAAATTAAACATTTCTTAAAACAAAAACTGTTTTTTAGTTCTTTAAAACATGCTTTATAATATACTTAATTGTTACTTCTGCAAATTATTATTTAATAACTACAAAAAAAATCACAAAGAAATGTCGTTTTCCCTTTTCCTGACTGCGACTAACCCCTTAACTCTACCAAGGGTACCTCTGCGTCAACCTGAGGGACAGCGCCATACTCTCAGTCTAGACGATCGCTCCCAGAGCGCAAACACAATTCGATGACGACAAATTGCAATAATTCCCAACAACAACTGCCTGCATCCCCAACTTAGGCAGTCCATAAGCCACATCTAGTAATTGTCGCGAAATCACATAAATAATAGCAAGAGTGAAATACGAGGTCGCGCCTTCGTGCTCGTTTGGGAGAAGTCAGACCTACCCCTGAAGCATCGTTTAACACCTTTCATCGCAGCGTAAACATGCTTCCCGACAGAGCTATCATTTACAACGCGATTATCATTTTCCTCCGGATGCGGAGCCGGCCGCGTCGTTTGTCTGGATCTCGGCGAGAGCGCCAGGCAACGGAGAAATTTATTAGTCGCTACAGGGAGGTTCGAGGGACCGTGATCGATAACCATAAACGCCTGACGACCTTGGAGATCCGACGCGATAGATTGATGGATGAACCGATGGAAACCGTAACGTGCATCCTCCATCGACGCTCTCTGGCTCGAGTGCCTGCAGGAAGGTAGCTGGCAACGCGCCGGAAATTTCCTAGAACGAGGTGTTAACGCTCGGGAATATGATCGGGAAAAACGAGACGAGATTAAATCGTTTGTCGGAGTCGGGAGTATCTTTTTCAATTCGAGTTGAACGCTGCTCTTGTTGCGTTCGAGGCGGAAAGGAACGGTACGTTGGCTTGCTCTTTCGCTGGTGGTTGGCGATTCGATCTTTTGGATTAGCTGCTAGCATGGAGTTAGGTATACTTCATTTTTAAGTACGAGGTGTGATCAAAAAGTAAGGTAAAAGTAAGGGCTTTTTATTTTTATCAACAAATATTTATTTATTCTTCAATATTTATACCGTCCCCTTCAAAGTAATCCCCCTCAGATATAATACGCATGTGCCAGCGATTTTTCCAATTCTCGAAGCACTTCTGATAAGCACTTTTTGGTATAACTTTGAGCTTTTTCAGCTATGCAGTCTTTATCTCCTCAATCGTTTCAAATCTTCGTCCTTTCATGGGTCTCCTCAATTTTGAGAATAAGAAAAAGTCTCAGGGGGCCAAATCCAGTGAATTCAACAGCTCATATGCTCATACATACACTTAATTCCATTTTTTACACAAAATTTTATGTAAATTCTTTCATCCATTTTTTCCGATAGCAGAAAATCGCCGAACACGCAAAATATTTCTAACCTTAATGCTTTTCAAAACAAACGAAAAATGATATATAGCTGAAACTCTGAACAGGATATTTGTTCGGGATGAAAGCAGCAACCTAATAAAAAAAAGAAAACGAAAATCGACTGTAGGTATCCCGCAAAATTCAAAAAGTCACCTTACTTTTTGATCACACCTCATAAATTAGAATATTAGAACTTTTAAGTAAATTAGAATAAAACAAAACTTTGTTAGCTACTGAACTTTGTATAAGTAGATACATGTTAAATGAATTATTGCAAGTTTAATCCATACTCCGATAAAACACATTAAATCATATTATATTACGTGTACCATCACATTGTGACCTGTCAAAGTAAATCAATTGCTCCAAACTCGATCCAAACTCCAAGCTCTGCTAAATTATATCATGTATATTATGTGCACCATCGCATATAAATCATATAGCGTCGAGACTTTCCATGGAGTCTCGACTTCCCTCAATTTGCTTTCGTCCAGAGTTCGTTACAATAATTATAATTTTTCGTGCGAGCATGCGGGAAGCACTTCCAAAAATAAGACAAATCGTCTAACTCTCCAGTCTCGTGCTGAATTAATGCGTAACGAGTTGCCGAGCAACGAATCCCTGTTCATTACGCTTTCCCGCGGTAGCTCATTTGAGCGGGAATATTTTTGCTAATAAGCTCTGTGCATCCCCGTTTCATCTACGACACTCGTTAAAGTGTAGTTTCGTACTATGCTGGCGCTAGTTTACAATTATGCTCGAATTGAACTGACCAATTCGTGGCTGTGGGAACCACTGATGCATGGACCGCTCCGGAAGGTACATAGATCTTTCGTGACAACTTGCTGGTGAATTGTGGAGGTCTAGTGTATCTACCTTGAAGATCCTTTGCTTTCTTATTTCTACAATTTTTTTTCTTTTTTTTGTGGAGCAACTAAAGACACTCAGGAGATTGTGTGAGATTCCCCTCATAGTGTCTTACTGTGCGAGGGGAACTCTGAGAAAGTGAACGACACAACTTCCAGTGCACAGTTTTCTATTAAGCCTAAGAGCTGAAAAAATATATAACATCTCATGAAATAGTAGAAATGCCAAGCAATGATATTTATCTCAGACTACTTCCATTTCTTTCTTCCCAAATAGCCATAAACACTAAAGAAGATACATTCAAACCTCCAATTCGTCGAAACCCACCAATCTACTTATAAAATAGCAGAAAAGTTTAGTAATGATTTTCATCTCAAACTTCTTCCATTCTTTTCTTTTCAAATAAACACAAATATCGAAGGCACTACCAACCCTCAAACCTCAACACATATCGGCAATCATCCCCCAAACCCAGGAATCACTCCAATCCCCATTCACTATACCAAACGCACACCCAGTGACGTCAGAACCTAACGTCAAAATCCTCGACCTACGTCGCTTAACGAATACCCAACCCATGAAAGAAATTAATAAGATTAATCGCTTTGAAAGTCTGTCGCAGCAGGTTGCGCAGTCACGGTCGATGACGGGGGGCAACTCCGTGCCGAACGATGATTCAACCCGCACGACAATTTTTAGTCGCTTATCGCGTGACTAACGTTATTGGCCGAATTAAACACGGTCACGACGAGCCGCGTGTATAAGGTCGTCGATGCACAAATGCCCGAACGTGCCTTCATTAGCTTCGATGTACGCAACTACAAGCGACGCCAAAGGGCATTAGCCTAGGACGTGATGCGATGGCCTACCAGTAGGTGCACGTGTAAATACGTGTTCTTGCGCGCCCACGCACCTGTGCTCGCGTGGGCGCCTACCGAGATGGTCAACTTTATCACCCGCGACGTTTCTCTTCGAGTACAGTTGAACGCTTTGCATGGGGACGCCGTGATCTATGGGTCTGTGTACACGGTGGGGTGTGTTAACACCTATTACCACCCAGTTGGGTCTTTAGATGGATGTACGCTGGTCTTTAAAAGTGTTTGACCAAGGTTAGGTCTGGAAGTGGGAGAAGGAATATTTTCAGCGGTGGGATGGAAGGAGAGTGAGTTGAGTCTTAGTGAGTTGAGATTTCAAGTTTTGTTTGTTTGTTTGTTTGTTTGAGAGAGATGTCTTACTTTGGTAGAAGTAACTTCAAAAGATTTAGGCCTCATCTGTGTTATGGTTTACGCTTTCATTCACACTCTCTGCTTATGTGTAAACTTTAGCACTCAGCCACGTGTGTACTTACTCTTAAAGATAGTGGAGTAGGTAAAACAAAGACCGCAAACGATTTGCAACATTAATTTCGAATCGGTTGCGCCGTGTGCGATCGGTCTTACTGTACAAACGGTTTAGATCGACTGTTCGAGATGTAACGGCTCACGGTATTTTAAACTAACAATAAGGTTATACTCGTGTATAGTACACAACACACGTTACATATACAAGGAGAAGGCGCAATACTCTCAACATTCAGTTTTACTGTTCTGTTTCTGTTGAACAGTATCTAACTGAGTTCTCACAGGTAAGAGTGAATGTCTCCACCAGTCTCCACGCATTTTCAACGATCAATTAGGCAAAAATGACTCCGTTCTCGTCATTTCCAACATTCTGTTTTTCGAACTGACCACCAATAATCTATGCCAACAGGCTCCACATACTGTATACTATTCCACTGAAGAGTACTCATTCGAGTGTTTTACTCAAGTTCAACGCTATCTGCAGACCCTGCTTAGTTTAACTAACAATCCAGAGTTTAAAGTCCCGACAATTAGTACCAAGAATTCTGACGATCATGCTTCCCAGAAGTGCACATGCGAGCTCCAATGATGCAGGCTCGCTGATGTGTCCGCTAGCAAGCTTGAACACCGCTTCTTTTCTCCCTATCTTTATCCATCTCTCTTCTCCCATCGTACCCTCAGCCTTTTCTAAGCCTAATTCCATTCGTAAACCATCAATTTCACTTAAGTGGCCCGGTCGAGGGAATCTCAGATAGCCAAATGGCAGGTTCGCGGTAAAATGATATAAATCATCCAACGCTGGCGCGTTTCACGGCCAAATCGATCCGTCATTTTCTCACGCGTCGGGGGACGAATCAAACTTCATCAACACGGAAGTTTCGAAACGTTTCGATAATCGAGCGCGTTATCGAGCCCCGAGTGTAACGAAATTAAGCCGTCGCTGGGTACGTTTCACGGTTATAATTAAAATCCGAACGATACAAGGATCACGGCGCGCTCATTAACGGAGACGCGTGGCGGAATCGATCGACATTCGCTATCGTCAGACACGTGTTAAACGTCATTAGCCCCGACAAGCGAGGACATTAATTACACGGAGATCGAGTAAAGTAGGCAGAGGTATATCGGCCCCAGGGCGGAGGCGGCCTGTTTACGACTCGTCGGATGTCTGAGACATGGTCTGCACACCGATTGGCGCGACGACTTTCTTCGACGAAGTGTGCGAAGCTTCGAGGAAACCTTGGATGAAAATAGCTATAGGTCTTTAGAGTGTAATTTGGTTCTTCAGGGAGTAACGTGTCACTCGTTCGGAAATTGGGATCTGGAGTATGCAGGCTGCGACGACCTTGGTATTTTTAGATGGAATTGATCTTGGTGTTTAGTTGTGGTAGAGCTTGCGATGGTGTGTGGATCTTGAAGGGTTCTGTTCTGGTCACCGGTATCAGACGTTCCGCATTGTTTTACTACTGATCTTGAGGCAATGATCACGAACAAGCGTGTTACATCCAGTCCTGTCGAAGAGTGCCTCATTTCATCGATTGCGCACACATTTTTTTTTTTTTTTTTTTATTGTTTGAAATCTCATAGGGAATTTATTACAAAATTGACAAATGATCGATTACAATATGTGACAAAAATTTCAATTACAAAATGATACATTAATTTGTTAATCATTCTAGTAGTGCACCGCATTAGTAAACTTATCTTAAATTAAGATTTAAATATTAGGTAGACTGAAAAGTAATGTCGTTTTTACAATTTTAAATCCTTGTTTATTACTCAACAGCCCGTTGATTTTTATCGGTCATTGAAAATTTGCACACTAGGTGGCTGTTGATAACGAGGGCGATTACATAATTGCTTAAAAATAGAAATTTATCAAAAATTTGTTTGAATTTAATGTAAAAGAAACGACATTACTTTCCAGTCTACCTAATATTAAGCTTACAACTTTTCAAGAAAGAGTATATGTACAGACATGCTCTGATATTTGGTTCCGCAACAATCATAATTGCGGATACATATTGCGGCAAAGTTTAGCACGCGCTCGTCTCGTTCAGGTATCGCATCTGCAGTGTAGTAAAGTAGTAAGTGCGTATGCACAGACATAGAGTCACCGCGTCGTTACCTACGAAAGTCGTTGATTATTATAGTTCCGTGTTACGAGTGTCAGATGCAGACAAGCGGATCCTCGCACAGCTGAGTCCAATCTCCAGAACCAGGTCTCCAAGTAGACTCTGCCGATAGCCATAAGATCGACAACTGGTGTTGTACAAAGAATTACATTTAATTTAATTTTATCATTGTTCTCATATATATATATATTCTTGTGGGTAGAGTAACAGAGGAGATCTGAACGTCAATGTAATTTTTTTAAACGGAATATATATATTGACGTTTAGATCTCCTCTGTTACTCCACCCACAAGAAAACAATTATTACTACATGATGTAGCCCGTCCTGCCAAACAACTTTTGTAGGAACAGATTTTGAATAGCTACAACATCTTTCGAGATATCTTGCTGTACTCATGCAAACAAATTACCCTGTATATGTATGTGTGTTAAATCTAAACGAGAGTCATTCCAATCCAAAATTGGTCCTCATCACTAGACTGCGGATTTTTATGCAATTATAGGAAATTTAAATATGCAAGAATCTACAAAATGAAAACAATATGCAAGAATCTACAAAATGAAAACAATATGCAAGAATATAAAAAAGATTGAAAATAAGGTTCATTATATAATATTTGCAGAATAAAATAAATTTCTATATAAATTCAATTTTTGTAGGGACGTTCGCGAAGGTTTTATTTTGCATAAAGATCCGCAGTCTATTCATCACATAGCAAATACAGATAAGGTGCGTTTTAAACGATGACAAGATTCCAAAACAAGTCCCAGGCGAGCTGGGACGCAGCAAGTGTATATCCCATACCCATGGCCAGAGAATCGTCAGATGACGCTCTGGAAATGCCATGTCTTTATCTATCCAGGTTGAAACGTTATCACTGACCCAGGAACTCTCATCTCGAGACTGGACCAAGGACTGCAGCTTCCACCTTGCTCCCACTACTCCCATAAATCCCAAATCCAGTTAGCAAACACCATAGCCCATTCGCCAACAATCACTCTTCCGTTCCAACCATCGTCGACACGTGCAGCACGCTTTAGCTTCTTCGCCATCCGCCCACTTTGTCAGGAAATCAACCGTCCGTTTAATGCAGGACGCTCCCCCGTAGAGGATCGCATTTTTTCTCATCGCCTAGATACACACTCGCTAGCGACGATCAGTATGCAACGGCGCGTAAGTGCTGCCATAAATTTCGCGATTCTTCCACGGACGGGGCGATAGCGGGTTTCCGCGCGGGAAGGCCCCGCGTACGCCTGCATTAAACGAAATTGGTACGCGCGGCTGAAGGGGGAACGGGCGCCCCTAAGCGCGATAGAGACGCGCTCGTGTCGCTAGGACTACGAACTTCCAATTACATTACAGGTTGCCCACATGCCAACCTGACGTGCACGCTTAAACTGGAATTCATGGCATCGACCCAGAGCACCGCGAATTCGAAAGTCGTTCGTGGACGCCACGATCTTGCTCTCGCGAGATCCGAGAGACAATTGCAGGCTGATAAACGAGGGATAGCTTGTGGGTTTCTGTGTTCTGTGTAGGTTAATTTAATTTTATCATTGTTCTCATATATACATATATAATATATCTCATATATTCCATTTAAAAAAAATTAGATTGACCTTTAAATTTCCTCTGTTACTTCACCCACAAGAAAACAATTATTACTACATGATGTAGCCCGCCCTACCAAACGACTTTTGTATGGACAGATTTTGATATATATTCCATTTAAAAAAAATTAGATTGATCTTGCTGCTTCTGTGTAGGTAGAAGTGGGTTAGCTCATTCATTGCCAACTACGAGATGTGTCGTACTTCAAATTGATTGTAACTGCTCGAGGATTAAGTTTATAGTCTTTTGAGTCACGAATTATTGCAGAAGAAAATTTTCTTTTTAAAACGACTAATTTAATATCACTTTTTATTATCAAAATGATAATCTAGAGCACTCATCTGTATAAAATCGTGGCGCCCAAGGGAAAAAGCTTTAAATTTGCCTGGCAGTGAATGGGCTGAGCGATGTGAGAGAATAAATGGAAAGGATTGAGTAAGGTTTCTTGGATGTGTTTCTTGGAGAAATAAGTTTTGGGTACCTAACCGAGGACACTTTCTAATTCGATATTTTCCATCTGAATAATGGAGACTGGTGAAGACTCGTAGAGACTCGTATTGTCTAAATCACCTTTCTCCTCAGCAAAAAATATTATTCCCCACGATAAAGTATATCGCCACATCTTCTAACCGAGCCTATCTCAGAAGAAGACCATCCTATCAAAAGTTTCGTGAAACTCAGCATCTGACAGTTCCAGCCCTCGCCAGGCAAAGTATCCACTTAACCTTTCCGCTGTTAATTTCTCCTGCTTATTATTCAGCGCTCGCGAGGCAAACAAGAACACCGAGTGGTTCCCGTGTCGCAGCGACATTTACATGTTCGTTTGGGGCGTCGTCGAGGCTCGAGTTGAGCGAATAACTTTATTCCGGATTGCCAAGATGTTAGCGCGCGTTCCCCGCGCGGAAGAAGATTATTAGCCAGCTCGTTTTATCCTCGCGTCCAACCGCGAGTTAACCACTGGATTCGAGCCCGAAAAAAAAAGAAAATCTGCCAGGATAATCAGTAGTCGCGCGTAACCGCAAACCGCGCGCGTAATCGAGATGAAATCGCAGGTTCCGCGTGCAAACAGCAACGAGCTTTTCAATCTCACTCCGCCTTGGAAACGCCTGACGCTATTTAACCAAGATTATCAGCCTGGCCGAGGACAGAACCGTTACTCGGCATTCATGTTAACTAGGGACGGAAATGTTCGGCCGTAAGGTCGATTACGCTCGACCCGCGCGCTACCAGAGTAGAAGACAATGTTGATGCGGCAACGATAGCAATGTGGAAACCTAATTGAAGTGGGCGTAGACGATAATAGCCCGGCTATACGGGAGACAGCCACGCGAGCCTCTCGTTCGAGACGCATCGTCCGCCTGCTAATATTCCTAAGAAGATTCGAATCGGGTCCAATTCCACGACAATGGCGCCTTACCATTCGCCGAACGCGTTTCTTAGCATGGAAATGTTAGACAGCGATGGTTACCTTCAAGGGTTGATTGGATTGCTCCTGTGGAAACTGATTCGTGGACGATAAGAATGGTAGTATTGGGTGTTTAGAGTGGATTTAGTTTTAACGTGTTAGTCGCCCATAAATGGATGACAGGACTCTTCATTAAGGAATTATTTAAATTTATTCTGAAGGTGAGGTGGTAATGAAAATATTAGGTGGACTGGAAAGTAATGTTGTTCTTGCAGTTTTGAATGCTTGTTTATCACTCGTAAGCTCATTGGTTTTTATCGATTTGACATTGAAAATTTCCACACTACATAATTGACTAAAAATCGAAATTTATTTAAATATTGTAAGCAGCTTTTATGCAGGTTACAACCGTGCGCTTGAGGTGCTGCAGTGTGTGCGCAGGTGCGCAGTCGTTGTACGTTCTAGTTGTACGAACCGTCCGTTGCGAGTTACTTAATCTTAGTTAGAACTAGTTATAATATTAATTAGCAGGCTATTCATTAGTGTTATGCAGCCAAATAGTTTAGTTTGCTATTGTATTAACTTTATACAGTAAATCTCTTACAATATTTCTTTTTTAAACATTACTTTCCAGTCTACCTAATCAATCTGGATAGGTGAGCTGAATATGGTGAGATTACGAAAATTAAATACTAGAAGAAGTGTCGAATTATGTAATCTTCGATGGTCTCGAGACACAACATTTTAACTTTGTAGAAATTTTCACGAGTTTCAGTCTGCCAACCAACGTATTGAGGACGTTGTAAATAAAACATGCTCTTATGCATTTTTTTAAAATAATATTTTAAGCAAATTTTCATGAAACTTACAAGGTCTTTTGTTGGATATTTGGTGACAGCAAATAATTTTTTTTAATACAAAGTTATTAAAAGTTATTAAAAAAAATTATTTGTTACCACCATATATCCAGTAAAAGGTCCTGTAAATTTCATAAAGATTAATAATTAATCGTTTAATAGTTTTTAAAAATTCATAAAAATATGCCTCACTTTCAGAGTAATTTAACACGTTGGAATAATGAATTACATACGTTTTGCAATGAGATTAGTTCATGCCTGACCTTTAGTAATTCACTTTTCCTTTCTAATTTGATCCTGGTGGAAACACTGTTAATTATTTGAGGGCGTGGATTAACGAATCAATTAGATACCTTTTAATAGAATCTTATAAGCTAAATATATTATATTTGAACGTGGGAAATTACATGGTGAAGAAAATGTGTGTCCACGTTCTCTTGTTTGAGAACCATGCGATGTGTGCGCACTCACACATACACTTGTTTACACATATATGTATCATAGAAATTACATATATTTCAACAGACACATTCTCCGAGACAAAAGATCAACCAACAGAATTTAATCGTACAGTTTCTACTCAACTTTTACACTAAAAATCACCACCTACCTTTCCAGAGTGTTTCTCCAGTACAACAGCCGATAACATACGTTTAACTATCCCAGCCTGATTCTCTATGCGCGTCGTTTCGTGTCGAAATCGAATCGGCGCGCGAAAAAGACAATCCGCGCTGGGATTTAATAAAGGAGACATGGCTGCAGACGAAATCGGCACAAACGACGGATAGCGGGTGGAAAAAGCGGAAGTCGTAAATTGTCCCGGAAAAGGATCGTGCCGTAAAACTCGACGGAGGAGGGTTTTATCGATTCAATATCTCTCTTTCGTAGCGGCCTGGCAAGCCAGCCCGCTGGAAACGCCGTTACAAAGGCAGACACGATTCCGCAAAGGATATTCGGTATGTGCTGTCTATGCTCCCGCACCGTAGCTACCCTAACCCCCTCGGAGCTATGGATACCTCCTTCGTCAGGAGGTATTTCCTACGGACCATGGTGGGAGTAGGGGTCCCGAAGGCACAAAAGTTCCACCAGACGGGATCGAATAATATACGCGCGTCGCGTTAAGGAAATTTAGGGCCCCACCGCCAACGAAACCGCTGCCATCGCCACCTCTGGATATGAGAGCCTGGATTTATTCGCCAGAAATATCGTCGAGACATCGTCGCGCCCAGATTCCGCGTCACGAAACGTCACTTCCTCCCGGTATTTCATTTCGTTCGAATACCCTTCTCCTCGTCCACCCTCGCCCCCTCCTCGAGCATCCACGTTTGAACAATAACCCACGACGAACTTTTACACGTTCCCCAGGGAATCTTGGCGACGCCGCGGGGAGGAATCCGGTCGCGTTCTTTGTCTCGGTGAAATAGATTCCACTGGTGACCCACTTTAGCTGGGATGACGGTTCTTTGCTAATCGAGCGATTTTTGTGGATTCATGAGGTTCATTTTGGGGTTTAGCGAAGTGGTTGACGCAAAGTGGAAGTTAATCGATACTTCTTGCGCTGATGGGGGACTTGGAGGGAGACTTACTGGGTCGTTAGGTCTAGTGGTGTTGTTACATAAAGAGAGCATCGAGGCCGAGCGTGAATTTGAAAATAAAAATTTGTATCTTTGTCACGGTATCTCAACAACAGTATCACCAATTGATTCCTGAGGTTTTCGCGATGAAAACGAGTAGCAACACGACCCACATTCGACCACTTTCAATTATCCCCATCTGAACAATTTTCCAAAATTTTCCAAAATTTCCCAAACTTCCAAGCATCCTACAAATAAACCTAGTCCGAATCACATCGTGTCTAGACTCATTTTTATCCTTTTTCAACTATCCATAATACTGTTCCCCGAAAAATTTAAATCCTAAAATCTTGTCCAAGACTTTTAAACGTCAACCTGAAGTTCTCCCACCACAGTGCCGTAAGTAACATGCGATTTCCCCGGTTCCAATGGACCAAAGAAGTCGCTTAAATGGACCAAGGGAAAGTGGAACAAACTTCCTTCCCTCGACGCACCCGAACAAGTCGTAGCGTTCAAATTCGCCACGCGTTTATATTATGTACGCAGGCCTGATGCATGCATACATATGTATCAGAGGGGAAAGAGGGACCACGTCGAAACGATGAGAGCAACGTAGATCGATACCAACGGGAGGGTGGCCCCGTAACATTCGACTACGGTTATAAATCTGGTTAACGTTGATTTATCTTGCAGAAAAGTTACGGGGCCTCGCTTAAACTTAAACAGAACGACGCGAGATATATTTGCCGTTGTACAAAGGAGACGGCGCTATTAATCCTTATCAATTGTGAGTCACACCGGACGGGAAATGCATCATTCGTGTCACGCCCGACCTAGTCGCTCGAAAGTATACTAACCGGGAGAGTGAGATACGCGAAATCGTTGCACGAGCAAAAATTTAGTAAGATGACGAAAGATGGAGTGCACGGTTCGGTACAGGGTGAACACAAATCAGAATTTAAAAGATGGAATTAAAGACTTCCGAAGAAAG
Source organism: Hylaeus anthracinus (assembly GCF_026225885.1). Classification (NCBI taxonomy): domain Eukaryota; kingdom Metazoa; phylum Arthropoda; class Insecta; order Hymenoptera; family Colletidae; genus Hylaeus; species Hylaeus anthracinus. Next base: position 13,094,756 of record NW_026534330.1, on the reverse strand, counting down.
TAGCTAAAAGTTCATTCGTACGAGTTTTAGGTGTGATATTATTTCTCTTTTAATTGTTTTATTAAGGTCTTGTAACAGCGACGTTTCAATAAAATTGAAGATCGATCGAAAACGGAACTAAGAAATAAATTCTAAAAAAGAAAAGTAAACTTTACGCTCATAGCATTGGCATCCTTCAATTCTAAATAATTAAGTGTATATATAACATATTTTCCCTTCAAGATTTATTTTTATACGAACTAAACAATAAAAGTTTCAATTCCTTCTAAAGCATCAGTGCAACCTACCACGAGTATTCAAAAGAAATAATTCCAACCCCTTCGTCGAAGCAAAAACCAAGAAATCGCGTTTTTAACCAGCAACTGTCGAGAAATCTCCGCGCTCCGAGCGCGTCCCTTTAAAAATATGAAAATACTGGTCACGACAGGCTCTTCGATTCGAGCGAAGGGTTAAAAAGCAGTATCATCAGAGTAATAGGGAAGAAAGTATCGGTAGATAGGCCAGGGTACGTCAGGGGACTGCGTAATTGCGGTTAGGAAACGGGAACAGGCATTCCCTCGGCTCCACCTGAAAGCAACGATTCTCGGTAACCAAGATTACGCTCGCCAGGACGATTTAATCAACCAATGGGAGAGATCTGGCCCTATTTAAAAGGAAGAAATCCCGCTGTAAAAGATAAAGACCGTGGAAGAATCGTTGAAGGAGATGGTGCAGGGGTTGGACGTTCTCTCAAACGTTGGGGGACTAATGAACCGTGTATTCCCATCCGAGCTTCGCGATTCCTATTGTGGAATAGTTGGCTGGACAGAGGAGGAGACAGGCAAAAGAAGTCGGGAGAATCTGATGAAAGAGACTGCTCTCTATCTTCTTGTCTTTCCCCATTCATCCTGCCGAGACCGAGACACGCGACTCACTGGAGGGACCGTTTTTGGCACGGGCGTGCTCTGAGTCCTCGGATAATTGTTAACTCAAAGGAAGCACAAAAGCTGCCTCCCCGTATGCTTCCTTCCGTAGAGTCCTGTCGATCCATTTTCGATCGCGACGACCGCGTCGAGTCGTCGCCCTGCGTACCACTAAAAAACGGCGTCGCAGATTGAAGTCTTCTGTGTTGTGTCGAGGAATTGTTTTGCGGTAGAATGCCATCCCTCAAATTTAATTCGTGGAGTCTTTGTTTATTATCGGGGTTTGGGGTATATTTTAAGATTGGAGGGACTTCAAAGACAAGTTTTGTACACTTCATTTATTTATTATTGGGGTTTGGAATATAGTTTAATATCGGGGGACTTGGAAGACACTTTTTTATTTATTCATTAATTTATTTGGGAGTACGAGGGTGTAGAAGATTTCGAGTAAATGTAGGGTTTAACCCTTTGCACTCGAGAGGGGACTCTCAGTCACCACTAGATTTCCTTTAGGTTTAATTTCTTTGGAACTCGAAGTACCAATAAAATGATTGTCGTTGAGGCATAGGTGACCTGATTCTCAAATCTCAAATTAGAGATCTCATTTTCGAAGTCAATATAATCTTAGTATTCGTGGCAATAGAATGTTAAGAAAGCATCTCGAGTTGCTGATAGATACCAGAAAAAAGACCTCGAGTGCAAAGGGTTAATTATCAAAACGCGAGGCAATAGTAGAGACTTTTTGTATAGAATCCAGATTAATTTAAATGGGATGAAAAATGGAACAGAAATGCCTCGATATTTAAAAATCGAAGAAGTTAATCATTTATCAATATCCGAGGCACTGGTAGAAAAACATCGTATCAGATCGAACTCGAAATAGGAAGACGATCATTGAGATAAAATATATAATAAATCTTCGATCGATAAAAAACAATGTGTTGATGAGTGGTAAGTAAGTATTGAGATTCGCAGAAACGACATTACTTTCCAGTCTACCTAATATTAGTACATTAATTACACAAAATATTTAACATATATTACGTGCACTTTATGTATGTTTTCTATGTATATTATTACGCCACAATAATCACATTTTACTAGTACATAATAAATGCATAAAATCCGCAGTCCGATCACAAATTCGCCAAGAAAATTGTACAAATACGTAAGAAAAGAATCTGTCATTCGTAAGACAACATCACGTCCCTGTCGGAGGATCTGATAAAAGGGATTGTCCTTTATCTCCCTTGTCTTTTTCCATTCATGCTTGGCGACGTTCGTTGGGACACGCGACTCTGGGGAGTGCTCGTTTTTGGCACGGGCCGTGGTCTTCATGCTCGGATAATTGTTCACTGAAAGGAAGCACAAAAGCAGCCGTCTGGGGCTCCTTTCTTCGAGCTTCTTCCGATCCGATTCCGACGCCAATGTCGGGCCAGTGCTCTGTGCTGCATTATTGGGGGATTTCGCAGACGCGAAATTGCATTTTCTGAGAGAGGCCCTTTGTGATGCGATCGCGTCGGCCCTTCGCTGTTTTAATTACTACGGCATTCTTCAGTGGACCATTAGTTAAGCAAGGAATCCTGTGGCAAGGTTACGCACTCATTCGTCTCACCATCAGCTTAGGCGACGATCTCTTTCGCCAGAGCTTTAATTGTATTCGTCTCCAGAGGTTTAATTAGCGATCGAGCCCACTCCGATCACCTTTATCAACATTTAATTAAAAATGTCGAGATCAATCTGATCTTGCTGGAGTAATTTCGAGTTATTTGGAATTTTGTTCTGGGCTTTCGAAGCTTGTAAATCGAAATTAGCCCTCGGTTGTTTACACGTTCATAATTTAATTGAGGGCCAGGGCAACAGGTGGCTGAACTTGAAAGACTAATAGGTGTCTGCATAAGAAAACATCGCGAAATCCAGTGAAATTTGCTGAGCAAACTTAACAGGGACGTATTGCGAAATAGAGGGTTAGTACTGAAAATCAGTGGCCAAAATCCTTGGAAGTATGTAAAATGTTGATGTACATTAATTAAGACTCCATCTAAACAAAGTTGAATAGGGATTTCTTTAGTCGTTCGATGGAGTCGCGCGACAGAGTTAAATAAAAGGTAATTATTAAGCAGTCGACGTTGAATATTACCGCGGAAGTGAATAATTTCCCAGCTATTCTCGTTTTATTCTACCGAGGGAAATTAGTCACTCTTCGCAATCCAATATTAACTTCCTAAGCAGTTTCGCCGGGAAGAAATTTTAGATCTAAGTAGATTAAGTTGGACCGAGAAAAGTTTTTGCGTAATTTGGTAAGAAGTAATTGAAGTCGCGAAAGATCAATACTGGCAGGAAATTGAACCATAGAATCTTAGCACGAAAAAATTGCTTTTGGAGTAATCGTAGGAAACAGGCACGATACATTCACGAGTAGATATTCTTTCGAACCACATTCCCCATGAATAATTTTAATTAATTGTACGAAATTAAGTAGCTTGATTATTTTCAAGACAAGAAAAATTAAAAAAACATATATATTTGCAACGTTTAAACGTTTAAACAACAATTGTTTGGCTGCTATATTCATATTTGTACTATAATATATCCAATCTGCATTATCAGTTCTATTACGGTAATAAAATAATAATTCCAAACAAAATTGAATTACTGTATGAAAAATTCTAATATAAACGCAAACAAAAATATACACATACATTGTAGAATGTATGTACATCGTAGAATGTATTCGTACATCGATAAATTTCCCAAAAGCTTTTGTGTGAAATTGTAGTTTATTAATTTCTTTTTTTATAATCAATGATATTCTACATATACTCGGAAATCTCTAGAATATAGTTCAAACAACAATTACTTAGTTTATATAATTTGCGAAATTAACGAGAAAATACGAAAAATCGGTAGAAATATAGAAGCAATAAGTATTCGCACGGTTCTTATGACGAACAAGTAACAGTAGAATTTGTAACATAAGCACACCGGTTTATTGCTTCGTGGGAATTACAAAACATTAAACTTCCAGGAAAGAAGACTCAAAAAATACTCTAATAAAAGAATGAAAGAAGATCCTACTCGGAATAACATCGACATTTACGATAGTTAATTTAATGCCCGGAAGAGTTGCAGTAATTATGAAACCAAAAGGAAATCCCACGAACTATTCATTATTTATAAATTAATGTAAATTTTGCTTTTTTTTTAAAAAAAGTTTTAAAAATTCAACGAGTACGAGTACGACTTATTGCTTCTGTAATTCTATCGATTTATTGTTTTTTCTTGTTGATTTCTTACTTATACAAAATACCTAATCTGTTCGTACTGTATCTATTCTAGAGATCTGCACGCGTTTCTGGGTTGATTGTTGAATGCGAAGTAGGATGTAAAGAATTGTTAGAGTAAAGCTTTCAAATAGACTCTGTACTATTTTTTGGAGAGCTTTGAATTAGTCGGATAATACGATTAAAGAAATAGAGTACAAATTTATCGTTGAACGATTGTTATTCCACTGTTGCAGACTGTAAAGTAACGTACAGTGGGTGTAGAATGTAGTCGTACACCGATCAATTTCCCAAAAAACTTTTGTGTGAAATTGTAGTTTCTTAATTTCTTTTTTTATAATCAATGATATTTCACATATTCTCGGAAGTCTCTAAGATAGATATAGTCCGAACAACATTTACTAGTTAATATAATTTGTGAAATTAACAAAAAAATTGCGAAAAGTAGGTAAAAGTATAGAAGCAATAATTATTTGTACGATTCTTATGACGAATCATTTACAGCAGAGTTTGTAACGTAAACACATTAGTTTATTGCTCCGTGCGAATTAGGAAACATCAAATTTCCAGTAAAGTACTTTTAAACAGTTGTGCGAATACTTATTGCTTCAACATTTCTATCGATTAATTGTTTTTTTCTTGTTAATTTCGCAACTTACATAAATAGCAATTTTGTTTTGTACTCTATCTATTCCAGAGATTTCCGAGAATATGTAGAATATCATTGTTTATAAAAAAAAAGTTAATAAATTACAATTTCACATAGTTTTTTTTTAAATTGATCGGTGTATGAATACTTTCTACACTCACTGTACTTGTTCGCCTGTTACATTAACATACGGATTGTATTAAAATTCTAATCTCGTCTTCCAACTATAAATTCAACCCTATCCCCGCCATTTTGTGGTCTCCATGCTTCTCAAGCGCCATTTTAACGCCGTCACTCCCACAGGCAACATAACCCATAAATTTGACCGCTTCGAAAGGCAAATAAAGGAGAAATAAAATACAACAAAGCACAATGAAGTGTGAACAGTGTGCCAAAGGAGAAGAAAGGCAAGGGTCGAAGACGTCTACCCCTGTGGCAGATGCATTTCACACGTTAACGATTTCGGTCACGGTGTCACTCCTCTAGGAACCCCAATGACATCTGGTAGACGACCGTATAATAGAATACCGCCATTTCGTGATCGCTACCGTGCAACCGGCTCAAGGGTGACCGACAGGAAATTGACGGTGTCGCGACTGCCTGCTCGGATTAAGTGAAACCGAGATGACCGTGTCATTTTTTGGCAATGCGCACCATTGTAGTCGGCGGTTAGGCACCGTGAAGGGCGTTGCTTCGAGGCATTCATCAGACTATAATTTCTTCCTGCTTTTGTCAACCCTCCTGACAGTCGATATCGGTATCGATGGGAAGTCGAAAAGACCTTTGGATGGAGGACAGAATACGTGCTTCAAATGGGTGGTTTACAAAATTTTTAAGGGGTGTACAAAATGGGAAATTCATGAATGAAGGAAACGTTTGAAGGGGACCACCGTGTTTTGAAGAATATCTTTTTTTCTTGTGATATGGTTATGATATCGTTTCAGCCTATATCATTAATGTTGCTTTACTTTGTAGTTTTATATTACTATTCATATATTTAAATTAATATTTTAGGTTGATGGTGGTGGCAACTGTCGTCAATATTGTTATTGGTTATCGATAGACTGATTTTATGCATTTATGACGTAAAATAATATAGAAAGCATACATCAAATGTACACAATGTACGCCGAATATGTTCTACGAATAATACAATGAAACTGTTATTTCATTTTGCATGAGTACATATACCCTCTGATTAATGTACATCATAAATTTTTTATACCTGTTTATATCATAAATACATCAAATGCGTAGTTATCAGAGACATAATTAAAACGTATACCTCATCTTGTGAATAAATTAAAATGATTGTAAATTAATGTAAATTATAGGAGGATAATAGTTTATCACGTCAAGAATACTATAATTAGGTGGACTGGAAAGTAATGTCGTTTCTTTTACGTTAAATTCTAATAAATTTTTTATAAATTTCTATTTTTAATTATTAATTGTATAATCGCTCCCGTTATCAATAGCCTTTTGTCATCTAGTGTGCAAATTGTCGATGCCAGATCGATAAAAATCAATGAGCTGATGAACGATAAACAAGTATTTAAAATTGCAAAAACGACATTATTTTCCGTTTCACCTAATATTTCCTACAGGATATAAAAATAACCAGCACAACCTTCAAATCGATTCTATCGCATCCCAACAGAGTCAACATTATGAGCTTGATATCAAGAATGAAAAATGCAGCGTAAGTTTCATCAAACCTCGAAGACATTTGTTCCCTACGGTTACTTTCATCAGCGTAAAATGTCTGGCCACACCGCGCCGCACTTCGATACTTGCAGTACTGAAAACCACTCTCATCGGACGGAGTTAAAATTCTTCAGAACCCATTTCATCGCACGTTTTCAAACATTTCATCGCCATGATCGATGGGACGGCCTACACGGCTAAGTAAGATAGTTTTTGAACCAACAATAGGTGCTTCTCGTTGAAATTGCAACAATACGCCCGCACCCCCATATGGGGTGGTTTGTCTCGAAGACAAAGATGTCAATCTCCGAGGAAGCGATGAAAGGGAAAACAAAATGCAACAAGGTAGACGCGGAGACGTCTAGTCTCACCTGTTCCTTTTCTTCGAGTAATCAACGAGATGTGTATACAAAAGTGAACGTCATCTGTCATTCTTTAGACAAGTCGTTAGCTCTATATTGAGCCGGCGAGACGACGTTCTGCTGGAGAGAGTCAGTTTCATTCTAATGGAGATGGTGGCATATTATTACCCATTCATGGCATATTGATAGTAGATAGTGTTGCATATTTAAAGGATTTATATAAATTTTTAAAAAGAGAATTCAAAATGAAATGATTTGAAAACTTTGATATTTTCGTGTGTTTACGTCGTACAATTTATATGTGTTTACTCAATGCAATTTATATAATTTTATACTTACTTTTATATTTATATACAGTGGGTGTAGAAAGTATTCGTACACCGATCAATTTCCAAAAAAACTATGTAAAATTGTAATTTATTAACTTATTTTTTATAAACAATGACGTTCTACATATTCTCGGAAATCTCTAGAATAGATAGATTACAAAACAAAATAGCTATTTATGTAAGTTGCGAAATTAACAAGAAAAAAACAATCGATAGAAATACTGAAACAATAAGTATTCGCACAACTATTTGATTTTTAAAACTTGATTAAAAACGAAAGAAATTTACATTAATTCATAAGTATATAATACTTCCTTCGTGGGATTTCCTTTTGATTTCATAATTATTGCAACTCTTCTAAGCATTCAATTAACTAAATTGTTAGTTATTTGAAGTGGGATCTTCTTCCATTCCTCTATTAGAGCCTTTCTTAAAAGTACTTTACTGGAAATTTGATGTTTTCTAATTCGTACGAAGCAATAAACTAATGTGTTTACGTTACAAACTCTACTCTAAATGGTTCGTCGTAAGAATTGTACAAATACTTATTGCTTCTATATTTTTACCTACTTCTCGCAATTTTTTTGTTAATTAACACAAATTGTATTAACTAGTAAATGTTGTTTGGACTATATCTATATATAATATATTTTTTGATTTACATAGGTGTTATTTGTTTTCAACCATTCCAATATAAATAGACGTGTACTACCTACCAAAAATCGGCACGGACTTTCCAGACAAACTAATAATATAAAATTGAAAAGGTATAAAAGAAAGCTGACGAAACACGCACATACGTACGACTGTTCTGACTATCTACTTACAAAAAGGCCCAAGTTCTCGCACGCCGCTTGCCTCGAACAAACGAAAAAGGCTTCACGATACTTCGCAAAGGCGCCCAAGAAATGTCGAACACATCGACCAATCGACCGATGCGATCACTGATCGATACATACTCTTACTAAGGTTGATCGATCATGCCTATCTTCGTTTACGTTATTCTACTCTTTGATTAGAACGTACCTGTTGCAAGCATTCATTAATCAATTCATTACCACGTCCAACTTTGTCCCTTCCAATTCCTACATCGTTGCTTATTCTGTCCCAATGCAGCCTCGCTGACAATCGAACATCCGAACAAGTTAATCCAAGTTTAGATTCTGTTCTGTAACACTGTATTGGCTGTACTGAATCTTAAATGTATATCGAGTTCGTGTCGTTCTGAAGTCCCTGTGTCGCTTTTCGAAAACCACGCGCATAAAGCCGCTTTTCAGCGCGGGAACGCGAACGTTAAGTCTATAGAGATCGACGCTGCGCCAACGCGACGGGGTATAATTCAAAGCGCCGAGAAAAACGAACCTTATAATAACAAGCGACAAGAAAACGCGCACGGCGATATTATTTACAACCCCTTCGCTCGCGACTGCGGTCGAACGATACCTAGCGAAACGGCTCGCCATCTGTCGTCCCGTTTTTCATGCCCTTCGACGTCCCGCCAGCAAAAGGAGGAACGATTCTTTCGAAGAAGCGTCGTTACAATTCCTACTGTTGCTCGTTTCGTTCCTTTTCGCGTACAAATTTTCCCATCATGCGTTTTTCGCAACGGGAGCTTCGCGATGAGAAAATGCGAGGGATGATTGGGGCAGTACCGAGAGAAAAATCTCGTGTTATTGTTTGAGGAGGGGTGGGGAAGATTGTACAAATCAGTAGCGTTTTGATGAATATAAAGAATCATTGTGAATATTTGGCAAATAGAGATATGCAGGTGTGTCGATATTAAAATTCAAGAAACACAAATATACAGAATTGTAAGTTTTATAATTGTATTCCTTTATAGTGTTTGCTATAATTTTTTGTTTGGATGGAATTAACCATTTGGTTATATCAATGACTATGTAAATGTAAATCTCGTGTGCATAATTGAAATAAACTAGAAGGCTTGATTCATAAAAAATGAATATTATGAACAACGAGTACAAAATAAAATTAATTGTTGCATCTGGGATCCGGAGGAACAATACGTCGTACCCGTTTATACCAATAATAGTTTATTATTAAATATACAGTATAAGAAACGTTCTCTATCGCTCCTGCTCTCGGACAGAACAACCGAACCCAAAACCTCTGACGATCGTGCTGTCGTACCGCGTCGCCGCTAGATGGTCCGCCGATTCCTTATCGCGCGACATTCGAACACGCATACATAACATTAATATTTAAGCAAATTCAATTCATGCACATTCGAGATTCGTATAAATAAAACAGTGTTTGCTTTGGAATTACTCATAATATAAATTCACAA